>NW_013171867.1:161356-722895 GCF_000151665.1 Blastocystis hominis
AGTACTGAGGCTCCTACCACTCTGCCTCCTACTGAGGCTCCCACCACTCTGCCTCCTACTGAGGCTCCTACGACTCTTCCTCCTACTGAGGCTCCTACGACTCTTCCTCCTACTGAGGCTCCTACGACTCTGCCTCCTACTGAGGCTCCCACCACTCTGCCTCCTACTGAGGCTCCTACGACTCTTCCTCCTACTGAGGCTCCTACGACTCTGCCTCCTACCGAGGCTCCTACGACTCTTCCTCCTACTGAGGCTCCTACCACTTTGCCTCCTACTGAGGCTCCTACGACTCTTGCTCCTACCGAGGCTCCTACGACTCTTCCTCCCACTACTGCTGCTCCCACTACTTCTCCTATTGAATGTGACGAGAGACAGCTCGTGGTTACGGTTACTCGTACTTGTGGTCAGTTTGGAAATGAAGAAGCGGTTAGCATTTTTGAAGGAGAAAATTTATATGGTATTGCCGTTTATCAGGAAACTGTTTGCACTGCTGGTACCTTCTATTTCTGCATGAATGCTACTGTGCACACGATGTTGTTAACGGATAGTGGTGAAAATGGTTGGGATGCTGAATCGTCTATTACTTTGAAGAGTGGAGTTATGTCTTTTTCTTACACTGTGAAATTTGGATCTGCTGCTGGTGCTACATTCAATCTGACTCCTACTGAGGCTCCTACCACTTTGCCTCCTACTGAGGCTCCCACGACTCTTCCTCCTACCACCCAGGCTCCCACAACCCAGGCTCCTACCCCCACTCCCACTCCCACTCCCACTCCCACTCCCACTCCCACTCCCACTCCTACTCCCATAGCGTGGTTCCCCATCTACGACCCCTTCATCTTCGGCGATAACAGCAACTACGCCACCCAGGATACCTGCAAGGACGAAGTGATTTCCGATCTTGACGTCACTCGCTACTACTTAGCTGTCCGTGACGCCTATCCTACCCTGGCTTTGAAGTACACGCGTGTCCTCGCTCTGTCGGGTATGACCAGCGAAGCTCTGAACCTCTGGCACGATTCTCTCAGTAAGCAGGATCGCAATCCGAGCCCTGTCGATATGTATCTCTACTCGGACCTGCTCCGCCTGAACTTCCTGGACGCCTCCCTCGCGGAAAGCCTGATCTCTCTGTCTCAGTACACCTACCCCTCTCGCATCGTGTTCGGCAGAGGCACCTTCAAGCGCGAAGGACTCTACACGCTGCTCTCGTGGATGTACAACAACCGGGAGAAGGGCTATTTCGTGAACTTAGAGACGCTGCAAGTGAGCGAGCACCAGATCGTCGATTACGACGTGGAGCAGGCGGCTCTGAACCCGAACTATTTGACGGATCTTACCAACAACATCATCACGATTATTCAGAATATGTGCAATGATAAGGTCAACTTCCCTCACCTGAAAGAGCTGAACTTCAACCAGAACGGATATAACGACGATTCCACCAACTTCGCTTCGCAGCTCCTCTCTGCATACCAAGAATCGACAGGAGTCACCATTCTGGCGGAGCAGAATGCCTACATTACCTACCCTACTTTCTGTATGAGTAATCCTGATAATTCTCAGAGCGAGAATGCTCATTATTACGATGTTGAGGACCAGGCCGATCTTGCTCAGTGCCGCTTCAATTGGAACTGGGAGTATGGAGGCAATATCAACAACAGCAATGCTGGTCCTTACCCTAATGAAAATAGCCCGGAGTGCTGATGTGTTTGTTTTGAACAACTTCACACTTTTTTTCAAGCCTTTTTGGTAAACGTGCGATTTCCTATTGATGTCGTATAAAATCACAAATCTAGTTGCTTTCTGATATATGGTGTTTAAAGTAATGTAGTTAAAGAATGATAAGTTGACGCAGGAGATGTGAATAAATCTCAAAACTATCAATATGAAAAATGATATTAGAAGATTGTTTAGACATAATAATAATAACACTGAAACAACGATCATCCTAATTCTCGCTAAGATCAGTCATTTCGTACTTAGATTAAGAAATCATAGATGAAATATCAGAGAATCCTCCACGAAGTTGTATGATCGATTATTAATATAAAAGAACTAGAATGATAGTTCACTCCTTGTCTTTCATTATTCTGCTCGTAATTTGTTATTGCTATAACAGTATAGACGCTAATTTCGTTATTAACTCACTTCTTTGATGTTTCTTTGTTCCATCTACAACATCGTAGGATTGAACAAATTAATAATTCCCTCTCGCTATTATTTCATCTTATGGCAAGTATTTCATTCAGAATGAGACTTTTCAAGCAGAAATCCAAAAGCGATCTTTCCTAATAGTTATTAGGATTCGAAGTGTTTTCAAAGGTATCATCTTTCATTATTTTTTGTACATTAGAATATTCATACTTTATAAAAATGAAGACTACAGTTACTCTGAACAACGGTTATGAAATGCCTATTCTTGGCTTAGGGTATGTAACATTATCATTTTATCATCATCAGAACCTTTTTATCCCCATTTGATGAAGCGGAGGCTGCCGTCGAAACTGCTATTAAAACCGGATATCGTCTCATTGATACTGCTACTGCCTACAAGAACGAAAGAGCTGTTGGCAACGCTATCCAGAAGTGTATCAAGGAAGGAATTATCAAGAGAGAAGATATCTTCATTACCACAAAACTGTGGGTGACTGATTGGAAAACGGAGAATGTGAGAAAGTCGATCGCTCAAAGTTTGATTGATCTTCAAACTGATTACATTGATCTTCTGCTGATTCATCAGGCAGGTTTCTTGAATCTCCCAGAAGATCAGGAAAAGCATCGTCAGGAGAATTATTTCTTTGACTACCCTATTGTTCCTCCGAATGACCCCAAGTATCGTCTGGGATATAACGAAGACTGCGTGAAGGAGGCTTGGTCCGCAATGGAAGAGGCGGTTCGTGAAGGAAAGGTCCGTTCCATTGGAGTTTCGAACTTCTCTACCAAGAAAGTGCTTGATTTGCTGCGCTTCTGCCAAATAAAGCCTGTGATGAATCAGGTGGAGCTGCATCCCTACCTTCAGCAGTGGGAAACGATGAAGACGCTGGGCGAGAATGGAATCCTCCTCACGGCCTATTTCCCTCTTGGTGGCGCAATGAATATGGCAAACACGACGGAGGTTCCTTTGATTAAGGATCCTCGCATTGTGAAAATAGCAGAGAAGCACGGTAAGAGCGCAGCCCAGGTGTTGATTCGATGGGCTATTCAGCGCGGTACTGTTTGCATTCCGAAGTCTGTGCACGATTACAGAATCAAGGAGAACTTTGATGTGTTCGATTTTGAATTGTCCGAAGAAGAAATGAACGAGATCAAGGCAATGGATCGAGGACATCGTTTCGCTAACCCGGTTCCTCTTCTCTACGCCGGCGAACAAGACGAAAAGAAGCACTGGGATAATGAATATGTTGAATACCATTGTTTGTTCAATTGAAGCAACCATCCTATCAAAGCACAACCATTCCTCTCGAAGCAAAACCAAGGCCAGACTGCTCTCATCGAATCAGCAATGGCTTCCTGTATCGAACAAACACATCCAAACAATACTAGATGGGCCACGAGATTCACACCACGAACAAGCAAAATCAGAACCATTAGCCTCCTGCATAGCTTCTCGCGAGCTCATACGACAGTCGAATGAACTGTGCGAACTGCTCACGCGTATACGCCCGCTGTAAGAACTTATGCTGCGACAGCTGCGTGGCGGACATTCGATTGGCGGGATCCTTCTCCAGCATGGCTCCCAAGAAATTCTGGAAGTCCTCGCTCCACGCGAAGGGATCTTGGAAGAACGGCGCGCAGTCCGTGACGATCTTCAGCATCACCTTCATGCCGTCGCTGATATCCGCGAAGGGCGGCACGCCTTCGGCCATTTCGAGCACCGTGATGCCCAGCGACCAAATATCCACGGAGTCGTTGTACGGAATGCGGCGAATCAGCTCGGGAGCCATCCAATGCGGCGTTCCCACCAGCGAGTTTCGCTTGGACTGCTCTTTGGTGAGCACAGCCGCGCCTCCGAAGTCCACTAACTTCACATGGCCCTCCGTGTCGAGCATGATGTTCACGCTCTTGATGTCACGATGGATCTGGTGGTGGCGATGCATGTACTTGAGCGCTTCCAAGACCTCCTTCGTCACGTAGGCGATCGCTTCTTCGGGGAAAGCGACTTGCGTGTCGAGCAGATCCGCCAAACTGCCCGCGTTCATGTATTCCATGACGATCTGAATCAAAAGCTTGGAGTGAAGCGCCTACCCAGAGCTTGTCGTCGAAGTAGTACGTGTCGATGATCGATACCACGTTGGGGCCCGGAGTGTACGACTGCAGACCGATTTCTTGCTGGAGGGAAACCAGATTGCCGTTGTCCTCCAACACCTTCACGGCGAAGACTTGCTTGCCCTTGTTCACCTTATACACCACGCCGAAGGAACCCTTTCCCACCTGCTCCCAGTTCGAGTAGATGGTGCGAGGATCTTCCTTGTGCATATTTAAAACTACATCGAACTGAGCGAGGAAGCCTACCTTTAGAAATAAACTTATCCAGCGAAGCACGGCTAGAGAGCTTGATACTGATACTGAAACGGGCCACATCTTTCACTTCATTCGGATGATCCTGCAGATCCTTCTTTGTAATTTGGCTTCCCTGCAGCTCACTCTTCTCTTCACTGTTGAGCATCTCCGTATCTATCAGTCAAGAGGAAAACAGGAGATCTACTATCTTCCTTCCAATCCTCGCAGGGAGCCACTGGAACCGATTCTCTAAGGGATTCCGCTACAACTTATTATGAGATATCTGAAATACAGATAGTTCGGCGATTAACCTTTCCGATTTTGTTCTAAACATAAATTCGTACATCTTTGGTCACATACTTTGCTAAAAAGTGCCTTCATATCGTTTTCAAATAATAATTTGAATATGATATGTTTCCTTAATTCGTTTATCAAAATAGTGCATGTTTATGGAATACCACAAATAGTGCTATTTCTCACTGAATCTACCATCTATTTCAGGTAAAAATCATTAACATGGATTCGGAGAGGTTCTCTCACGTTATCCAGGGTGTTAATGAAAGGGTAGATGGTATGTTCTCTGCCTTGGAGATGATCTTTACTAACTCACGATTTCAGAAATTAGAATGATGCAGGATGATATACTGTCTGCCGACCTGATGCCCATTTTAGATGACATGGAGACTTTAGACTATTGTCCATTTTTGTCCAACAATTAAGAGTGTAGCAAACTCTGTAATTAATGCTAATAAATATGCCGAGTCTTTAGCTGAAATTAGTAATCTCGGGTTAGAAAAGGCAAAACGATTGCAACGAGGATATGTTAAGGTATGGCGTGATTTGGATCATTGTTCCTTAGCCAAATGCCGATTTTGTTTGGACTGAGTTGAAGAAAATGTATTTGAGTCCTACCTGCGAACTACTTGAATGGGATAAATTTGGAAACGATGTTCGCGGGTTTTTTAAGATACCTGGGTTCATTAGCTTTATGTAGAATAGAAAAAGAGGAGTGATGTATAGAAATGGTAATCTTTATGTTCCGCCAGATAGGGATCCACAAGAAACGGAGGACGAGCAACTTGAAAAGAAAAAGACAGTGAAGAGAACAAGGAGTGATTCTTCAGAGCAAAAAACTCCTGTGGAAGTTACAGATGATAAAGAAAGGAACGAGGTAAGTGTTCGAAGAGTGAGTGATGGGTAGCTTCGCAAAACCACAGGGGAAGTAATGAAAAAAATCAGAAAAACGCTCATCGAAACTGGAAAAGACGAAGTGGACATGATTTCGACGTTAAATGATTCCAAAACGTTTTCCAAAGTCCAGTTTTTGATTTGGTTTTACACATAGACGGTGGAGAATTACTTTGCTGCTTCTTTTTTGATAGCGAATGGAAGGCTGGGAATCGATGAACCCACGAGGGGTCCACTCACACTTCGATTGACAAGACCATCCAGTGAAATGAGTGGAACGGACTCGGTGAATCAGGGAATTCTAAGCTTGAATCCTGAGAGAATGTTTAAGTTTTTGAAGAAAACAAAGATCGGAGGAAATCTCGATCGTTCTTGGTGTAAACAATAACATTGTATACTTGTTTGTATGATATACGCACACTTAGTTTTGGATGATATGTTGTGCATGTGTGAGAGAGAAAGAGTGGATTGAGTGATTGCAGTCATGTGGTTTATATAGATAGAGAGCGAAAGCACTAGCGGACAAATAGATTCTATAACATATTATGTTAAGTGCAAACTGATTAGTTAATAAAAATACATAAATATCGTTAACAAACAAACAGTAAGCATTACAAATACATGGGTTAACTATAAATTCAAGAGATTTAGAATTGTAATTCTATTCACAGATATATAGCATTAGATAAGAAGCTGATCCAATCGGGTCTATCTTGGGACTGTCACTATGCAGCCTAAATTGATTGTGTCGCTATTGTATGTTTTTGTAGGGAAACAAAGAATAATATGGACACTACTATCCAGCACTTTTTATAGTAACGTAAAAAGTACCTCCATTTTGTATATAAATACAAATAATGATTTCTCAATAAAGTGTAATTTCGTCGTTTGTTAATTGCACTAAGTGACTTGTATTATACAAAAAATAAAATGTAACTATTAACAGTTGCATTTCTCCCTGCAGAAACCACAGCAGCAGACCCCATAAACGCATCCAATCATAATTAACCACATACAAACCTCAGCAACAAAGACGCAAACCCATGTTCCACGTTCACACAGGGCAGGTACATACTGGGGGTCACAACTTGTCCAACCATACTCTCTACTATCGCAACACCTTTCCTGAGTCTGTTGTACTGTCTTAATAACAGTATAAGAATGCTGGTATATATATTTGAAAACATATCCAAACAGAACACCAAAGATTGATGTAGACAAATATGAATAGATATCAGAAAACAATGTATGAGATTGTTCTTCATCATTATCTGGGGAATAATCTATCAGTGAAGATCCACTATTTATTATTCTTTCAACTCTATCCAATATTTTCTTATCCGTATTTGTGCAAATATCAATTTGAACATCTTCTGATTTGGATAAAGTAAAAATCACTTCATTACGTCCTGGACTCAAATGGCAATATGGTTTGTCTGTATTATCAAGCAAAGTGACTGATCTAGAGTTTAGAGTCTATGTACGCCATTACGATGCATTTACTAATTTCCAACTGCCAGCATCCTTTTCGATCAAATAACAAATTCGATTCAGGTAAAATGATTGAATACAGCTTCTATTATTAGAATCCCAAACTCCATTCTGTTTGATACAAATGCTTTCACAGCTCATTCTACTCATAACATAATAATTGAAACTATATACAAATCTTTGGTACAGTTCAGCCTCGAAATTGATATGATGCTTTTCTTTTTGATTGGATAAGATTGAGAAACAATACTGTGGTTTTGATACACAACAGTTACATGAGTTAATGGTTCAACGAAAATAGTTTTTGACATACAAAATGAATCTTTTAAGCTATTGTTGTTGTGTACATCACTTAAACCGAGCATAGCAGGGATGTAGGTAATGCTCGCTGTTTTGTTGTTAATCGTAAACTCAGATTCTACTGTGTTCGGTGTATCAATACCAGCGCGATTTACAGGCTTTGCTGGAAAGCTATCCTTTCAATATTCGAGCTAGCTTACCCTTTCTCTCTCAATTCAATTGCACATGATTCAGTCATTAAGAAAAGCATAAAAAATATCCGAACAATCATGATAAAAGAAAATTAACTGAATCTTTAGTTCGAATACGTCAAATAAATAACAATATATGTTAACTGTTTTCTTAGAAAACCCGGTATTTTCTATCAAGAATAATACTCCAAGTTCTCTTATATTCAATTACTGCGTCCAAAACGTTTTGTTCAGGGAGGAGAACGTCTACCAAACTTTCACTCAGAATAGTGTGTCATTCTACCCCAAATAATATCACGAACTTAACGCTCTTCGTATCTGCATGATTAATTTGAGTATTTCCATTCACATCAATCAATCAATCAATCAAGCAAGCATTAACCATTGTATTAAGTATCTCCAATGTGAGATATATGTGTACAAACACAGCAGTGAACCAAAAATAAGAATCAACAGTCCGTCGTGACCCCATAATCTCACTCCCAAATCCTCCATTCCACCCTATTCGATTCCAAAAATCACTCTCTTTCGTTCTCTAACAAACACCTCACTGCTTCTCCATCAACATTCTCTGCAACTCTTGCCACATCTCCCACGTCTTCTTCTTCTTCTCTTCCCTCTTCTCTCGAACCCACTGGCTCCAATCCGCCAACTCTTCCTGCCCTCCACACCCCTGCATCCACTCGCTCCTCCTCAACTCCTCCGCGCTCTTCCTCCCCGCAGGCATAAAATGAAAGCAGTCGCGCAGCACTGCCAGCACCGCCGGCGACGCGTTCGGCACCGCCTCCTCCACCGCTCCTCGAATCGATCCGAACCGCAGCAAGCTGTGTTCATTGCAATCATCGAGCTGCTTCCGCTCGGCTTCGCTCATCGACTCGGTCCCCGCCATTCTCGCGAAGCGATTCAGCGTGGCCAGTTCGCTGTCGCTTTCGATGAGATAATGCTTTGTGAGAAGCTCCACGACGAGAATTCCCCAGCTCCAGACATCCACCGCGGGGCTCCAGTACGCGGGGTCCATCGATTCTTTCCATAATAAAAGCTCGGGAGCGCGATAGCCGAGCGTGGGAGGCTGGGAAGGAGTGTTTGTGTGGGTCGCACTGCCCCAATCGCAGAGCGCGATTTTGCCTTTCTTGCAGAGAATGTTTCCGGGCTTGAGATCGCTAGATGGGATGGAAATGGAAAGAAAACCAGTGAAAAATGTGTTTGGAGTGGATGAATGAGAGAACGTCGAGGATCGTGCGAAGAATGGTTTTGATTTCGTTCTGATTGTTACTGAATGCCTATAGAAAGATACTTCGGTGAGAGGAGCTTGGAAATGAATAAGATCATCCAAGGTGTAATCGAAAAGCTCTGTGATTAAATAGACACTACCGCGACGTCGACCTCGACAAATTCCATACACGGGGATAATGGATTTGTGGGATAATGAACAAAGCACTACAATGGTAATTCAAAAGGAGGGAAAAAACTTGACAGTTCAGACAACGCATGAGTACTCAAATCCAGAAATCCTCCATTAGGGTCCTTTTGCGGAAAATACTAGACTTGATCATTTCATGGAACAGTACATTCTTTGCGCAACAAATGTCACCCGTGTGGATATTTTCCACTTTATATACACAGGAATAGCTTCCACGTCCAATACCCTCTAGAAGACGGTAATCCTGACGCAAAGGCTTGGAATCCTTTCATTTCATGCATCCATTCATTGATTTACTTTTAAGATCGGCTCCGTCGGATTCCAGTCAATGTCTTCTAATTGTCAATACAAATGCGCGCTTCTACCACAGGGGTTGAAGGAGAACTCTTCGTCAGAGTCATATCCGTCGAGAACATTCATGGATCTATTTGTGTTTCTTATCAAACAAAGAGGCATCACAAAAACCCAATTATGTGACAGTCATGACAGGGAACTCCGTGGTGATCTTCACGAACTCCGGAGAAGTTCCAACGCGACCCAGAGGCATCTTCTCCACAGGGATGTTGTAGAAGTCCAGGCAAGTCTTGCACACGGCGATATCCACTCCCTTATCAGCCAGAGCGCGGAGAGGCGTCAGAAGCGTTTCGTCCTCCGTGCACACCAGGAAGGTTCCCTCGTTGACAAAGAACAAGAGCTTAGGGAGTACTTCTTGCTTCGCGAGGTTTCCAAGGAAGCCACGAATCAGCTTTCTTCCAAGCTCGTTATCGTCTCCCATTTGTTTGCGCGTGAACAGGTATACAGTATTTCCAATAGGCATTCGAAATGATCTTTACACAAAACTATTTTTGCCAATCTCCACACTCCAACCCCCCTTCCAAAATGGAATCATTCATCACCAAGTGCCACAAATGGATTCCATCCTAAATTCCATTGGATCCTTGAAAAAAAAGCAATTCCACTAAATTCCACTCACTTAGCTCCTTTACTTCACTACCTTCCTCCCACACCCCTGACTGACTGCAACAAACACGCCAAAAACGACTCAAAAACCTCCTCAATGCTTTCTCATTCTTCTCTCCTCGATCTCGTACGCCAGCGTCTGGTTGATCACGTTCGCCGCGGGTCCCGTGAACTGAATGGGTCCCGGGAAGCTATAGCAATCTCCGAGTCTCCACTTCTTGGCCTGCTCGACAAAGCGTCGATAGGGCAGTCCGTCCAGCTCCACGAGCGCCTTCTTGATCACCGGCTCGTCCTTTCCGTTGCGTCGCTCGATGTTCATCATCATCGTCACCGGCACGCCGCCCGCCGTCCACGCCTCCACCGGAGCGTCCAGGTTGCTGATGGTGGACATCATGCCGTTGAGTCCCTCGTGGATCAGCACGCCCGCGTTGTAGCCCAGCGCGTAGCAGTAGTTCGTGTCGAAGCACGACGGCAGGCCGCAGCGGCCCTCGTACCCGAAGAAGTGGCACTGCGCGTTGAACGAGCCCGAGTATACGCCCTGCGCTTTGAGCGCGTCCAGCTCCTTCTGCACGCAGGACACGATGAACTTCTCCGTTTCGATCTGCGAGACCTTCACGTTGCCGTGCGAATCGCGGTCCAGCGTCAGCTGATCGCGCAGCGACTGCGGCAGATAGTCGAACAGCTCGCGCGACGCCGGCTGCAGGTGCGCGGCGATGTCGTCCTGCGCGGTGTGGCCGGCCGCGATGACCTCGTTGAGCTCCTCGATCAGCGAGCCCATTTCGGGGATGAACTCGATGAGTCCCTCGGGGAGAAGAATCACGCCGTAGTTCTTGCCGAGCTTGGCGCGCTCCACGATCAGATCCACCACTTCCTGCGTGATCTGCTTCACCGACTTCTTCTTCTGGGAGATCTCCTCGCCGATGAACGTGTAGTTCGGGTGCGTCTCGAACGCGCATTCCATGGTGATGTGCGACGCCGAGCGGCCCATCAAGCGCACGAAGTGGTAGTATTTCTGCGCAGACAACGCGTCCACGCAGATGTTCCCGATCAGCTCCGAGTAGATCTTGCACGCCGTGTCGAAGCCGAAGGACACCGGGATGTAGTCGTTCTTCAGATCGCCGTCGATCGTCTTGGGGCAGCCGATCACGTGCGTGCGGTGGTGGATGCTCTGGAAGTACTCCGCCAGAAGGGCAGCGTTTGTGTTCGAGTCGTCGCCTCCGATGACGATCAGACCGTCCAATTCCAGGTCGTTGCAAACCTTCGCGGACGCTTGGAACTACAAATCAAGCCAACGCGCAAATAACGAACCTGGTCGTCTCCCTTGATTTTGTCACGACCCGAACCGATCATATCGAAGCCTCCCATGTTGCGGTATTGGTCCATGAACTTGTCGTCGATCTTCACATACTTGCCAGTGAACACACCACGGGGTCCGTAGCGGAATCCGTACATGTTTCCGCCCACCTTCTTCGTGAAGTCGTAGATTCCGGCAATCACGTTATGACCTCCAGGAGCCTGACCTCCCGAAAGCACCACACCGATGTTCATGGGTCTCCAGACCTTGCCGGTGCACTCCTCATACTCTACACGAGGAAGTCCGTAAGTGCAGGGGAACAAAGCCTGAATTTTCTCTATCCATATCACCAATCCGTACCAAAACCATACCGTGATCAGCGGCAGCGCCCAGTGCCTCGCATTTCTTCACATTCACGTCCTTGGTCAAAATGGTAGGAAGAGGAGGGATATACGATCTTCGGAAAGTTTGGAGTTCGCTCATTAGATTTTAGTGCACTTTCCCAATGCCTGACCACGGCCGAATCTGGATTTCAATTCTCCGGGAAACCCCGCCACTGATCCCTCGCCCAAAATTCCATCGTGTAACAGCTTTTGCTTCAAACAAACACTCAAAATCAACGAGTCATTGTACATGAAAGATTTAATAAATTCCTCGTCCTCCTCCTTCTGACTGCATAATCCCTTCTTCATATCATCTTCATTGTCGAAGTACATATCCCTCTGACTCGACTTCAGATGTGGATAGATCAAAGTCCAAACAACCGCTGTAATGATAAGAATCACCAAACCAGCCAGCCAGCTAATCAACAAGTTATTCTTCGTAAATCCACAAACCACATAGGTCAACGTAGAAATGACCAGCACCATGAGCAAGTACGGTAATTGCGTTTTGAAATGGCTCTGAATCGTACACTCCATGGTAGAAACGAGTAGAATCGTCGTTTCAGACAACAGAGAGGCTTGATCTCCAAACACAGACCCTCCCAACACCGCAGCAAGCGTCGGCGCCAACGACTCCGGGGATGTGGTTTGACAGATCTCCGAAGCGATCGGAATGAAAATTCCGAAGCAGCACCACGCGTTTCCCAACGCAAACGCGGTCACAGCCACAAGTAAAAAGAACACTGTGGGGATGAGTGCTACGGGGATGTGGAACCTAATAATAAGCGTGCCTAAATATTCTCCTGTGCCTAAAAGCTCGTTCGTGACCCCGCTCATGGTCCACGCCACGGCGAGAATGATGATCGTGGGCGCCATGTACTGCGCGCCTTCTTTCACGCTCTCGACAAACGCATTGAACGTCATCTGCTTGCGTGGGATCAGCATGGCCGCGCAGCACGCCAGCGTGCAGAGCGTGGACATGCTGAGCGAGAGGACGGCGTCGCCGTTCATGAACGCAGTGATGAAAGAAACGCTCGGGTCGGTGAGATAACCGCCCGTGCAGAGAATGAACAGGAAGGTAAATCCGATCAGGAGCACGATGGGGATGAGCAGATCGCACACGGAGCCCTCCTTTTCGCTCTCGGTTGGACTCATGCAGTCGTCGGGCCGACCGCGCGGACAGCTCGGCTGGATTTTGGCGAGCTCTTCGTAGCGCTTCATCGCGCCGAAGTCGATGTCGCAGAGGACGATCAGAACGATGAAGAATAAAACGAATACTGTGTAGAAGTTGTACGGGATGGTGGAGATGAACATGGAGATGCCCCCAGACAAACCTGCATCCTTGATATTGGATGCAATCGCCGCTGCCCAACTGGAAAATGGAACGAGAAGGCAGATGTTGTTAGCCACAGCATGAATGATGAACGCGAGCTTCTCCATGGAAATATGATTCGCCTTGGCGAGCGGCTTCAGCACAGTACTCGTAGTCAAACAGTTAAAGTAGTCATCCACAAAAAACAAACAAGCCATCAAAATAGCGGAAAATTCGGTCCCTTTTCTGGACTTTACGCGCTGAATAGCCCATTTACCGTACGCACGCGATCCCCCAGAGTTCTTTAGAATGATGATGAGTCCTCCAAGTAGCGTAATAAAAATAATCATTTCCATCTCCTCTGACATCTTCTCAACAAGCAAGGATATCACAATTGAGATTGCATTGTACCATGCCAGATGTTTCTTGATAGTGTAGATAATAGTACCAACGAATACTCCAGAAAGAATCGAAGTGATCACTTCCTTCGTAATAAAAGCCAGAATGAGGGCAACAAGCGGAGGAAGAAGAGAAAGGATTCCCCCATCTATCGGTTCCATTGCTGTTAATGACCACATCATATATATGGGAATGTAAGCAGATATGAAAAAAGTATACCGCGGGAATGTATCGAATAAACACAAATAACACATCGTAATAACCTTGTCAAACGTCTCTCGTATCTTGCCTTCGTCTTCTAACGGGTCGCGACCACAAATGAGCGCGACCACCTTGTCCTTCAATGCATCTCCCTCCAGTGTCTATAAATTGACCTGGAAATATGCTTATACGTTTTTATGCAGTGTAATCAGACGTTCTACGCGTTTTGCCAGCGAATCTTCTGGTTGCTCTGGTTTTTTCTTTTTCTCTACTTTCTCCTTCTTCTCCTTTTTGAAGTTCTTTTCCTTCTTGATCACTGGTTTCTAAGTTTCACACATGACCCCAAACCCTTACCAACTTGTTTATTATCTTTCGTTTTTCTGCAGGAATCATCGCTTTCGTCTTTTCCAGCACATCCCACGCTCGTTCTGCGATTTCCTTATCTACCTTGCAGAGAGCACTCGTATAATTCACGAAGCCATCCTTCTTTCTGGGTACGCAATCCACTAACACAAGTTTGTCGAAAATGGGCTTCAACTGGCTGTCTTTGTTTTCGAATGCCGCACGGTCAATAAGAAGCAGGTTGCTGATATTCGGATTGAATATTTTCTACATATAAACCCTTCAAGCGAAAAACAAACAGCTTTGGGGTTATAGAGAGGAGGAATATTGCGTTTGAGAGCATTTGGGCAGTTGGTGTGTTTCGGAATCTCCTCAGGTGAAAGACTGACTCCACAGTCACAACACATAGCAGCGGAGTTCTTGCAGTGTTTTACGTGCTTTTCCGCATTGCAACTTCGAAACACGTTGTTACACTTTGAGCATTTCAGGAACATCTTTAGAAAATGTGATTCGAACAAACAGTCTATTCTTGCTTCTTCTTCTTATCCTTATCCTTATCCTTAGAGTGCTTCTTCTCCTCCTTCTTGTGCTTCTTCTCGCTATGTTTCTCTTTCTTTTTATCCTTCTTTTCCTTCTTTTCTTTCTTTTCCTTTTTATCCTTTTTATCTTTCTTTTCCTTTTTATCCTTCTTCTTCTTATCCTTCTTCTTCTCATCATAAATCGACTCCGCTATCTCGGGTAATGTCTCCGCATCCTCCGTTCTCTCCCATTTCCCCTTCTATTCGTTATCCAACTCATCAATCTTTTGCCTGACTCCTTCGAGCTCGCATTCCTAATCGTCTACCTTTACATGCCGCAAACAACTCCGCATCTATCTTTGATTGCCAAATAATATGGCCTACCTGAATATACCTTGGGTGTCGAAACGGAGACAGATGAATCGGACTCAGAATCAGTGTCGGTCGAACTTGAACCGATCTTCTTCACCGCAGAGTCATATGCATTGAACCACCAGCATTCTCCCCATTTGTTGCTCTGCTCTTCTTTGTAACCAACCTTGCTTTAAGCAAAATCAACAGAAACGTACTCCTTCCTCGTCGTCCTTCTTCTTTACTATAATACTCTCCTTTATACCCGTTCCTTCTTTGCCCAAACCTTCACCACTATAACAGAAAACGAAGTTGCAAACGACTTACTCTGCCCACCCCATCATTTTCAAAATCTTCTTTCCATACACAGAGGTTCCAGATGAAGCACTGATATTCTGCATACTCGAAAGCATCTCCATGTGCTTTCTTCCAAGCCGTTGGATATCTATCTCGTTCAGATTTCGTGTTGCAAGTTACCTGCTCCAGAAGCCATGTTGTTTACTTCACACCAAAGTAAAGAACAAGAAAAACTGACGTTTTAGAACAAACAAATCCCAAATAAATAAAACCTGGAGACAAATAAAAAGTAAAGTTTACAACTGGGGGCAATTCACGATGTAGTGATTCCGACTTCCACACCACAAACAACGGTTACTTTGAACACTTGGGACTCCCGTTTCATCCCTCACTTGTTGCAGCCACGTCGGAACCTCTCTTCCCGTTTTCAGCAGAAGCAACTTCATCTCCACCACCGCCTTCTGCGGAGCCGAGGATCCCACAAGCGCCGTCGAAATTCCATTCGGACGCAGGAAATTCAGACGATCCATAAACACTGCGTAGTCCGAGGGAATATCGTAATGAATCACATGATTGACTTCCTTGATAGTTTCATTCCCCAGAGCGGCGTCCGTGCAGATCAGCACATCCGCCTTGCCCTCCCGAAACGCGTTCAACGCGTCGTCCTTCTCCTGAGGCGTGCGTGTGTTTGTGACGGAAACGGAATCGATTCCTTTGAGCAGGAAATACTCCTGCAGAAAATCAACGTTTTTTTCATTGCGACAAACAATCAGCACAGGCGGAGCTGTCTGGTTCAGACAGTTCCGAACTACAAATACGTTCTTCTCGCTCGACTTCACGAACTCCACCGCGTACTTCACGTCGCTCCGCGTCTGCACGCGCGACGCCGCGTTGATGACCACCGGATCGCGCAGCTGCTCCTTCAAATCTTCAAGCAGCGAGCCTTTCAGAGCCGAATGAAACAGAAGCGTCTGGTGCACATGCGTCATAAACCCGAAGATTCGATTCAATTCGGTCAGGAACGAGCGATCCAGCTCGTCCAGACACACCACTTTGCAGATGTGCAGCGAGAGCGCGCCTTCTTCCAGCAGCTCGCGGACTCGCCCTGCCGTGCCGACCACGATGTGCACGCCTTTGCGCAGCTGCGCGATTTGGTCCGTCTTCGAATCGCCGCCGCAACACAGCGAAATGCGAAGTTGGAGTCGCGTTTCGTCGCGAAGCGCGTGATTTAGCTGCGTAAACGTCTAGTTCGAAGCAGAGAAGGGAGGCTACGCTGTAGGCTGCGGAGGCTGCGTCGCGGGAGGAGCAGAGAATTAAGGCGATGGGACCTTCGTTCGAAAGAATTTGGAGCTTCATTTCTTCTTCCATGCTGAAGAGAAAGAGAGGAATCGCATAGCTGAGGTGTTTACCGGAGTGGTGAGGCGAAATACTGAGTATGTTGCGGCCTTGAAGGATGGAGGGAATACATTGCATTTGGAGGGAAGTTGGTTTCGTCAAACTTAGAGATCTCAGTAAGTTTTGAAGGAATTTCGGAAGCCGCATTTGGTGGAACTGGGGAATAATCGGAGGGAGATTGCGTCCCGTCACCTCAACACGCATCTCTTGCCGAAGGGCTGCAAATTCTGCGGAAGTGTGCTTCCGAATATTGTGTGGAGGCTTCCATGAATAGTGGATATGGGAAGGGAAGCGAGTATCCGCTAATTCTGTTCGGGAGACTTCTACATGCCTTACATTTGAAGAATAGAATCTACTTGAGTTCGGTTCATTCTGCATAGTATTCGTTTCAGCGGAAGCTGCAACTTCCTTCCTGTCACGCTTTTCGAGTCGATTTGGCTTGTTCTCCTTCATTTCCTCCTTGATCTCCTTCTTTAGCATCTTCCAGCGTTGAGCAGGCGTTAATACAGGAGCATCATCGCTATCACTCCTACACTCGATGGAACACGCATAAAAAATACGACGAATCCGAATATTGCATTTCCAAACAAACACAAAATCATTCTGACTCTGACTCGACAGGGGTTACCGATTTCTCTTCGCTCGTCTCCGAAGAGGACAGCAAAAATCGAATCATGCTCACCAGCACTTCTTGTTCAGCACATTTTACAGGATCCTTTTCATCCTCCACATATCCGCCAATCAAAACCTTCGAAAACACAATCGTCAGCAAGTCCACGTCCGTTCCATTCAGCGTCTTCTGCTTCAGCACCTCCTGCAAGAACTTCATCACATAGATAAACACCGTCCGGTTCTCCTGAGGAATCTAATCATCATCTCCTTTCCTCCGTCTCCACCATCGCCAAAATCGTGTCGATGAGCAAGTAACACATCCGAGGACTGTCCTCCAGTCCTTCCTTCACACTCGCAGGCAGAACCGGTGTTTCAAGCGATCCCAGCCATTCGCTCAAAACGTTCGCAACGACATGCGGGCTACTCGTCACAACTCTCCTTGCAGCATTCCATACTTCGCTCCTGTCAATTCTCCGCCCACATCCAGCACTTCGCGCACCTTCGCCATCTCTTCCTCCGATTCCTTCTCTCTCCACAAATTCGGTTGTCCGAGTCCCTGCCTCAGCAAGAAGTCCACCATATTCCACAATTCGCGGGGAATCGACCGCACTGGCGGGCTCATCAGATCGACCGCTTCATTAGCTCGTGCTACGCTTAACGCGCGAACGGAAAGCTCTACCCGGCTGATTCATTCGGATTAAAGCGGGAAGCGACCGTCCGAAGGAGGTGGCCAACAAAGAAGCGGTGATGTGAATGTAATGATCATGCTCGCGATCGATTCGAATGGCCATCATATCCTCGATAATTCCGTTCTCGTGCACATACTACACTTATAAACGATGAACGAGCGCCATTCTACCTTCAAGAACGGCGTGGTGACATGCAGAACGATTTCGATTTCGATTGATTCATTCGGCAACAAAACGCCAAACAGCTGCGAAACTCCCAACATCGGTAACGCCACGTGATTCTCCGAGTCCCGCGGTAAAAACCGGAAATAAAGATTCGTTTCGCCCGCATTCCGAATTCGAATCGTCCGTCGACTCGGCGACTGAAACGCCACGCAACCGAACGCAATTTCGGTCGCGCTCAGCTCTGGCTGCACCAAACCCGCCTTTTCTCCCGCCAAAATTCTTCGCCTGGCCTCGGTCTGGCACGTGACCATCCGCGATTCGTCGTATTTTTTGACCAATAAAACGCTCCGCAGATACACAGGCTTGTGGTCGCTCCCCAGAACCGAATCCACGGCCTCGTACTCCGTGATAACCACGGGGATCTGCTGGTTTGGCCGCGGGGGATCGCGCATTCGGTAGAGAATTCGGTCACACCAGGCGGGCGCGCGGAGTTTCTTCTCGGGACGCTGGTCGTAGATGGAGGCGTCGCGGAGATATTTGTACGTCGGAGGGAAGGAAATAGGCGGCTCGGTGAAACCGACGAAGGCGAAACCGGCGTGCTGCGAAACGGCTAATTGGTCTTTTTTGAGGAGAGAAGAGAAGGAGGAGCGGGCGTATTGGAAGACCGTGGAGGAAGGGACGTCGGAGGTGATGCGATAGTTGAGGTCGCCGAGCTGGGAGTGAGCGGAAGAAGAAAGAAGGGACCCAATACACGACATCATGACTTAGGATCGGAATGCTCTCCGTTAAGTCGGCTGATGAAAAAGAAGACGCAGAGGAGGCAGAGGAAGCAGAAGGAGATGATGACGATGACGAAAAAGGCGTGGCTGGCGCGGAAAACACCATTTCAGACAAAATCCTAAGGGTGTGGGATCCCACAATTTCCGACTTGTGGTAGTCCGCGTTGCGAGCCGAAACTTTCTCGCGATGTGCAGCGAGATGGCAGCAGACAAAGCAGAGCGAGGAGTTGTTCACTTCGAATCGAATTCCAACGCCCCCTTTGTTGCCCATCATTCCCAGAAGACCCGTTGCCACGCTGGAAGCTACGTGGAAAGGGGGAAACGGAGGTACTAAAAACGCGGGAAATGGAGGGTCTGAGGGAAACGCGGGCGAAAACACAGAGAAAAACGCCCACTAAAATCTTCGAAGCCACGCAGTAATACGAGTTTCCCTAAGGTAGTGAGAAAGAAAGGAAGGAAAATTGTACGGATTCATTGAGAATGGAAGAAATTGAGTCGATCCAAGCTTGCGAACGCTTCATGGATTGGGATTCGGATACCACGGTCGTAGCGGTGAGATCTACCATTTCCTGAAGACCGATTACGAATAGATCTGTCTGTTTGTGAATAAAATAGAATTAAAAAACGTTGCCTTTCCCTCCTGCAAAGAGCCAGGGACCAATTGCACTCTTTAGCATACGTCCGTTTACATTCCATGTTCCAATCCAGATATCCAGACCCAAATACTGTGTATATTCCAGTTCACTCCAAATCACTCAGATAAGAGAATGAATACGTATTGCGTAGTTCTGATGCGATATAATCATTAAAAATCGCAGTGCGAATCTAAAACGAATCGAGTCCCACTCATCCAATCCCTACTCGGTTGTTCGACAAACGCTTTTCTATAATCTCGTCTTCATAATATGCCCACTGCTTTGGAAATTGCGTTTTCTTCAACTCCATTCGCCGAAGGCTACATCGTTAAAATTTGCAACCTTTTGCGATCTACAATTCCTCGATTGTATTTGCAGAGGATGACATCTCTTATCTTCGCAGAATAAGGAGTAATCTCAGCAATTGGAATTGCAGAAAATCGATCCTTTTTGTTCCCTCTTCTTTTCTCTTGTTCGCGGCTTTTTGATTATTCTCACATCAGTGGAATGAGTTTGAATCTAACTGTGAAATATCGATTATCACAAACTCGAGTACCTATACTAGAGACAGCTACCATTATGGAGCTGAAAAAAGAGATCTCGGTACCATCTACAGGAATTGACATGATTGTGTTAGAAATATTTGAACATCCCTCCAGAACAACAGCGCATTATAGTGGATTGGAAAGAAAAGTCAAATGATAATGAGACGCTGGGAGAAGCGGGTCTTACAAAAAAATCAAAAGTAATCGTCTGCCAGAAGAAGGAGCTTTCGTCAAATCCTGAAGATATGATTCCCATCTCTGTTTTGTACAATGGAGAGACAACTGTAATGAATATGAATAAAGAACAGGATGCTTTCGATTTGGTCCTTGCGTTTTTTAAAGTTTGTGGAGTGTATTTCGTTTTAGTCGCTAGGAGCATGAACTACCCGAAAAAGTGGACGGAATCAAGCTAAAGCAGAAGGGAAAGATTTTCAAAATGGAATCGAGTCTCTCCGAAGTGCAGGGCGAAATTCGTCTCCAAGTCGTTGAACGTGTTCGAATTGGGTAAGAGAACTCATCGTTTTAGACTCGCAAGCCGAAGGATGCCCCTGAGGCACCACCGGAAGAGCCCGAAGAGCGTGCAGTCGCAGCGGAGCCGGAGCCAATCGAATCTCCGAAACGAGAGAAAAAAGAGCGAAAGGAGAAGCGAGAGAAGGTGCCCAGCATGAACATTCTGAGCTTTCTCAAGCAGAAGAAGAAGAGTTCCGAGCCGGAGAAGGACGAGGAGTTCGTGGATTCCTCCTCCGTTTCCGCGGGTTTGCTGACCGATTTCATCGCTTCTCACGTGTCTTCGAGCTCTGCGACGCAGCCTCCAAGCCAGCCGTCCCAAACCCAAACCCAGGCACAAGCACAGACACAAACCCAGACACAAGCACAGACACAAGCACAAGCACAAGCACAATCGGACTCGGCAAATCCCAGCTCTGCTTCCAACTCGGCAATTCCCACTCCAAATGGAATGAACGAAACTCTACATGACTCTGCCAACTCGGCAATTCCCACCTCCACCTCGGCAATTCCCACTCTGCAAGCCGAATCTCCCCTTCCTACCCCAGAAAATCCCACCATCACAACCACAAACTCTGAACCCCACTCACCCATCTCGGCACTTCCCAGCTCTGCTTCCAACTCGGCACTTCCCAGTTCTCTCTCCAACGCGGCGATCGCTTCCCTCCTCGCAGAGCTCAAAACGCGCATGCAAACCTACCAGACCGCCGCGTTGGATCGCTGCGCCCAGCTCCACCGTCGTGGCCAAGCCATCGCCTCCATTTCCACGGTTTCCACGGTTTCCACGGCCTCAGAAGAGGGTTCTACGGTTCCACCGAACGACTCTGCATCGGAAAAACCCGATCACACGATGGAAATCGAGACGAGCGAAGCGGAAATCGAGGAGGATTCGGAAGCGGCGATCATCGAAGACGCCGCCACCAACGACGCGCAGATTCTCGACGTGGCTCCCGCGCTCCTCCCCGCGGTGAGCTCGTTCTCGCACGATGTAATGACGATCGACAAAACCACGCTCTCCTCCAGCGAATTATTCAAGCTTCCCTTCATGATCGGGTTTCGATACATCCACGCAGACACCGAAACGCCGCGCCGTCGCATTTTCTTCGGCATTTCTCACAAAACCGGGCGTTTCGCGACGGGCCGGTCGCCGTTGTCGCGGGAAGAGCACCTAAACTACGAGGAGGACAGCGAGGACGAAGAGGATTTGGAGTTCTTCGGGGAGGAGCCGCAGGGAGACGACTGCAACGACACGGAAAGCGAGTCGGGAGAAAGCGAATCAGGGAACCAGCTGGATTACCGCGACGGGTTTTTAGAGGAGGAAGACATCAACATCGGCGACGCCAATCTCACCGCCGAAGAGAAGAGCGCTCTCGTGTTCCGCAGTGTCAGTGGAAACAAGGGGAAACGCGGAGAACCCGCGGGGATCTGGGCGTTGAACCAGCCGTTCGTGATGGCGAGAGGCGAAGAACCGAAATATGGAATCGATCTTCGATTGTGCCAAGGCATCCTCCTGGATCCCGCGTTTTTCGTGGAAACCGTGGAAACTCTGAGGAAGAAAAGGCTGGAATTGGTGGAAGAAGTGGAAGTGAAGCGGAAAGTGAATATAACCGAGGAAATGGTGAAGGTGATGAGCGAAATAATCGCGGGGCAGCAATTCACAATTTCGCAGATCGTGGAGGCGATGCAGAAGCGATTTCCTGGGCTGCCGAAGCGACAGATCGAAAGCAAACTGCATGAAATCGCAGAGAAAAAGAAGAAAGTGTGGGTCATTCGACCGCCTCCGATGATGAAGGTCGTGGTCGATATCGATAGTTTGATGATGACGCATGGAGTGGACTCCTCGCCGATGAAACGGCCAGAAGCAGAGAATAGTCAGACGGAAAGCCAGCAAAAACGAATTCGAATTCACACAGAGAAGATCCCAGATCGGACGATTTTGCATGGGAACATAAGCAACTCGGCGTTTGCGTTAGATCCCCATGACGACGGACCGTCCAGTTTTTTTGATGTAAAACCTAGTTGTGTTGTTTGTTTCTACACTCTTTTTCGAGTATGGGAATTGTGTTCTCGTGTGGTTTCATTGACTCAAAATCATTTGCGGAATACGTGAGACGGTTTGGGAAGGCCTGATTTGAGGTTTTCAAATTTATTATGGAATCGATTACAGGGAAACCGCAAATTGTGTCACAGCTTGCTATTAGATCCCCATTTTTTATAAAATGAATAATTCTGTTCTTGGATATATCGGTGTTGCTGTGGCTGTCTTGTTCTTTGGAAGTAACTTTATCCCAATTAAGAAATATGAAACGGGAGATGGTGTTTTCTTCCAATTTGTGGTTTGCATGGGTATGATTTATTGGCTACTCCGTAAACAATAGGTATCTGGGTGATGGGTTTGATAGTCGCAATTTGCCGACAGCAAACTACTTTTAGTCTTTTTGCCATGATCGGAGGTGTGATCTGGGCTACTGGAAACTTGTGCACTGTTCCTATCGTTAAGTGCGTTGGTACCTGTTGATTAAGTTGTTGTGAACGTAGGTCTGGCTCGTGGTCTCCTCATTTGGGGAATCACCAACATGATTACTGGATGGGCTGTGTCTCTGTTCGGATGGTTGGGTCAGGCGAAGGCTCAGATCGCCCATCCTATTTTGAACTACATTGGAGTTGCGCTCTGCGCCAGCTGTGTGGTCATTTCCTCCTTCATCAAGAACACGGAAGAGGAGAAGGGTGACATCCCGAAGCGTGTGAGTTCTGTGGGTAATCTCGGCTCTGCGGTCATCACCTCCATCAACGACCCCGATCCCTTAATTCCCATCACCGACACGCACACCAGCTGGGTCGATCGTCTGTCCTCCTCCCAGCGCAGCATCGTGGGCTACGGCCTGAGCGTGTTCGCCGGTCTGATGTACGGTGTGAACTTCTTCCCGTGCAACTACGCGTGGCTGAAGTGGTTCCCGAACGCGCAGAAGATGGACATGGAGTTCAGCCAGTTCTGCGGCATCCTGCTGGCCTCGTTTGTGTATCTGTGCATCTACTGCCTGTACAAGAAGAACAAGCCCGACGTGTACGTGAAGTCGATTTTCCCGGGCTTCCTGTCGGGACTGATGTGGGGCGTCGCGCAGACGGGTTGGTTCTATGCGAACGCGTACACCGGCGAGACGATCTCGTTCCCGATCATTTGCTGCGGTCCGACGATCGTGTCGAGCATCTGGGGAATGACGCTGTATAAGGAGATCACCGGGAAGAGAAACGCGACGCTTCTGTCGGTGGTGGTGGTGGTGATGATCGCGGGAAGCATCTGTGTGTCGCTGTCGAAGTAGAAGGCTGTATGATGTGAGACGTTTAGGCTGTGTTGTGTGGTGTGATGTTTGTTGAACGAAGGATGGAATAGAATAGAATGGATGTGTACTCCAGAATTCTTTGGGAGTGAATGAATCGCTTCGATCGCAGCGACTTGTTTGCTTCTATCATTGTATGCAAGATAGTAGTAGTCGCATGCAACGCACAACGCGTTCTTCCACTCTGCAATCCGCTTGGTCCACTCTCAACATTCTTACAAACAAACACATCACACGCTTGTACGACTACCAGAGCGCTTCACGCACTCACCTCTTACTTCTTCTTCTGGTTGATCTTCTTGTGGTAGAACGCCAGCTCCTCATCCTCCAGAATGTATCCGTCAGCACGACCGCACTGACCCGGACGCGACGAGATGCGAGCCAGGATCTTACCCGAAGCCAGCTGATCGATCACTTCCTTCTGCTCCTGAAGAGAATCCTGCAGCTTCTGCAGCTTCGCAAGGTTCGACTTGCTCACGCCCTCCAGCTTGCTCAGATCGTCCTTCGTCACCTCGCCCTTGGCTCCGATCTTGCAGGAGTAGTGCTTCTCGAACCAGGCCTTGAAGGGAGTCGCATCGATCGAAACAATGCAACCCTTCACAATGGTGTTCGTACGCACCAACTCGTTGTTGGAAGCGTTGTACACAATGTTCAGGATCTTGGTCTTGGCAGAGAAAGCTACAAATCACTCCACTAGACAAAAATCACCCTCTCCGGTCCAGGAGAAAGAGCCAGTATCCAGACGGATAGCACGGTGCTTGATATTTCCACCACGGCAGCGGACCAGGTAAATTCTCTTAGCTCCCAGCTTGGTCATGGCAGGCTGACGACCCATCTCGAACTTTCTCTTCTTGATGTTGATTACAACCTTTCCTCCGGTCAAACGACGCTTATGGCGAGAATCGCGGCAAATACCTGAAAGAAGGTAAGAATGGAGTTTGCAACAAAACAAGCACAGCAAACGTACCCATGATGTAAAATCAATTCGTACAAGCGAAAAATCGACTGATTCAGAATGGGTGAATCGCACAAAACTGTTCAGTGTGAGCCGCCCCATGATTATCAACAAACAAGGAACAATCCATACGATATCAACGCATCCTTGGTATTCGTATTATTCAATATCCCCACTAAATCCATAAACACCATTACGAACCGATTCTCCCTTCCATCAAACCGTCTATCTCTCATCCCATCTTCCATCCCTCACTCCTCCAAAATCCGACTAATCTCCTCCAATTCGCCCTCTGAGAACGCTCCGGGGTACACCTCGTTCACCGCCCGCAGCACGGTCCTGCTTCGCTCTGCCGCGCTCTCCACCACACATCCCAGCAGGTTAAATAAAAACCCGGCTCCTGCGCGCAGCGCCACGCGATCCCACGCAATGCACTCCGTGATCACCGTCTATTCCTCACCACTCCACGCCACAGCCCACGTGGAGAAGCGTCGGCGCGGCCTGCGCGAGGACTTGCAGCACGGCGTCGTTGTCGGTCTGGAGCTTCGCGATTTTGTTGAGCAGCGCGAAGCAGGCGGTCTTTCCGCGCGTGGACGCAGAGTGAAGATAAGCGTCGGCGGTCCGAAGCACGTCGAGAACGCAGGAAGGATCGCGATTGAACTGGCGAGGGAACTGGAGAGGGAAGGAGGAGAGGAGCGTGAAGAGCTCGCAGACGTACTCCTCCTCGTTGAAACGCGTCTGGGCGAGCGAGAGCGACGCGATGGCGCGGAAGGCGGAGTAGAACGAATCGGCGAAGGAGGCCGCGAACATGTTGGAGAGAAAGGCCATCGTTTTGAGCAGAGACGAGGAGGTGGGGTAGAGCTGGAAGTACGCGAGCAGAACGTCCATCTACAGAGAGAAAAGTAGAAACGTGGAAACGGTGGTCTGGATGTGGGGAGCGAAGAGGTCGGTCCAGAATCCGCGGACGGAGAAGTAGAGGAAGGAGGAGAAGGCGAGGAGAGAAGGCGGTTCTTCGGAGAAGGGAGAGGAGCGATGACAGTCGGAAGTGAGAGAGAAGAAAAGCGTCATGAGCGAGTCGGTGGCGTGCTGAAGCAGCGGACGGACCTGCGCGTTCAGCTCGACTGGGAGTGAGCGAGGAGAGAAAGAAGAGACGGTGGTCGAAGAACTGCCAGACGGTGTTGAAGACGACGGTGCTGCAGAGCATCGCGTCGGGACCGTTGGCGTGGGCGCAGAGCGACTCGAGGAGCTGCACGGCGAGCTGGGCTTGCTGGAGAGAGGAGTCTTCTTGGTGGAGGAGGAGGAAGCATTTGGTGAGCTGCATGCGGACGACGGGGTGGAGAGATTCGGTCTGGGAGGATTAAAAAAAGAAAGAATCGAGAGAACGGTACCTGGATGCTGGCGAGAATTGCCGAGGCGACATCGGAATTGTGGAGGAAGGAGCGATGGAAGGAGGTGAGGAAGAGAAGCAGATCGCCGGCGTAGGAGCTGGTAAAAGCGTGCTGGAGGAGATGAACGGAGGTCTGCAGACTGACGGAGAGAACGCTCTCGGGGAGATCGACCTTGAGAACGAGCAGGCGAACGAGCAGCAGAACGAACTGGCGGGAGAGAAGCGGATCGTGGGTGCGAAGCACGTGCTGCGACGCCACCTCGACGATGCGAGGGAAGAAGGAGAGAACGGATTGCTGTTTCTAAAGATGAAAAGGATCGAGAGAGAGAAAATACGCGCTCGGTTGATTCGACGTCCATCAGAATCGATTCGACGCATTGGCCAAGGAGGTAGAGCGTGGCTTCGATCCGCGCTGCGTCCGATTCAGCGGACAGAATGGAGCTCAGAAAGTCCAGAACGGGGAGGCCAATCCGTTCGTAGATCGATCGAATCACGTCTTCGCAGCCGGGAGGGCCGTGTCGGAACGGCGAGGTCTCCATCTCCAGAACGGACGGGTAGATTTCGAGCTTCGCGTCGTTGAAGAGACGCGGCTTCCAGTTCACGATGGAGTCGACGAAGCGGAACGGCGGCTCTGATTTCGAGAAAACGGCCAGATCGGCCTCGCGATTGACCAATTGGTTTCGAAGAACGAGCAACAGAGAAGTGTAGCAGGGCTGGCCACGAATCGATTGCTGATAAAACGCGTCTGTTTCCTAGAGAAATGAGAGGCAGAGAGGAAGGCAACGCTCAGTCGCAGCCACATGTCCATCGGAAGCGAAGCGAGCTCCAAGGAATCGTTCGCGGTGACGTCGAGCAGGAATTGAATGAGTTCAGTCGTCAAGAAGGTTTGGCTGGGCGGACAGATCGCGAGCTCCTGCATGACAGTAGACGTGAGATGAATCAAATCAGCGAGCGAAAGCGCATCGAAGGAGTGCGTCTGCGCGGTGAAGCAGAGCTGCTGGACGGTCGACGCGGTCATTCGAAGAGCGGTGGCGAAAGAAGAGGGTGTTGGGTAGCTGTGCAGCTCGATGAAGTGCGTGAGAAGCGATTCGATGAGGTGGAGAGTGGTGGAATCGGAGGAGGAAGTGCAGAGACGAAGAAGAATGGCGAGAAGACTGGTGGAAGGAGAGGCGATGGAAGGGAAGGAGACGAGATCGGAGAGAGAGCAGGCGAATTGGGAGTAGGAGAGACAGAGGAGAAGGAGATTGAGGATGGGAGAAGGGACTGATGATAAGAGGGGAGGGAGGTAAGAACGATTGGATTGGAAAAGGGAATAGAGAGAAGCCAGGAAATCGGATTTGTGGGAGAGGAGAGCATCCACAACGACGTCTTTCACGGACTCGGGCAGATGGTTCGTATCGACTTCTTCCAGGAGACACTTTATTTTAGAAAATGAAAAAAAACGAATTGTACTTTGAATATGTTTAAATAGACTTGCAACGGAAGAGGAGCCGCGTTCATATTTTGAAGACATGAATAGACTAGACTACGTATTACAAATAAAAGAAAAACTCACTTTTTGAGCTGGGACTCGTCAAATGTTTGAAGTGTCACATAGCACAGACATAACCGATTGAATGTCATATCACAGGGAATAGACCGACTCCCATTCAGGATTTGTAATAAATAGTTCCAAGTTGCGCTGCCGTAACGTGAGATTGCTTCCTGGTTCGGATTTCGTCTGAACTTTCCCACCTATTGACGTCAACGATCCATTATTTTCCAACTTGCTGATATACAATGTTACAAAGCCCAAAAACCACGATTTCAGATCCCTGGGCGAATCCAGTTTCCAAATCGATTACAATTGAGTTATCATTCACGATATCACTTAAAAATCTTTCAGCCTTGTTGATCAACTCTGGACTCGTTTGCTACTTCTCGTAGAACAAAATTACGCTTACCGAACAATCATACAGAGCTGTGATCGCCTGAACGACGCTACCAATGTCCATCGTGTTCAATATTTGAACTCCATGGGTCCGTGAATGCGAGTCATAACAAACAAACAATTGAAAAAAACAAGCTACAACATTTCCCTCCATCTGATGTTCATCCACTCTTTTTTGTATGTCTTTCACTCCCCACTGCAATATCTGTTTTATTCCTATCGATTCCCCGCGCTCTTTGTTCACCTCTTGTGGTCATTTCATCTGCCCAACATGCAGCAGCAAGAAAATGAGTCCAAACAGTGATATTTGCCCACACTGCGGGCAAAGCTGCAGCACGCTGTTCGTGGATGTATTCTCTGCGCTTTGAGTTCCACATAGGAAAACATGCCCGACGAGGTGCAACAATACATTACAAGTAATCCGATTGAGCTGTTTACGCAGGCGGTCGAAATCTATAAAGTACAGTTGTCTGCTCATGTGAACCCTAGTTCCAAGAAAACCACAACCGGCTCTATTTCGAATATCTCCAACGTCAATTAGAGGATCAGAAAAAGGAATACGAAGCGTAGGGATGCCAAATGGGTCAAACAAAGACAACTCATCGCTTTGAAACAGGAAAACGAGCGACTCAAACGCTCCAATCTCCCACCCAGCACACCGCGATCGGCCCCTTTCCAACCCTCCGGATTCTCCACTGTCAAACGCCCCGATTTCATCTCTCGCTTCAAGCCCAACTTCACCTCGATGCCATCATCTCTCCCCAAAACGCCTTTAAGGCCTTCGTCCTCCATAGCAGCTTCCTTAGGAGGAGGAGGAGGAACAGCAGCAACCATAGGAGGAGCAGACGCCAATGCAGGAAGCAATCCAGTACTCATCAGCCGCCCCTCAACGCCGAGCTTTACAGAGAAAAAACTGACGAATCCGTTTTCGAAAGCAAGCGAAACATACAGAACACCTTCGAGACAGTCGAGTAGCCGCAAAGGACTCGACATTCCGGGAAGCATCATGCGACATCCGCAATTAACGAACACACCGGCTCGGTCTGTATCCAATCCTCCTTTTCAGTTGATCCGACCCTCCAAAACTGCTCCAGCATTTCAATAATAAGAATTGTTTGTTACACAATCATTGTTAGTTTTTTCTCAATGTCCGCAATTCATGAGTTTCTATTATATTGGGGATTCAGGTATTTACCAGTACCGTCGGGGGAAGACTCAAAGTACACGTATGAAGGAATCGAGGTTACTTTGAGAGCATGCCCTTCCCCAATTGCTGAGTACAATTCCTATAAACTGGTAGACCGTTTAGGAAACGTAGTTGCTCAAATTCCGTTTGGATACTCACAACTAACTGGATACTGCTTACTAGGAGTAAGACTCGGACGCCCTATATTTTGTGGTTTCATCCATGATGGGAAGAAGCATGGAATTGTCGAAGATTTCCCAACGGGTCGTCAGTCCTATATGGCACGTTATAATCATAACGAAATTGTGAGTGTGCTATTCCGTCTGAGCAGGGAAAGCAACATGTTTTGTGAAATAACTCTTGATGGCAACCTATTGTATGTGGAGACGGTGAACGACAAGAAGATGATTAATGGAGTCCGATATGAATATGTTGAGAACCATATTTCGCGCGCTTACGACATTGATGATAACTATGAAAAAATGTCGTTTGACGGAGATATAGTGACAGTATACAATAGCAGAGGAAGTGTACTATACAAGGGCCAGTATCTGGACAATGTTTATATTCGTTACTGTTACCATGGTCAAGGCGAACTCTTTTTAACAGGAGGTTTAGTCTACAAGGGCAGCTTTGCTTATGGGAAACGTGATGGAATGGGCGAGCTCTACCGCAACAAGGTTCTCATTTACAAAGGCAACTGGAAAGACAACGCTCCCGAAGGCCAAGGAACTCTCTATAACAACGACGGCAGCGTTCTCTTCCAGGGCCGATTCAATCGGGGTTTTTACGAGAGCATTCCGCAAAACTTCGTTCACTATCTAAAGCCGGATTCAATACTTTGGGACTCAAGATCGCCCACCAGCCCCTTTTCTTCTTCTTCTTCTTCTTCTTCTTCTTCCTCTTCCTTAAAGTATAAAGCGCAGCCGGAGAATTGGTGGAACACTGGAGCGGTGCGACAGCAATGCGAAGAGATCGTAGCGAAAGTGGAGAATCCGCAGTCGTTCACGTGCAGCTTGGTGGGAGTGGATACGGTGCAAGACAGCAGGCGACATCACATCGTGAAGCAGGTGGAGAATCAGTTCGACTTCGAGGAGGTTTTCCGATCCGAGGACATTCCGAACGTGCTGCAAAGCTTGTATTTCAAGTTCTCTCCGGTGAAGCAGAAGAAATTCCCGGAGTTTTTGGGACAATCGATCGAGAAAATCACGATCGGAGCGAATCTGTTTCTGGATTGCAGGTCGTTCGTGCTGAAGAACCTCCCGTTGTTGCAGGATGTGACGGTGGAGAGTAATTCTTTCTCGAATGATCCGGATCTTCCGTACAATCTCAAAGTCGAGTTTTCGCAGTTGCCAATGTTGGAATCCATTGTGATCTATGATAGTTCGTTTCAGCACTTTAACTATCTCTCTGTTTGTGGTAGGCGTGGTGTGAATGTGCGATTTAGAATGCCCTTTCTTACGTTCCATCACCATCGCCTCTCGGTGTTTCACAGACTTGATTGAGGGAAAGTTTGCCAATCTTCCGCGCATCAATATGTTCTACTGCAGTCAGACGAGTCTTTGCGCTTCAAGAGTTCTTGCAACGAAGAAGGAGAGAGTCATTACCTTTTCACGTAGGAATTGGTTGAAGAACTGATTTGTAGACAACAGTAATCATATATTTGATAGAATAGATGGTAGGTTTTCTGGAATGACAATCAAACGTTATTTTGTTTGTGAAATACACAATCCTTTTTAAGGGTAGAGGTCTCTAACATTACGGCATTATTGTTAGATAAGATTACGACTATTCACGTAATATGAACTCGCAAAGTGAAGAGTCGGATGGAAACAAAGAAAATGGTACTTTTCCATGATGGACTGAATAGTAGAAACTGTCTTAACCGATATTTCGCTCATCAAAGGAAAAACCAACCCTGAAGCAGATACACAAAAGAAAACGATCAAAAAGAAACGAGAACCGGTTGAAAAATTCACAACGGAGCATCTCAAAAGAGATAGTGGCATTCCCGAAATCATCAAGCGCGGACGACGACTCGACCCTACTGACTTTGGAGATATTGTATAGAATGTTGCTTTGGTTGAGGTAAAGACCGCCTATTCAGATGAGTTACTCAGCATGTATCGAGACTGGGCAGGAACCGTTTACGGCCGCTACGAGTTCGAGGACTTCTTAGCATCCGTAGAAATCTCTATGCATTGAGAGGTTAGACAATGGCTCTGTCCACGAAAGAGGATATCCAAATCCTGATGACGAATTACCGTGAAGTGGAAATGGAGAAAGAGAGATCTTTCATTGTCAACGACAATTCCCCAATGGAGACCGAGCCTCCAGTCCATTCTCCCGCCATGTCTACTCCCCTTACTTCTCACACTCGCCATTCTATTCTCGACTTGCATTTGCCTTCTTCTTCTTCTTCTTCTTCTTCGTCGTCGTCGTCGTCGTCGTCGTCGTCGTCGATTCCTCCCGCCAAGTCTCCTTCCAATCATTCCGCCGAATCTTCTCCCGATGTTTCGATGTCTCTCGAAAACGCTCCCAGCAGCAGCGCCGTTCCTCCTCCCTTATCCGATGTTTGTGTTCTTCATCAATTTAACCACAGAGCGATTCTTCCTCGCCTGTTTGTTGGAACAAACACGAACACTTCTTTGAATACACCACTTCTCTATACACATACGTCTTCTTCTTCATCACTTCACTCTCCAAATCCGATTCACCCAGCCCCATTCTTCGCAGCGACAAATCCACAACCTGCTTGCCCTCCTTTATCAAATCAGGATTGCGTCGAACCTTCCGAAACAGCTTCCAGCACAGCGTCAACGCCGCCATTCCCACCACCAGCACCGGCATCAAATTGTTGAACTGCGTCCCCAGCAGCGGAATCGTTTTCATCTCCCCCAGCAATTTCGACAGCGCGATTTGATTGTAGAACGTATCTGGGAGCTGCGCTCGCATCGAATTCGAATCGAACCTACCTGCAGCAGATTAAAATAGTGGTAAAACAGGGAAAACTGACAGCGGCACAGCGCGATCGCCGCGGAGGACAGCGCGTAGACGTCCGAATGATGCGGATAGAGCGCGAAGGAGGTGAGGAGAGGGACGGGGAGCGAGAAAAACCCGAGGAAGAAGCAGAGAGAGACGTAGCTAGGCGGAAAGGAACGAACGAACCGCAAACATCAACACCAAACACGTGAAAAAGACGCGGAAGCCGGGGGCGATCGACGAAGAGCACGACCAAGAAAGCAGAGAGAGCGATTTCCCTGTCAGATTGAAAAGAATCGTCGTGAGTTCGCTCCCTAAAGTCAGGCCTGAGAAAACGCAGGAAACGAAAAATCCGATCTATTTTTGGAATTGACAAAATTGGGTACATAAAGGAGAGGAATTCGGCATTGAATCCCCAATCGAACGAAGAGCCAGTAGCACCGGTCCTGAAGACTGTGGTGCGTTTCCAGAGGGATCTGCATTGAAGTGCAAAAATCGGGACTACTTCTGTATTTCCAGAAAACTTTCTGATTTTGGCAATTTCGTTCAGAAGCTCGTTGTACTGAATCATTTTTCTTTGATAAACCAAGCAAATATGCTTCGATTTGGAGTTCAGCTACCCAACAAAACGAAAAAAAGGCCCTACTTTTGACAATGCAGAAATCACGGCTTTTTCTGAAGCTGCTTCATCTATGGTAATCCATCCATGCTTGTCAACATGCCCTTTGATGTGACGCGAAAGATTGATTTCCTCATCGTCCGGCATGCTGTCCACAATCTTCATGTAACGGTTTCGAAACTCCCTACTGATTGTGCGAGTTGGATGAGTGTTTCGTCGCGATGCGATTGTTTTAGAGAAGAAATAACCTCGCGCAAGTTGCATTTAATAGACACGACTTGCATCTCAAAGTCGAATTTATCTTCGTCCAATTCGCGACCTCGAACGTAAAGTTCGTCGATTTCTTTTTGTGAGTTGGGAGCTTTCCAGAGTCTGCGTCACAACGAAACAAGCATTTGTACGATAACGGTAATTGAATGAGTCCATACCCCAAGTAGATGAACACGTAAATAAGCCCATAAGTATTCACCAGACATATTAAAATACCAGAAAAATCACTCACTGATCTAGAGAAGATTATGGAAATACCACAAAAAGGTACATGTTGTTTCCAAATATGATAAAAAGTGCAGCGATTATGAAAATAACTGCGATTATAGCATACTGACGAACATTACTAACAACCGCTTCATTCAGTCTCGCTCTATTTTCAATCGTATATGTATAATTATACCTCCTGGAAAATTCACCCGAAGCCCAATAATCTTTCATGACCGGTAAATAGAACCAAGCTATTATGCTCGTAGCTATATATACGATCCACCAAAATAGGACAAGCCCAAAACTTGCAGATTCACCAAAATTTGACAAACCAATATCAAGAGGAAAAATGGCTATTCCAACAAATCCAAAAATACTAAATATGATATACGAATGATAAGAGCTACAATGATATAATTAAAACAATGATATAGGACATATCGATTGAAGAATCAACGTAGTAGATCACAACGAGTATCGAAACAATTACTATGAGTACGGTACTCATAACGCCCGATAGACTTTCGACAATGACATCTTTCATGATTACTTTTTGAATTGTAAAAGTCTTTTGTATTTGTATCATTCTACTATGGGAATAAGCAAGCTGGTTTAGAATAGAAAAGTACTTAAGAATCGGTCATAAAAGTAGATAATCGATCTGTTTTTTTTCTAGGAAAGAAAAGCGGTTGTAAGGGTTTTTCGTATGGTCTGCTATCATCATTCGTTACTGTACACAGAGAGGCAATAGAAACAAACACCTGCTACAAGGTACCATACGCATTCATAAATGTTAGAACTCCTGTGAGTACTGCCCATATATATCCAACCCCCCAAAAGGTTAACCAAATTTGTGTGAGTCCCAGAATGAAAAGATTTGGATCACATCCATTTTCATCGATACAGGCACCTACACATGTAGCAAATCCTATACTCAATGCCGAATGGATTCAAATACCAGAAAAGAAGAATGAGAGAAGCATTAATACTAACGCACGACGCTTATTTGTTTTGGGAATACAACACCCCTGCCTAAATCGTAGAAAAACTATTTTTATACCAATCATCTCCGGGTAATTTTATTTTCGGGCGATGTATTGGTTGAGGTAGTGCGGCAACAACTACAACAGGTTGTACCACTGTGCTTTCCTTAATAACAATCTGTGTTACTTGAGAACTGGGAGCAGTAGTAGCCACTGCATTCGTTCCAGGCTGAGATATCGCTGTCGTGGACTGATTGTATTGTATTTGTGTCATTTCATAACTCTTCTGAGTTATTTGTTGAGCTGGCATTGCATAGCCACTTTGTACTGGCATATAAGTCATAACTGCTTGTGGCTATCCATAATAAACGAGAAATAGAAAAAACTTGGGCACTCATAACTGCAGGTTGTTGGTAGGCAACTATGGTATTCTATGCAATTAACTATAATAAGAAGAATATACATTCATGTCTAAGCAGCTATTCCTCAAAAATTTAGAAAAAAATGTTTCCTAACCAACTCCGTTAAAATAACTATAACAGAATGTCTATCAGTGTTATCGATTATACTATTTGAATTACAATTCATTCACTTAAAGTACAAAACTAGTATATACATAAACTATGTGTATGCCTTCATAAGCCAGATCATTCAATGGTAATAATTGACCATGATATTGGTTCTACTGTATTATGATACATTGTATAATGGCCAATATAAAGTTACTATATCAATACTGTTGATAAGAGAATCAAAATGTGCTTGGGAAAGAACCTTTTTTGCATCCCAAATTAGCAATTGTGTGTTAGTCTTTGAATGAACAATTAGAATATATAATAATAAATGTGCACATTTTGGCTTCGATCAAAATGCATTGTTCTGTTATCCAAAAAACAATCATATTTTATACTGATTAAAAGGGACATCTATTCTAACAAACATGATTATGTATCATATGTTTTATACCATAATTAATCAAATATATTATTCCAAATATAGAAATAAAAAATAAAAAGACAATCAGATATTAATGCGATAGTCTCATACATTGAACTGGGTTCCACAGTCTCATAAGGATAAGAAGAAGATTTTATGGACATGCTTGTGTTTTCAGTTGATATGGAGGTGGAAATACAGTTCTTCTCATTTATGTTCTCAGAACTACATCCTTTCGTTGCTTCTTCAGCAGCAATATAGGAATCTTGATAATGACGAACTTGTACACGAATAGAATCACTAGATTCAGATCGATAAGTCGGGATTTCGTATTTATTGTGATAATTACATCCAGCTGCATTATAACTCAAGCCTCGTAAACTAAAATGTCATCATTCATTAACCAATAGAATACTTCATGTTATCAACATTCCATGTGTTTTCTGAAGGTTTCAATCGAATACAAATGTCATTTAAGTATTTGTCTATTTGACAAGTCATTGTGACATTGTTCAAATGACCACCCTCTGCCAAACATAAACTTTCACATCGTTTCCTATATTTCAATACTCTATCGATATACCATACTTATCATTGGAACAGTCGAAATCATAGATATCATAAACATATTGAATATGTCGTGGATATGTTTGTGAGAAGATGATATGATCTCCATGTTTCAACAAAATGTCGATATTGTCATTTGAGCTCAATTGTGTTTCATAATAGAGAGCATCTGTCGTGATACAGCCTTCAGTAGGATCACTGTTTTGTTTACATTCATCTCGAATGGGATAATAGTTTCCGTCTGTAGTAGTGACTTTCTCCATCACATTTTCGTTGACTTTAAACACAAGTCCATCGAACTGTTTAATTCCGTTTGTTTTCCATTCATTCGCGAGTATATTATATCTATAAGTAAATATATGACAATAGAATAAGTAGATTACTTGTTAATCTCTGTGTTTCTTGAAGCATAAACAAGCGATAAAACGAAGCAATATAGAATGAGAGACATAATTGATAATGGAATGAGTGGATATAGAATACAGAATGGAATAAATATATATATATATATAAATGTATATGAATGTTATATAATAATGTTGAGTTCTGTTATAATTAAACATAGATGTCAGTTTACTGGAAGTCAATGAATACATATAGAATTATGTATTATAAGCATACCATTACGATTCCCTGCCTTGAACAACATGTGTGTGATCGCTAACTTGAAATCTATAGATTACACTGCAGCAAAGCGTAAAGCATTGCTTTATAATCAACACATGTAGTTTAACACAATTAATAGTTATTTTGATTCTCTTCTGAATGAATTTGGCTAAAGGTTGACTTATATGTCAAAATATTATGTATATTAATTTGATGCTATATTAGAGATATAATAAATAAACAATTACAGGCAATTATAACATATGGTTGTTGAGCCTCAATAATTCAAAATATCTAAAGTAGAGTGTAATAGGTAAAAATACAAGTAGCTAATAATACATAATTCTATATGTATTCATTGATTTCCAGTAAACTGACATCTATGTTTAATTATAACAGAACTCAACATTATTATATAACATTCATATACATTTATATATATATATATATATTTATTCCATTCTGTATTCTATATCCACTCATTCCATTATCAATTATGTCTCTCATTCTATATTGCTTCGTTTTATCGCTTGTTTATGCTTCAAGAAACACAGAGATTAACAAGTAATCTACTTATTCTATTGTCATATATTTACTTATAGATATAATATACTCGCGAATGAATGGAAAACAAACGGAATTAAACAGTTCGATGGACTTGTGTTTAAAGTCAACGAAAATGTGATGGAGAAAGTCACTACTACAGACGGAAACTATTATCCCATTCGAGATGAATGTAAACAAAACAGTGATCCTACTGAAGGCTGTATCACGACAGATGCTCTCTATTATGAAACACAATTGAGCTCAAATAATAATATCGACATTTTGTTGAAACATGGAGATCATATCATCTTCTCACAAACATATCCACGACATATTCAATATGTTTATGATATCTATGATTTCGACTGTTCCAATGATAAGTATGGTATATCGATAGAGTATTGAAATATAGGAAACGATGTGAAAGTTTATGTTTGGCAGAGGGTGGTCATTTGAACAATGTCACAATGACTTGTCAAATAGACAAATACTTAAATGACATTTGTATTCGATTGAAACCTTCAGAAAACACATGGAATGTTGATAACATGAAGTATTCTATTGGTTAATGAATGATGACATTTTAGTTTACGAGGCTTGAGTTATAATGCAGCTGGATGTAATTATCACAATAAATACGAAATCCCGACTTATCGATCTGAATCTAGTGATTCTATTCGTGTACAAGTTCGTCATTATCAAGATTCCTATATTGCTGCTGAAGAAGCAACGAAAGGATGTAGTTCTGAATTCATTTATGGGGTTAACTGTGTATCTAAGTTTTTCGCTTCCGAGGGCAGAATAATAAAAATATCTAGCTTAGCCATTTCTTCAAGTTCCACAGGAGACTCGGATACAACAATGTCAAAAGTGTCACTAGGCATCCGATTTTGGAGTAATAACTTTAGTGCTATAGAAGGGAATTGTGCACTGGTATTAATCCTTATAGGGGTCTATTATTTTCTATATTGGTGGTGCTGTGAACCTAATTAATATTGTTTATACTCTTGTTTTGCTTAACAAAGTGTCGTATGTATGATATAGAAAGACTTGTGTGTACATGCTCAAATAATAATAAACCCTTCTGAATCTTATTCACAAATCAATACAATTGAAAAGTGATGTGTTCTGTGACTAGAAATCATGTCTAGATAAAGTCTAGATTATTATAATTGCAAACAAATCCTAAGATCGTTAACAAAGGAGTAAAACTTTATTTACTATAGGAAAAAGGAAATAAAGATAAAAGCATATCTCAGAAGTTTGTTGGTGAACAAATAAAAGGTTCAAATTGACAATACTAAAGCACCGATTGCTGTGTAGAGAGCCCAAAGATAACCAATTAAGACTGGTGTAAGTAAAACTTGAAAGTAACCCATTGTGAAGAATAACGATTTGCGTACCTTATCCTCCTCCAAACAACCAGCAAAGCATGTTCCAACCCCTACAATTGATTCCTATATTTTAGGGTACCTCCGAAAAGAATGTTGACGATCATGAAAATGCATAAGTCACGTTTCTTTGCAATTATAGGAATCCAGCAGGTTTGCCTAATCTTTGTAATCAGATACAAAAAGATACACTGAGAAAACACAAAACAAAGCTTGGAGAATATATAGGAAAGACTTTCCAATACATCCTCCTATACCGGAGCTCGTTGAATCAAAGGTCTTGCTAAACCATGTACCCAGCTTTTCAAACAACGTGTTGATCTTTTCGCCAAGTGATTTCAACCATGCAATGAACTTGGAGACAACGCTATCTTCTTCGTCCATTTTGTTAAAGCCACAACTGCACTGTATACAAGATAGCTTTTCTGCCAAATATTTCTTCTTTTTAGACAACGTTTCTGGCTCAGCTTCCCCTTCCCCTTCTACCCCTGCTTGTGTTTGTTCTCCTCCTTCTTCGACCACTTCCTCTATCTGCACTTCTGATTGGGTTTGGGGTGGAACTTGGCTGGGTTGTTGGTCCGAACTGGGATTTTCTGAAATTATTGGATTCCCAGATGGTTGAGCAGCTTCTTGTACATATGTATTTGCAGGAGGAATCGGAGCTGTAGTAGCGGCGTTCGTATTAGGGTTTCCATTGCTGGTGGTCTAGAAAGTAGGTTTACAAGTAGCAAACAGTGGCGATAGTCTCAGGTGCTTGCTGTGGTTGCATTGGTGGAGTTTGTTGCAATGGTTGTTGCTCTATTGGAGGTGCCGACAAAGCAGGACTTATCGATACGTTATTGACTTGGGGAGCGTTAGCCTATTTAGTAAACATAAATGGCTGCATACATTCGAATCGAGTGCTGGAGGTTGAGATGTAGGTATAGAAGCAGCTGGAGTAACTTCTGTAGTGGCAGTATTCGAAGGCACCTAAAACAAAAAGAAAACGTACCAATTTTACGGGTAGATTAACTGACTGAGATGGTATGTTGGCGTTTGTTTCATTCTAGATTCGAACGAACAAAAATGAATTACTGGAGCATTCATTGTAGTAATAATGGGCTTACTAATATAGTTCGATGTAAAAATGAAATGAAAAGTGGCTCTGTTAATTTTAAACATAACGGAGTGTTAATTTGCATACGAATAACGCATTAATTGAAAACTCAAATGAATACAATATAAAAATATATGTAGAGGTACCTCCGATAAAACGAGAAGAACGACAGACTGCGGAAGACATTGGCAAAATAAGCATTTCCAGGTTGACTGGTTTCTTATGATAAAAACAACTATAATAGGTTTGAATTATGCAAGAAAAATTGAATTAACAAACATATCGGCAAAACTAATATGCATGACATAAAATCATAATAGATGTGAGAAGTGACCAGGCATAGCCAATTCCATAAAACTGAATACAAATTAGTTGCAAAATACCGAGAATAGCGTACCAGCAATTGCATCCTGCCTCATCGGCACAGGCTGCAACCATTGTGCCTAATCCTACGACTCAAATTTAACCAATAACGAAACCTCCAAAAAATAGCGTGACAAAGAAAATAGCACAGGCCGTACCCTTTGACATATATGGTATGCAGCATATATTACTAAATATAATGAAAAAGAATAAAATGCCACGATTCAGAAACATCAGAATCATCAGAGACATCACTGTCGTAAGATAGTTGAGGCACTGCAGTGATATATATGGGGTTTGCTACAACTGCGACAGTTTCTTGCACAACACAATGGGTGACATTTGCTCCAGATGAGGAATCGGCGACAGCAATAATCCGCTTGCCATAAGCCACTTGCATTTGTCCGTCTTCTGTCTGAGCAACTTGCTGCACAGAGGCTAAAACTCCATTTGGAGTTTCGATATAGTTTACAGTAGTCTGCGACTATTTATAAACAGAAATTTCATTGGTAACCTGACCCATCGGCATACCTGGCTGCTGGTAAGTTGTTATACTTTCCTAAATGATGAGATGATCTCCCTAAACATACACTCATATTCCCCTATGAAATATTATCTGGACCAAACAAAAGAATGAGAAATAGTTACTCAGTATAAAATAACAGAATGTTAAAATAGCATGTGGTAACAATTTCTGTTTTGGAATAATATTACTTGCTTTATAAAGAAACTAAATTTGAAATAAGAAGAAAATGAAAAATGACCTAGTAGGTGATGTTTCACACATTTAGGTGTATCAGAATAAAAATCATTCTTCTTGCAAATAGGGTTGTTTCTCTTCGGAAACTCCGAATATTGATAATTATAATATACACAATTGTCATGACTATTGTGATTTGCCAAATAATAGTTTTGAACTGAATAGTATATATATTCATTTGTTATTACGTTTCTACCTGTCCATGCTAATAGAATGGGAATCGTAGATAGCAAATAACAGAGGACGGTCAATAAAAACCAAATGACATAAATAAAATGTCGAAAACATTTAAGAATAACCGAAATAAGGTGAAACATTGTGCATCCAATAACACTTGAATGACATGTATATATATAGCATTGTATTTTGATATACTTGGAATAATATGTGGAAAAATACTAAGCTAATTAGTTGGGTAATATGCATTCAAATTGTCCTTCGATTTAAAGTAAGGGTATAGATAATCCGAATATCTGTTTCATAACATTAATAATATAAATGTAATAGAGTGGTTGACAATTAGGTTTGGATAATCAATAATATGGTAAGAACAGCTTGAATAAGTAAAAAATTGACATAATCAATTATAAAAGCAAGGTAAACCATGCTAATATGCTTCAAATGCATATGGACATGTCATTTCTCGATATGCATTATAATAATCTACATTAACTCAACTCTATTGGAGCTCAAACACAAATAAGGAGCAATTGTCAATTGCAACATGCAATGAACGACTGCTAGTCAGTGAATAATCGACACAACAATAGGAAAAGTAGTATTATTCTTTTTTGCAATGATAATAGTTAATATCATAGAGTCCCCACAATAATGAACAATTCATTTTGATAATCTACATAATAGCCACTGCAGATTATGAACATTGTTTTCTTGTCTTTGTGCACAAAAGTAAATTTGTGATTCCAGTATTGGATTGTAAGCAAACATCGTTCTTTTAAAAATATCCTTGCTTTTAATTACCACAAACTTCACTTAACTCAACAACATAATTTCTAAATGTAATTTATGTGACAGCAATTATCACGAAACTATGTTAATCATCCCTTATATATGCAGTTTACAGTTCCAAAAACAAGGAAATTATATTGTCTTGATACCCATATGATATCTGAATAGCAATTCCATACATTCTGTTTTTTTAGTCTTTTTGCCACAACATACACTATTTAGAAAAATGCGAGTCCAGAGTTCAACATATGACCAGAAACACTTTTAGCTGAATTATAAACAACCCAATTTCTATTCATTATTAAGCTCTATTACCTTATTCAATTTACAGACAAAAATCAAAATCATTCTATTTTTATCATGTAATTGTTTCAATGATCATATAGGAAAACCAACTTATCATACGTTATATAAAACTATAAACATCGATTAATGCTCTGATTAATTAGATAGATGTAGCATGTATAGGGACAGTAAAGAATACTCTCATTCATTTCGGAAAATTATGCTTTTTAACAAATAATAGTACAAAGAAACATTAGCCCCCAAGCAGATTATTGCCAATAGTATTTGCCAAATATATTTATGCAACTTTTGCTCGAAATAACCTGATACATTTTACGATATCTCAAGAATTCGCCCGATTCTTGTAATGTAATCATACGATACATTTAGTATTCGAGTTGTGTTAACTCCCATATTCATTTACTCAGAAATCGATTATCATTCTTAATAACACACCAAAATGAATTGTAACATGAATAGTTGTCGTATACTCGATCAGTTGCTTCAATTGTGGCACAATCCTATACACAAAGCATTATTCTTCAAATTACATAGATTCAAAATCATCATATACATTTACAAGTTCGTTCAATTCATCAAAATGTTATATTATCTTGATTCTGACTATCATGATGATACAAGAAATATGAATATCATTCATAATACAAATAACTAACCAAATGATTGATTTCATAACTAGTACAAGTTAGTTTCATCAAATTTGGATATTTGTCATTCTATAGATTATTATGTTTATTTCGTGTCATGAAATGAAATTTGAAATATAAATATGATTTGTATTTGGCTAAATTGATAATTGTTGATGATTCATAATAAACATAAACTACTATACATCGGAATTTAGAAAATGGTTAAAATGCTGCTAAATATTGTGTTAATGATATATTTACTAGTGAATATAGTATGAATTACATCAAATATATACTAATGGACCAATTCTAACAATTGTTTAGATATACTTTTCTTTGGTTTGTATAATAACGATTTTGACGATATGATTCAATAATTCTATGTATTCATATCAATGATAATGGACGATAAATTAAACTATACTTAAATATGATCCATAATATGTGTTATGTTTTTGTGTTTTGTGTTTGCTGTTTGTTGTTTCGTTTTGTAATTGTAAATTCGTGTGTATCAAAATATGTAATATATAAATAAGGATTCTATAAATGATTGATACAAACGAATTGATAGACTAAACGAATGAACTTTGTAGTGGAAACAACCGTTTGTTTGTCTGTTATAATAGCTATGAAATCATATATAATTCTATATTGTTCAATATCAAATCCCTTTTTGGATATTGAATTATGATAATTATGAATCACTTTTCGATTTGAAAGAATGCAAGATTACTTCTTAATTTCGTATTTATAATAGTGTCTGTATTTCTACTGTGTCCTTTCTTTCAATATCAAACCAAAATAGAAACTGACTTCATTTTCTGAGTGAAAAGATTATATCATCTGATAATAGCAAAATGATCTGAATATTATAAATAATGGATATTTTGACGATTGTTGATGAGTAATATAGTCTTTGGGTAACCTAATACAAACAAACGATTTTGTCTTTCTTTATACATCTCGTTCATTGTAAGATTCCAAATTATCTTTTGTATTTGTTTTCGGTGAGTTTACTGTCTGTATGAGTTCCAGTTTAACAAGTAAACAATGAAGTATTTCGATGATTATCATGAAATATGAAACTATGTATATATTATTAATATATATATATAGGTATATATAGGATTGTTGAGATAGCTAAATATATCGAAATGATTAAACAGAGACAATCATATGACCTAAACACTAGACAAATGACTAATGTATATATAGTATTTGATGTGATATAATATAATAATACATAATCTAGACTAGAAATATATGATAAATAGAAAGATTGACTTAAACTGCTAGTTGGATGATGTTTTCTAAATGAATATTGAACATGATATATTAATATGAAATAATGATAATAATAGAACAGGAAATACGATAATGTGAGTTTGCTAAAAACAATAGTTTTGAATGTTAATTTTAAATACTAAATCTGTTAATTATGATAGAATATAAATTATGTATAATAATCAAATGATTGTTCTACAAACGTTAATAGATGCAGGCAAACAATTGTGTATTTAAACTGATATATTAAATCATCATAATTTCAAATAATATTTTATATTTTGTTTCATGAACGTTACAGTATGATATATATATATATGAATGCTTAATATAGGATCCGAATAACCCTAACCAGCAACCTGTTGTTGTCCCTACTCCTGAGATGCAGACTATGGTACAACCTGTGGCACAACCGATGGTACAACCGATGGACCAAGCTGTTGTCCAACCGATGGCACAACCAATGGCACAACCGATGGCACAACCAATGGCACAACCGATGGCACAACCACAGATTGATGGTATGCAACAATCTATGGTAATGACTGGAGTTCAAACTCAAGTAATATATGGAGTGGTGGCCGTACCACAAGAACAACATAAAAGTAGCCGCCAGCTGAGGATAGAAAACTGGTATTGCATATTCAACTGACTTCATGATTAGGCATTATGGTTGTACACCATTAGTTAATAAATGCAATGGAGTAGTAATCTTCATATTGAGTCTTCTGTTTGGAGGTAATTGCAATACTATATATAAGTAATATTTAGGTTTGGGTACCTGTATTGGCGGCTGTATGGATGAGAGAGGGTGTAATTGTAGTGTTGTTTGTCTTGGAATCACCCAATTAATCTTTGTTGCTGCCTTTGGTGTTGGTTATGTCTGGTCGTTTATATCGGGCTTAATCACTCTATGTCGTGCATACTAACACTCATTTTCATTTTATGTGTTGCTTTTTTGTTTCAGACACGATACATCCATCTGTGTTGCTTACATGAAAACAATAGTTAATTGTTAAATAATAACAAAGAGAAGTATATATATTATTTCAGTTTAAGACAATTTCGTGAATCTATACAATCAGAAATGCAGCAAGGCATTATTTGTAAAATGCAATGTGAATCAATGTTTGAAGTATCTAAATTATCATGTAAAACAAATTTTATCCATTTTGTATTTGAGAGTTGTGAGAAAAGAAGACTATTGTACAAACGTAGTTCAGTGACTATCTCAAAGAATTATTTTTAAACAAAACAATTCATAGAATGAAGATGAGTGTTAGTATGCACGACATAGAGTGATTAAGCCCGATATAAACGACCAGACATAACCAACACCAAAGGCAGCAACAAAGATTAATTGGGTGATTCCAAGACAAACAACACTACAATTACACCCTCTCTCATCCATACAGCCGCCAATACAGGTACCCAAACCTAAATATTACTTATATATAGTATTGCAATTACCTCCAAACAGAAGACTCAATATGAAGATTACTACTCCATTGCATTTATTAACAAAAGGAGTACAACCATAATGCCTAATCATGAAGTCAGTTGAATATGCAATACCAGTTATCTAACGCTATCTGGCGATCGGTCTTAGGTTCCTGCTGCATTGGCATCATTCCATACACTACCTGAGGTTGACCTCCGGGCATTACCACTGGTTGTTGAATACCATCAATCTGTGGATGTCCCATGGGCTGCATCACAGGTTGTCCCATGGGCTGCATCACAGGTTGTCCCATTGGGGCCACCATTGTCTGTGCCATCGGTTGCCCCATTGGCTGCCCCATCGGTTGTGCCATCGGTTGTGCCATTGGTTGTGCCATTGGTTGTGCCATTGGTTGTGCCATCGGTTGGACAACAGCTTGGTCCATCGGTTGTACCATCGGCTGTGCCACAGGTTGTACCATAGCCTGCATCTCAGGAGTAGGGACAACAACAGGTTGCTGGTTAGGGTTATTCGGATCCTATATTAAGCATTCATATATATATATCATACTGTAACGTTCATGAAACAAAATATAAAATATTATTTGAAATTATGATGATTTAATATATCAGTTTAAATACACAATTGTTTGCCTGCATCTATTAACGTTTGTAGAACAATCATTTGATTATTATACATAATTTATATTCTATCATAATTAACAGATTTAGTATTTAAAATTAACATTCAAAACTATTGTTTTTAGCAAACTCACATTATCGTATTTCCTGTTCTATTATTATCATTATTTCATATTAATATATCATGTTCAATATTCATTTAGAAAACATCATCCAACTAGCAGTTTAAGTCAATCTTTCTATTTATCATATATTTCTAGTCTAGATTATGTATTATTATATTATATCACATCAAATACTATATATACATTAGTCATTTGTCTAGTGTTTAGGTCATATGATTGTCTCTGTTTAATCATTTCGATATATTTAGCTATCTCAACAATCCTATATATACATATATATATATATTAATATATATACATAGTTTCATATTTCATGATAATCATCGAAATACTTCATTGTTTACTTGTTAAACTGGAACTCATACAGACAGTAAACTCACCGAAAACAAATACAAAAGATAATTTGGAATCTTACAATGAACGAGATGTATAAAGAAAGACAAAATCGTTTGTTTGTATTAGGTTACCCAAAGACTATATTACTCATCAACAATCGTCCAAATTATCCATATTTTATAATATTCAGATCATTTTGCTATTATCAGATGATATAATCTTTTCACTCAGAAAATGAAGTCAGTTTCTATTTTGGTTTGATATTGAAAGAAAGGACACAGTAGAAATACAGACACTATTATAAATACGAAATTAAGAAGTAATCTTGCATTCTTTCAAATCGAAAAGTGATTCATAATTATCATAATTCAATATCCAAAAAGGGATTTGATATTGAACAATATAGAATTATATATGATTTCATAGCTATTATAACAGACAAACAAACGGTTGTTTCCACTACAAAGTTCATTCGTTTAGTCTATCAATTCGTTTGTATCAATCATTTATAGAATCCTTATTTATATATTACATATTTTGATACACACGAATTTACAATTACAAAACGAAACAACAAACAGCAAACACAAAACACAAAAACATAACACATATTATGGATCATATTTAAGTATAGTTTAATTTATCGTCCATTATCATTGATATGAATACATAGAATTATTGAATCATATCGTCAAAATCGTTATTATACAAACCAAAGAAAAGTATATCTAAACAATTGTTAGAATTGGTCCATTAGTATATATTTGATGTAATTCATACTATATTCACTAGTAAATATATCATTAACACAATATTTAGCAGCATTTTAACCATTTTCTAAATTCCGATGTATAGTAGTTTATGTTTATTATGAATCATCGACAATTATCAATTCAGCCAAATACAAATCATGTTTATATTTCAAATTTCATTCCATGACACGAAATAAACATAATAATCTATAGAATGACAAATATCCAAATTTGACAAAACTAACTTGTACTAGTTATGAAATCAATCATTTGGTTAGCTATTTGTATTATGAATGATATTCATATTTCTTGTATCATCATGATAGTCAGAATCAAGATAATATAACATTTTGATGAATTGAACGAACTTGTAAATGTATATGATGATTTTGAATCTGTGTAATTTGAAGAATAATGCTTTGTGTATAGGATTGTGTCAGGATTGAAGCAACTGATCGAGTATACGACAACTATTCATGTTACAATTTTACGTAAGAAATCAATCCAAGGTACATATTGCAAAAATAAGGTTCAGCAACTAAAAGAGATGTAAACTCCAATCGGTGATATAACAAACAAACTACTGGTCTTTTTTAGCAGCAAGGACAGGCGATCGTGGTATATCTTTTTCTTCTCCAATCTGTTTAGATGTCTCAACAACCTCATTATCCACGGTCGTGATATTAACAAAGCTGATACCTACTCTTGAAACGGAAAACAACCAAGAAGAAATAGCAAGCTATCTCGCTTAAGAAGTCACAATCCTTACCTTCAGAGTACATCCGCAGATCAAGAACGCTATAGAGAAAATAGCGAGCGTTCCAATTCCAGTGTTTGATAAGAGTGGTTTGACAATACAATTCAACACAATAAAAAGGATCAACGAAGAATTGGCTATCACACTTTCGCCGATTCGTTCGGAGACTACATGAGTCGGCTGGCGTCAAGGAACAAAAAGAGAAAAGAAGAAAGAGAAAGGATATATCCAAGTCAAAGTTGTATTGTGTCGTTAAAAGATAATCTCGCTTTAAGAGTGCCATATAGTTGTTATAGATTTCTGGCGGCCAGCGATTCTGCTTCAACAGAATCATGTGTTTGAGCACAATTACCAACTACCCTTCACTCTCCTTTCTAAGCCTACTTCGTCCACCAAAAACAGATTGAGCACTTGGTAGAAAAACTCCATGTTCAGATCTGAAACTCACATCGATCCGAATCTCTCACCGTCTGTTTGATAGAGAAGGAAGGAACTAAGCAGAACGTTGATAATAAACGCATTTCGCTCCGTGATGTCCCGAGTGGAGTGGTCAAACAGATTGATTTCGTCACATTTCTTGTATACTGTCTTTTTCAAGTATTTAAACTTACGAGACACTGTATAGATTATATAAGTTTGCGGATTCATCTATTCGTGATCTCTTGCAAAAGGGCATGCGTTTAGAGCCACGTTGAACGTAATAAAACTAAAATACTTCACGCTGGAAAGCACCGCGACGAACACAAGCGACAAAACCAAATCTTGAACGAGCTGGAAGATCTGCTTCCACCCTTGCTTTCTCCGAATACAATAAAAGAGAGCATCGGAAACGTTCTAAGAAAGTAAAAAGAACAGAGCGAGATAAAAGTACGTGCTCAATCGAGGTGACTAGACTGTCAAATGTGCCCAGGATGTTCATGATCAGATAGATCTTGAAGCCGCTGATACTTCGAATGTAATGGTATCTAGATCAAAGAAACTCAGAATCAAGCACAGATAAGAGAAATTATAAAGAGAAATCACGTAGCAGCCCCAACAAACGAGAAGCAGACGGACGAAATCGAATACATAACTACTGTAATCCTGAATGAATCGAGATGTCTTCTTTCCCACTATGATGAATGAAACAGCAATATCCAACATGACACGATAGAGTACAGAAAAGAAAACAAGAAGATCATGGAGCGGAGAATGAGAAAAGTAAACATGTATCCGATCACATCCAGAGAAAGGATAGAAGCGAAGTTTACAAGCCTCTCCTCATAGTAGGGACTTCGAAAAAAGTTCAAAAGCAATCGTTGGTTTGCTTTTTGGGTAGGTTCGCCAGTTCGCCGATTCCAGAACAATTGGCTCTATCCATCACTCATAATAAACGCAATTACCCATATAAATTCCTTTATCTCAACAGCTTCTGATTCGAGCACCGGGCTTTTTTCTGATATTCCATCTTCTTTCGAATCGTCGAAAGCGAGAACGAGATCATCGCTATTATATTACGAAAAATGGAAGCAGTACAAAGATTGGTATTTGGCCATTTTTGTCTTTGATTTTTCTTTTCTACATGGACTCTACTACTCAGATTGAGTGTTCAATATGACTTACCAGCTTGGGGGTGTCAAGATCACGTTTAATAGCCAATAATTGAGCTTCCAAAAAGTCAATCCGTGCCTTTAACAGTTTTATATCCATATCTTTAGTTGTGGCGTCGGCATCCATGATGGGTTAGAAAAAGATGGCTGCTATCTACTCTTTGTATCACTACTACCATACTGTTATTATTACTATGATTTGATTATATTATCCTATTCTGTATACTCTACCCGAGTAAACTTGGGTCGGAGATACTAGTGACAGAGTAGATTAATGGACTTGGGAACCCTGATTAACCATCGGACTTCAATTAAAAAAATAGCAAAAGATAATCAGACAATGATGCCATTCGTCACATATTTTGTGGTTTTGCGTATTACTAGATTAACGATACTCTAATTATCTAGTTCTCTTGTTTCAAGTGTCAAATGCTGACGACTCTATCAGTAGAGAATTTTTGTGAAAATACTTATTAAGGTGATGCTGAACAACTTATTGCAAAACTAAAAAAGCAAAACGAAGAACTAATTAAAGAGAATGCCAAATTGAAACAGCTTTATACATCCTGTGTACTTTATTTCCAGTGGAATTGTAAGATAGTCACAAAGAGTGAACTCTTCTCAGCGAAAGAAGGAAGCTGCGGATAAACAGGTGGCTGCGTATGAGATGCAAATAGCAGAGCAAAAAGAGGAAATTCAGAAATGTTCTGTGGAGAAATTCAATTTCCAAGCTGAAATTACCTCTCTCAAGTACTTGATTTTGTTTTCCTGCGACTTTCTAGAGAGCAGCTGGCAGCAGCTGCCGATCAAATTGCAAATCAAGGCGCCGCCAGAGTTGATCCCTTTTTGGAGGGAGCGAAGATCGAACATGAGCAGTTTGGCAGTCGAATTATCTCCGAAAGTGAACGTCAGGTTTGTTTCCACCTTCGTCTCAATTTCCAGAGAAACCTTTTGTTAGAAGAGGCGGAAGAAGTGGGAAATGGTCCAAAGGACATTGCACTGTTTTGCGCCTCCGTTTGTTTCACGATGGTTTTTTGTTTGTGTAGTCCCCACAAATCCGTATTTCGGACCTGGATCGCGATCTGGTGAGAAAAAATATTTGCTTGTTGTACCTAAAACCCTTGGTGACGTGTAGGCAGCTCCAGTTAGGTTCTCCTGAGTTGCAAACACGTCTTTTATTGTACTGTGATGGAATTGTAAATTTTGAGTCATACTCTGTTTTCTGAATACGTCATAAGATGACTGCATATGAAACTAGATATTCCGCGGGAAATTCGATAGAATCTCACTGTGGTCTGAAGAATGTTCGATCAATTTCAATAGAAGTTGTTACTTATTTATTAATTTATTTATTTATTTGTTTAGTTTTTTTATAATGTCTTCTGAATTGATTTGGGACGCTACTGGATCGGATCTGAAGGGTCGTTTCTCTCCTGAGCTCTACAATCAGCTGGATGCCATTTTCAAGCCTAACAACGTGGCTCTGATCGGAGCTTCGGAGCGTGCTGGAAGCGTGAGCAGAACCATTCTGCTGAACCTTCTGCTGACCCCCTTCGGAGGAGGTGTGTTCCCCGTAAACCCCACTCGTAGCAAGGTGCTTGGAATCAAGGCCTACAAGACGATTGGAGACGTTCCGGAGCAAGTTGATCTTGCTGTGATCTGCATTCCCGCCAAGCGTGTCTTGGGCGCTGTTCATGAGTGCGGAGAGGCTGGAGTTCGCGGAATCATTATCATTTCTGCCGGTTTCAAGGAGGTCGGAAAGGAGGGAGCTGCTCTGGAGAAGGCGTGCGTGGAGGAGGCCCACAAGTACGGCATGCGCATCATCGGCCCCAACTGCCTGGGAGCCATGGTGCCCATCACGGGTCTGAACGCTTCGTTCGCCAGCACGATGGCTCTGAAGGGAGAGGTCGCCTTCATCAGCCAGAGCGGAGCTCTGATGTGCGCCATGCTGGACTGGTCGCTGAAGGAGGGTCTCGGCTTCTCGGCGTTCGTGTCGATCGGTTCGATGGCGGACGTCAACTGGGGCGACCTGATCTACTACTTCGGCAACGACCCGAACACCAAGGCTATCATGATCTACATGGAGACGATCGGCGACGCCCGCTCCTTCCTGTCTGCGGCGCGTGAGGTGGCTCTGCGCAAGCCCATCGTGGTGATCAAGCCGGGCCGCACTGCCGCCGCCGCCGCTGCGGCTGCCTCGCACACGGGCTCTCTGACGGGTTCGGACGACGTGCTGACGGCCGCGTTCAAGAAGGCGGGCGTGGTGCGTGTGGACACCATCGACGAGCTGCTGAACATGGCTGCGGCTCTGGACAAGCAGCCCCTGGCGGCGGGTCCGCGCATGACGGTGATCACGAACGCCGGAGGCCCGGGTGTGATCACGACCGATGAGATCGTGACGGGCGGAGGCCAGCTGGCGAAGGTGTCCCCGGAGGCGATGGAGCAGTACAACTCGTTCCTGCCCGCGGCGTGGTCGCACAGCAACCCTGTGGACGTGCTGGGCGATGCGCCCCCAGAAATGTACGCGAAGGCGCTGAAGGTGGCCGGTGATGACCACGAGAGCGACGGCATGCTGGTGATCCTGACGCCGCAGTCGGTGACGAAGCCGACGGAGACGGCCGAGGAGCTGGCGAAGTACGCGCACATCGAGGGCAAGCCCGTGCTGGCGTCGTGGATGGGCGGCAACGACCTGGAGAAGGGTCGCCAGATCCTGCGTGAGGCGGGCATTCCGGTGTTCGAGTCTCCGGACACGGCGGCGAAGATCTTCAACTTCTGCTGGGAGTACAGCAGCCATCTGAACGAGCTGTACGAGGTGCCCAAGGCGCCGCTGCACAGCGCGGACCCCTCGGAGGCGCAGAAGATCATCGAGAAGGCGCTGGCGGAGGGCCGCAACCTGCTGACGGAGAACGAGTCGAAGCAGCTGCTGGCGAGCTACGGAATCCCCGTGGTGCAGACGGTGGTGTGCGAGACCGTGGAGAAGGCCGTGGAGACCGCGGAGGGCATGAAGTACCCCGTGGTGGTGAAGCTGAACTCGGAGACGATCACGCACAAGTCCGACGTGGGCGGCGTGCAGCTGAACATCCGCGATAAGGAGGGCGTGGTGACCGCGTGGAACACGATCCGCAACAATTTGGAGAAGCTGGGCAAGCTGGACGGCTTCCAGGGCGTGACGGTGCAGCGCCAGCTGAACCTGAGCGACGGCTACGAGCTGATCTTCGGCTGCAATCTGGACAACCAGGTGGGTCCGGTGATCGTCTTCGGAACCGGAGGCACGCTGGTGGAGGTGTACAAGGACTCGAACATGGCGCTGCCGCCACTGAACACGGCACAGGCTCGCCACTGCATGAGCAAGACCAAGATCTACAAGGCTCTGAAGGGAGTGCGCGGCAAGGCGCCCTGCGATCTGGACCTGCTGGACCAGGTGTTCGTCCGCTTCTCCGAGCTGATCTCCGACCAGCACTGGATCAAGGAGCTGGACATCAACCCCATGCTGGCCACGCCCACCGACATCATCGCGCTGGACGCCCGTGTGGTGCTCCATGCGCCCGGCACCCCCGTGGAGAAGCTGTCCTACACGGCCGTGCGCGGCTACCCGCACCAGTACGTGAGCTCCGTGGAGGTGGACGGCAAGGAGCTGGCGGTGCGCCCCATCCGCGCTGACGACGAGCCCAAGATGGCGGAGTTCGAGCAGGCGCTGAGCGAGGCGACCGTGGCTGCGTACATGGGCGAGGCGGTGTCCGTGGAGACCCGCACCAGCCACAAGCGACTCATCCCCGTGTGCCACGTGGATTACGACCGCCAGGTGCCGCTGATCGTGCTGGAGGGAGAGAAGGTCGTGGCGCTGGCCCGTGTGGCGAAGGTCCCGCTGACGGAGCGCGCCACGCTGCAGCTGGAAGTGGCGGACGCCTACCAGAAGAAGGGTCTGGGCAAGAAGCTGGTGGCCAAGTGCGTGGAGGCCGCGCAGAAGGAGGGCGTGAAGGAACTGGTGATGAAGTACTTCGAGGAGAACGAGGCGATGAAGAAGCTGGCCGCCGCCTTCGAGTTCGAGGTGGCTGTGAAGGACGGTGTGGTGTCTGCGAGCAAGAAGTTGTAAGTAGTGTAGTAATTTAGTAGCATTGTGATGTGTTTGTTGCAGTCGTGCGTTGTTTTTTATTTTTGATTGTTGCCTGGCTTGATGATGATGATAGAGAGTAAGAAATGACAAATCTAAATCCTGATTCACAGTTAGAGTTGCGTAGGTATTCAACAAACACAGCACTCAATCGGGTTGGCCAAATCGCTGTAAATGCCCTTCGTGTTCTCTTCAGCGATTGGCTTCTTCTCTGGAATGGGCGGGAAGGAGCTTCGCACCAGCGATGGCTCCATATGCGGCATCGGCTGCGTTCGCTCCACCTACACATCACCGTTCCCTTTCTCACCTGCCTCTTCCTGCTGCTTTCGACGCTCCTGCTGATCGCGGGACTCCCAGAGAACACTATTCCGATCGTTCATCAGACAGATCGATTTCTTCACTTGACGACGCTCCTCCAAGAGACGCTTTCGGTTCTGCGATAGGTCTCGCTCTCGACTTACGGCCAAGATCTACAAAAAAAGTATAAAACAGACTAAATTCATGATACTTTGGTGTGCTTAATGATGTGAGCCTCGGGAAGGGGAGGAAAGAACGAAGTCGACCCTGTTTTCCTACATTTACACATCACATAATACGCCTACGAAGACGGTTCTTCTTTATTTGAGCTATTTAGATAATTAGAATTGTTTAGAGCTGAAGGTCAGCAAAATAGAACGGAAGGTACGGAATGGGAATACTGGAGGAAATTCGCGATCACTGCAATACTGCAATAAGTAGGGAATGGGGTATTTCTCATTCTACTCCGTTAATTCAAAATTGCTGCAAATACCACTGCAACGAGAAGATTTTGAATTACGACATTCGATCTATTTTCTAAAAAGGCTTCTGCGTTCGCCATTCGCCCAACTTCTTTTATATCTAAATGATTGCTAGCCAAAATGAATGATACATTCCATCATTATGTTTGCGATGGAGGTAACGACAGTTTCCGAAACATACTTTACATCCTTTTCCTTCAGCAACTGCGCTACCACCTTGCAGACTATATTATCAACGGGATTGCTTTGCATAGCAAAAGGATAAAAATCTATGCTGCCAAGAAAAATCTACAAAAGCAGCAACGCAGAAACGGATTGCTAAAATGAATGTGAACAAACAAGGAAAGGAACCGGCCTATAACAATTTGGACACATAAATGAATCGGATCGCACCTTCTGCTCATGAAATAGAAAAGAATAGCAAATACCACGTATTCGTTGCAAAATGGGCAATAAGCTGTGCTCACCTCCACGTCTGGATCTGTGAAAAATGACTTGATGGAGCGAAAAAAGTCGCTTGAGGAGAACGAATTGGGTCTGGGACTTTCAGGCTGAGCAGACCGCTTGTGATAGGCTTCCATGGAATCGGCTCGTGCCTTTAATGGTTACAAAAAGAGTCAGAAAGTACTTTGGAAAACATGAGAAGGACAGGAACGCCGTTTAGCTGCATGCATTGCGCGATCATATGGCTCGGAGAATCAAAAACCATGCGGTCTCCATCATTGTATAACACCCACACAAATCGTTCGCATTCATGGTCACATTCGCTGCACACACTGAAATAGTGACAGCCACGATAGATCACAAAGGCTTGGAGAATGTAGCTATCGTTGGAGGAAGGCTCGCAGAGGGAGTAAAGGAGAGAAGTAATCGCGGGAGGAGGAAGAGAGGGATCGGAGTAGACCAGACTGATCGTGAGAATGGGTGGACAGTGAGCGATTTCTTGCCTGTAAATTAGGAAAAGGGAGGTGGAGAAATGAACGTGGAGTGTAAGCTGCTGTGCATCGATTGTTTGTCACATTCAGGGCAGGAGATTCTGCAATCCGTCGTGTTCTCGTCGAGCTGGTGCTGAATCAAAGAAAGCACATCTGTGGACCAACTGCTCCCATTGACGAATTGAGATACGATGATGGGAACGTGCCACACCGAGTCTGTGTGCTGCTTTGAATACGAACAGTTTGGGCAGGACAGGGAAGTCTCTAGTTGGATTCCAAACAGCTAGGAAAAATATGGTCCAGATGGGAGTGCATTACAGAGTGAGCAATACAATTCGACGGGCATTCATTGGAGGGCAGATTCGAAAGGGGAAGCGCATTCCCCACTTCGTTCAGATGGAGCAGCTCCATGATGTCTTCCTATAATTGCTTAAAAAACCGGGAATTCAGGAGTACATAAGCTTCCACAGCATCCCCCATTTCTTGCATAGACACATGCTTGGCAGCTTGCAGAGCATGACGGATCGGCTCGGACGAGAGAAGCTGTCCGGGATTCTTCATTTCTTGCTCAATTGTCTGGAATCGTAATGCTGTGACACATTTTTATTACCTTCAGCGAACACAAGATGCACGCACAGTCGTCAGAATCTGTAGAGTTCTCTGCGTCTAATGAAAGTCTCAGTACCCACGAGGACTGTGGAGAATTTTCGACCCCCGAATGGCCTTTCGAAACTGAGGTTGATGAAACAGGACCTATGTCAAAGCTTCCGCGGATGACGACCTGCAGCACTGCATTGATAAAGCAATTATTCGCCAGAGGCTTATTCTGATACCCTTTGTACATTCTGAAAGGTTGCGTTTTGCTTCGTCATCTATTTATATATCCTAAGGCGACTTCTGCACGCCACTTTCACTCTCCAATATGAATACAACACAGAATCTTTACAAGGGTCAAACAAACAAGAGAAAGACTAAATGAATAATAAGATTCATTTCATCAGTGGCTAGTACGGTTTACAAAAATTCCTTTCTATCAGGGAGCTCTCCTGTGTGCTTCATCTCATTAATCTAGAACAGTCACCTATCGGGAGCGAAACATACCATACTCGTCGCTCTTCTCTTTGCGTATTGCTTTGTAACTTGGTCGAAGCCAGCAAAGCCAATCGCCACAACTGCAGTAGTAAGGAAGAAATTGATGACCTTCTACAGAGTAATGATCGATCGCTCCGTTCCCTACCATCTTGTACCGTTAAACTTAGAATATCACTGGAAACAATCGAAAAAAAGCTTCCTACTCCAATTGGAATAAACCCAAAAGAACCGCGGGTAGCGTTTCAAAGCAAAATGGCATGATTTCTAATCTACAAATCCAGCTTGGAACCTATAGCGGATAATGCCTATCTTAGCTGATTACTTCATTGTTGTGTCTGTACCACCAAAAGGTAGTTATCTATTTGTGCTTATCATCTCTAAGAGGAAAATATTGAATTGGATGGTGTTGAGCCTACGATTTTGTTCCGCTATCCTCAGCAAGATCATAAGAAACACCGATTTCCCGAGAACGCACCTTTTGTAATTACGAGTTTTCAATCTAATAGCTAGTTCTGTTTTCCGGAAGGAGCTCGAATTGAGTATAAAAGTAAGGAGGCTCGCAAGCCTTTCTTCTTTACCTTCTGCTTTACAGTTGAGTTTGTTTCGATGCGGGGAATGATATTTAGAGATGGATCCAGAAGTTATGGAACCACTCTCTATTATTTTGAGCCGCTGAGTCGTTTTTCCGAAAGTGGCTAATGTGTAGAGATAAACGGAGAAAAGCGCACCAACGCAAAAGGAAAGCAGCTCTTTGTTCCCAAAGCGCTCTGTCTGCTCTCTCACCAACCCATGTTTTCTGCCTTCGCAGTTTTTCTTCGGTAGCGGTCCTCGGCTCTCCTCACCCCAGAGAACTTTACCGGCATGCCATTGTAGTAACGGAAGACACCATAAACGATGACAACACCGGTCGTATCCGCAAATCCTCCTTCAGCTCAATGCTCCGCAAGGGATCGACGTGCAACATCGCCGATGACTCCCTGATCGTGGAGTGTCCCGTGGAGCGTCAGATCCGCTATTTTGTGGACTTCTGCCCCTCGCTGGACCCTTCTCTCCAGCTCAATGCATGCCTTCAAAGCTCGCCTCACCTGCAGATGATCGTCTTCAACAAACTCATCGAAATCGTCATGCCTCCCGCGCACTGCTTCCCGTTCACCGACAAGCTCTGCTTTGAGTCCTTGCTGAACTCGCTGTCGCCTCGCAATATCGTCAAGGTGGTGGCCGCGCTGCTCCAGGAACAGCGCGTTCTGCTCGTCTCCACGCAGATGGACACGCTCACGCTCTGCGCCGAAGCCTTCATCTCTCTGCTCTACCCGTTCAAGTGGATGCACCCGCTCGTCCCGCTGCTGCCCACCCAGCTGATCGAGTACTTGGAGGCTCCGACGCCGTATCTGATGGGCGTGACGTCGCAAGTCTACGACACGGAGGAGTGCTTGGCGGCGACGGACGGCGTGGTGGTGGTGCAGCTGGACTACGACAAGCTGCTGATCCCCAAGAGCGTGAAGGTGGAGTCCTTCCCCAAGTCGTTTGTGAAGAAAATGGAGGGCTTCTTCGCCTCGACGATCCCTCCTCCATCCAGTACCGGCTCGTTTTTGCGTGGATCATCGCCTAGCTCGCATCCTCTACTGCGACTCCATCAATCCCATGCACTCCGCCTATCTCGTCTTCGAGGTCATGTTCGGTCCCGGCAAGCTCGGCATCAAGATGAAAACCCGATCACAGTGCCTCACCGAGGGCGACAAGGAGATCGAGGTCGTCTATCTCGAGAACGTGCCCGACGACGACGTCACCATCATCGGTCCCGGCCGCCGCGTCCCGCTGCTCCGCAAGGAGCCCGTCATTCTCGCTGTCAACGGCAAGAGCGTCATCGGGAAGAACCACCGCGAGGTCCAGAAGGTCCTCATGGAGGCGCCCCGCCCGCTCACGCTCCGCCTGCAGATCGGCACCGCGCCGCAGACGCTCGGCGACAACATCTACCAGTCCCTCCGCACGCCCTCCGTGCTCAGCCCCGTCTCCGAGCTCCCGACGCTCGCCGAGGACGCGTCCAGTCCGGAGAGCGAAGAGAAGGACCACCACGACGAGGCGTCTGCAGCGTCTGCGGCGTCGCACGAACCCATGTCTCCGGTGGAGCTCTCGCTGGAGGGCACCACGCCGGTGGAGGTGACGCGCCGACCGTACAGTCCGCTGAGTCCGCGCGCGGCGATGGCGGCGGCGGCGTCTGCGGGAGGAGAAGAAGAGGACCGCGTGGTGCGGCGCTATTACCGCGAGCGAAGCAAGCGAAGCCTGCTGAGCGAGGACGGGGAGGGAAAGCAGCAGGACGAGGGCGACGAGGAGGAGCTGGACGGAGAGGAGGGCCGGAGCATCTTCGTGGAGCAGCTGCGCACGTACTTCTTGCTGGAGCTGGTGGAACTGCTGAACGGATACGAGAAGTTCGTGCGAACGGAGGAGAACGTGGATCCCGAGAAGGTGTTCAACACCAAGGCGTTCTTGAAGCAGGTGGACGAGGAGAGCAAGCCGCTGCTGAAGGCCATCTGCAAGACGCAGCTGTTCTCGCACTTCGTGCACGACGCGTACGAGTACGACGACAATTACGAAGTGCGCGTGTTCAACGAAGTGACCGAGATCTACCACGAGCTCGGGGAGTACACCGAGGAGTATGTGGTCGGAGCGCTGTCACCGGTCAATTGGACCAAGCACGAGGTCGATATCGCGCCCTGCGATCTGCGCGGACTGCCTGCGGGGTAGATTGTGATGATGGAGGGTGATATGTAGATGGGAGGGCACGGTGTTTGCGCGGGATCCGGAGCTGTTCCCTGAGCTCGATAGCGAGCTCTTTGGAGAGCCTGTGAAGCGAATGAAGGTGGAAAAGCTTCCCGACCAGGACACAGGCACGCTGATCCCCAAGGATCTGAAGGCATTGAAAAAGGAGTTGAAAGCGAAGGCAAAATCGAAGTCTAAATCGAAGTAATCGTATTTTTGTGTGAACTGTTTGCTTGAAAGGTGTTCTGTAGGGGAAGGATAACAGGCGGGTTTGGCTCAGTTGGAAGAGCGCGGGTCTCATAATCCCGAGGTCGTGAGTTCGAGCCTCACAACCCGCATTCTTTTTTATTTTTATCGATTCCTTTATTCAGTTTTGTTTTGGTACGTGGATTTGAAAGTTTGATATCTTGCACAGAAATGTTAAGGACAAATAAAATAGATAGAAACGAGCAAGGAAACGTTACCTCACTCACTCACATACATCCATGGCGAGTCTCTCTTGAACCCTTTTCGGTTAAAACTTTCTCGTCTTGCATAATACCACATATCATAAAAATCATTGCACCTTCTCTTAGAACCTTGACTTAAAACCATGGCATCAACAGGTCGTGTTTTATGGACCACCGATCCTTCCAGTGCATTGATCATTCGGATCCCATCGTCGTACGTCGGTAACCGATGGGAACAGACTGTATCTAGGCCTTCTTTCGTGCGTTTCTCTAGGAACTGAACAGATGTCGTACTTGCCTCTTACTATACAGTGGATACCTGTATGCAAAAAATAGCGGGAGAGCAGCCGTGTAGGTGGCTTATCTTTCGAAAAGTTCCAAAAGGCTTTATGGGGCGCCATTAGGTACAATGTGGAGAGAATTCGGTATGACATTCATCTATAGAATATCTATGTGGATAATAACAGCCCGTAGCGTGATTTTCCACGAAGTGCAGAAAAACGAAGTAATTGGGTGTATGGGAAATAGGGGTGATGGATTAGTTGCATTCATATCCTTTTTCAAAAAGCATGGAAAAGAGGAGGTCGTGAAAAATCACTTTGTGTCCACTACGTAAGTCCCAATAATCTGAACAAGCGATTTGTGAAGTATCAAAAGGTTCAAGGAATCGAATCTTCTGCTTTTAGGTTCCAGGGTCGAATAGACATATTTTACAAAGTGCATTTGTGCGCGAGGGAGCAAAAAGAAGCAAAACGTTCCGTTATTCGGGCGAACAAGAAAACACAAAATGACCACTATGATAAAGAAAGACAATTCCGACGTGAAAATGGCAAAAATTGCATGAATTATAGGGTATTTGTTTGATAGAAAGCGGGATATTTGTGGTGATACGTCCTAATTAAATTCTGTCGAGACCAGCCACCTTGGTTCGTCACTATTTTTCTGATCTAACGCTGTTATGAGAAACGTCACTGTCGCTGCCACTCAGATGACCTGCACGTACGTTTAGTGCAGGTGTGTGAGGGATAGGCAAGTTGTGGATGAGAACATTGCCAAGGGAGAGAAACTCATTCGTGAAGCCGCGGCTAAGGGCGCGCAAGTTATTCTGTTGCAGGAGCTTTTCAGCGATTGGTATTTCTGCCAAGTTTGTTTTTGAGCCGTTTTCCAATTCTAGGACGAGAAGCAGTCTTCCTTCTCGAAGGCCGAACCTGCTGGCACCAGCAAGCTGATTTCTCACTTCAGAAAAGTGGCCAAGGAATTGCAGGTGGTACTCCCCATCTCCTTCTTCGAGAGAGACAATCAGGCCTTTTACAACTCGATTGCCATCATCGACGCGGACGGAGAGGTCTTGGGAGTATACCGAAAGAGCCACATTCCCGATGGACCTGGATACGAAGAGAAGTTTTACTTCAGCCCAGGCGACACGGGCTTCAAGGTCTGGGACACGAAATATTGTAAACTTGGCGTTGCCATTTGCTGGGATCAATGGTTCCCCGAAGCGGCACGCATCATGGCTCTGATGGGCGCGGAGGTGCTGATGTATCCCACCGCCATCGGCAGCGAGCCGCAGGACCACTCGCTGGTCAGCAGCGGGCATTGGCGTCGCACGATGCAGGGCCATTCGGCGGCGAACTACGTGCCGGTGGTGGCGAGCAACCGCATCGGCGAGGAGTTCGGCGATAACAGTAGCATCATGTTCTACGGCACCTCGTTCATCACGGGTCCCACGGGCGAGGTGGTGGAGGATGCAGGTAGGAGCGAGCAGGGAGCGTGAGGGGTAGAGGATAAGGTGGATGTGGTGCTGACGCACACGTTCGATCTCGATCAGATCGCCGCGGCGCGAGCCAGCTGGGGAATGTTCCGAGATCGCCGACCGCAGCTGTACAAGCCGATCCTGTCGTTGGATGGACACACCATCCAGTTGTAATTAGCGTCTTTTGGTGTGTTTGTTGAAGCAAAGAGGAAAAGACACAATCAAGGTTGGCATTATTCCGAATTGTTGGATTCGGTTTGTGGGCGATCGAAGCAGAACGATACTCTGAACATGAGTGAAATCTCTATCGAAATTGTGAGAAACGAGAAGCGGTGATGAACATTAGAACACCATCGAGGAATATGAAACGTACCTCAAAGAGAGGAGACGAATGCACGAATTGATGAAGGAAGATAATTTGAATTCCTTTCGAGATGCGTTTTCAAGTGTATTCGGCAGAATCTGTGAGTGAACGCCTAGACACGACGCAAGCCCGATCTTTCAAAAGCATCCAAGTTCACAAACAAGGTCAAGGTGTTTACCGCGGACCAATGCGACTCTCTTGTAACTCAGCTGGATTCCCTTAGCTTGTCGAAGTATGATAATGAAGTAGTGCATGCGGCCTCGCCCTTTCCACTAGATTGTAAAAGCCTTTTTCCAGAACTTGGCGGAGAACAAAAAGATGAAGAATTCAGACGCAATTTGGTTCGCAAAGTTCGCTGCCGAGCTGATTCGTCGCTACCCCTCAACTGTCCCCATGTTCGAGGAGGAGTTCAACACTGTTTTCGCACAGTACAAAGCGCAGCCCAAGCAGCCAGTGAATCGCATGTTGTTTTACGTGTACTGCGAATTGTGTCTATTCGGGTGCATCGGCAAGGAGAACGTCATCGGCAAGGTCCTCCGGCTCTTTTCCGAAACCGTACTTGATCATTCCCAACTTCTCTCACATGGCAGTCTCAAAACCCGTCAGTAACGCAGCTAATGATCTTATTTGCGGTGCAGTACGGTTTTGAGTTCATCGGCGTCTATCCGACCTATCTCATCTCCGAATTGGTGATTCAAGAAGTCCTTCAGAACTACGCGCCGCTCATCCAGCCATCGCTCCAAGGCCGTTTTCTGAGTCTCTTCGCGGACTACCACTCCGCTCTCGTCAAGAAGGTGAGACATCATGTCGAGCATCATCATCATGCGTAGGGCAACGAGGTCTGGGAACTTCAGTCCCAATACCATCGCGACGCACTGCATCAAACAGCTCTGCGCGGCATGGTCTCCGAGGAGCTCGAAGCCAAAGAAAAGGACGCTACGCAGCAAATGAAGGAATTGAAAAATCAGTCCGATTTCTGGAATTCCATAATTCGCAGAATCAGCGTTCTCTCCAAAGCCTTGAATCTCGAAGAGCCGCAGTACATCGAGAAGGACGTCCAGACGCGCAGCGGCTTCGAGGTAGTCCCGCGGGGATTCTGCGATTTAGTCGCTGACGGTTTTGGTCCCTGACCGCGATTATTCGGGTCCTTTCGCGGACGAGGCGGAGCACATGTTCTATACGAACATTCCAAACCTCTCCCAGTTCGCTGCCTCCCCCGCGAAAACCGCGAAATCGACGCGTCCCCCAAAAGTGGAAACCGTGGAACGCGAACTCATCGAGCTGGACGACGACGTCGACGACGAAACGCCCCCCTTCGGCGAGGACGACTCCGACGAAACCGGAGAAACTGGAGAAACTGGAGAAACGGAGAAACCGGAGGTGGTGGAAACGAAGGAGGAGCGGCTGATGAAGGGATTGTTGGAAGTAAATAGCGCGGATACGGTGGATAAGGTGCGGGTTGTGCGCGCGTTTGATGTAGTGGTGCATGGAGTTCTGCGCGGTGAATTCGGCGGGGAGTCGGAGCCTGCTGCTGCGGACGATTCTGCGGTCGTACGTGCGGCATACGGAGCTGCATCGGTACTTCGCGCGCGTGATTCGAGAGATCCATCCGCTGTACGAAGCGCTGGGAAGCGAGGTGGAGAAGAGCGTGCGCGTGGGAGAGCGGAGAGAGCGTGAGGCGTAGAACCGGTTCGTGTACGAAATGAAAAAGGGAGGCGTGCAGTCGAGCCATCTGCTAGAGTCGGTGGTGCACTTCGTGATCGAGCTGGTCAAGATGCAGTGCTCCTCGCCGATTCTCTTTCTGTACTGCTTGAAGAAGCTCTGGATGGACCGCACGCTCCACCACATCCAGATGATCGCGCTGCTCGTCGAGTCGCTCGGACCGCTCATGCTCTACATCGAGGAAATGCAGGGAATCATGAACAAAGAGCTCGACCATGTCAAGACCGTCTGTCTTTCCAAGGTCGTCAATGCCGATTCCGCGGTTATCCTCATGAACGCGTACTATGTGTGTCGTCCCGACGAGCGTCCCGCGATTAAACGCGTGGAAATCCCGCCGCAGCAGCGCTATCTGCAGTATTTGCTCGGCGAGAAGCTGGAGAAAGCGCAGAAACAGCGCGATCTGGACGGGATCGTGTCGCGTCTGATGGAATTCAACATCTACGACACGACGACGCTGCTGCTGATCGTGCATGAATTGCTCGCCGTGCCGATTCGGTCCTCTCTGCTGGTGCAGAACGTGACGATTCTCGCGGCCAAGCTGGCGTACAACGTGCCCAGGCTGGGCTGCATGCTGATCGACCAGATCTACGAGCGGATTTTCTGCTTTTTGGACGCGATGGCGCGCGAGCGAATCCAGGAAATCACGAGTTTACTCGATTTGGTGGGCATGATGTTCGAATACAGCCTCTTCTCCGAAGACCAAATCGTCAATCTGCTCTATCTCTTCATCGAGTACGGACACATCGTATCCACGGTTCCACGTTTCTCCTTTTAGGCCACGCCTGACATGCGGAAACGTCTTTCCTTCCTCCCTTCGCGTCCCTTCGTCGCTCATCCGCTCGTTCCCTTCCTCCACGACCCTCCGCAAAACGTTTTTAGGCTTCGCCTTGCCGTGCAGCTCGCTTCGCAGTGCGCGCCCTTCCTCGATGAAACCGTCTTTGACGACTATTTAGTGTACCTGCAACACTATTTCCTCTGTAAAGTCGACGTGGATATCGAAACCATCAACGAGTACCAAACGCTTCTCGCCAATTTCTGCATCAACCCGCCGTTTAAGTCGTATATGGAGGCGGAGAACGCCGTCGCCGCGCTCGAAGTGAAGGCGGGAAATGGCGCTTCCCGCCCTTTTTTGCATTCGTCGATTTATGTGCTGGATAAGAACGAGGACACGGAGGAGAGCGAGAAGGCGGAGCAGATCGAGGAGTCGCTCTTTGCGGCCGAGTCGACGAAGCAAGTCGACGAGACGGAGTTAATGCTCGAGAAAAAGTATAATGAGCGGATGAAGGTGGGGCAGACGCAGATCACGAACCACCGTGTGAATCTGGATAACATGGTGATTCCGATGGATTTGCAGGGAGCGGCGCGCTCGCAGAACAAGGCTCGATTCTTTGTCAAGGGAAAGAATGGCGTTGCGGTGGCAGAAATTGAGCCGAGGCTGACGGAGGAACAACTGGAAAAGCAGCGGCTGCAACGGTTGCAGCAGAGTCGAGAAACGCGACGATTAAAGAGAAAGACGATCTTGTTGAATGAGGCGCAGGATATTGAGTTGGATGATTCTGTTTTGCCGAACACGAATGATCGCGTTGCTACAAGCGTTGCCTCGAGGTGGTAAGCGGGTTCTTTTTTCGACCTATTTCGTATTCGTGTCGATTCTTTTGTATTCAGTGATGTATATTGTTTGTTCTACTGCTTTGTTTATTACACACTATTACTGAATCTTGGAAGTTCTGTAGAATGTCCTATGCGATAAAGATTCGTATTCTACGCATGCTGCGAATTTCATTTCACAATTTGCCTTGATTCTTATTGTTTTCTGGTCGATTTTTGTATTCGAACACGGCAGAATTCCAAACAGCCGATGTGGGAATTATACTAGAAAAAATACAGGATCGTGACTCATTGGTCACGGCGGAATCTGTGGGCGTTTCATCGCCTTCCTGGCGTTTTCAATTCAATAGAATAGCTGGTGCCTTTCACATATCACATCGTTAATATGCCTGTATGATTTTGCTTGATCTGATTGCGTGTCTGTGCGCTGTTTGTGGAGAAGTTGCTCATGTTTGTCTAGATTCACTACTATCACGTTGTTGGTCGCAGACTTCCTACGGAGAACGATCCTGAGCCCGAAATTTTCAGAATGAGACTCTTTGCCCCCAACCCTGTGACTGCTAAGTCCCGTTACTGGTACTTCATGCACAGACTTCACAAGATGAAGAAGGGAACCGGAGAGATTCTCGCTGTGAACGAGGTTCGTGTTTGTGGAGCGGTTGGTGATTTTGCTAGATCTTCGAGAAGAGTGGCGAGGTGAAGAACTACGGAATCTGGCTGCGTTACAACTCCCGCTCTGGTACTCACAACATGTACAAGGAGTACCGCGACACCTCTCTGATTGGTGCTGTCAAGCAGTGCTATTCTGAGATGGCCGGTACCCACCGTGCTCGTGACCGATCGATCCAGATCATCAAGACCGCTGTGGTGGCCGATGAGGATCTGAGAAGACACCAGAACATCATGTACACTCACAAGAACGTGAAGTACGCTCTGCCTCACCGCCAGTACCGTGCTGAGTCCAAGAAGTACCGCAGCACCTTCCTTGCCACCAGACCTTCTACCTGCCGTCGTTAAGCATATTGATAAGTTGGATTGGCACAGTCGGTTGTTTGTTTCATGCATCAAACACGCAAATCGCTATCGTCCAGAACGAACCTTCGCTTCTTGGAGGAGGGGAGGAGCAGCGGCGCGTCTTCCTTCGGCTCTGCGTCGGTGGCGGTGGCTGCAATGGTCCGCGTTCGCTTGGGAGAAGAGTGGTCGTTTTCTTGCTGTTGGTTGGGTTGTCTGGGTTGTCTGGGCTGCTTGGGCTGCTTCGCTTTGGGAGCTCGTTTCTTGGCGATGCACTGGCGAACGATGGAAAGAATCCGCTGGAAGGTCTGGAGAGGAGCAAAATGGTATCCCATACATCGAGAGAAAGCGAAGCAGGCACGATGGCTTCCGATTCCTCGGGTTGCAACAACAACGAACGCAGGAGAATCGAAAACGAAGGCTTGCAAGACTCGGGCAGCGCGGAAGGGAAGGGAATCCGAATCTATCGATGAGAAACACGCAACAACTCGAAATAAAATTACCGATTGAGCAGGTTTGGCAGAGAGAATGAGCGAATTGGCTTCTTGAAGACGTGTTTGTTGCGCCTCCAAATCGATTCTAGTTCTCAGAGAAGGCAAGCATTTCTACAAGAAGGCTTCCATTAATTCCGAAACACTCTCTTGATCCATTCGATGGCTCAAACGCTTCAAATTGCTCTGAATGAATTCTTTGCGTTCGTCTTCCGATTTGGAATCTATAATCAATCCATTCATTTCTTTCAATGCAGAACTCGAATCATTCGAGCCCATTCCATCACTCCTTCCATTCTTCTTCTTTTTATTGGAATTCGATTCATCATTCCTTCCTTCCCCTCCATCGCCCAGTTCAATCTCCATTCTTCGCTTTCCCTTCGCTTCCTCCTCGTCATTCTTCTCTTCATCGCTCGACTCGATCACTTTCCGCTGGCTTTTCGCCGGCAACTCTTCCAATTCGAACTCCTTCTCGTCCTCATTCTCCATCACACGCGAGCGATCAAAATGCCGCTTAATTGACCGTCCTCGCTTCTCGTTCTCTGGCATCACAGGAAGCGAATCGAGATTCAATTCCGTTTCTCCCTGATTAATCGACCCATCCAACACGCTTTCAGCGAACGAAATGGAGGAATGATGGGAGGAAGGCGCGTGATATCCGCGAGCAATCAGCTGCGACGTGCTCGGGGTTTTGAGGAAAACAGCCTCGGCGAATAGAACGGGATGGGAAGCAGCTGCGGAAGCGAAAGAAGTGAACTACATCAAGAGATGACAAAGAAACGACGATTTTCTTTGCTAATTCGGCGAGTTCGATGAGATCGGAGCGCTCTGTGGATTTGTCTGTTTTCATTGTCGTTAAAGGATCGTGAAGAATGCGATTCAGTACTTCAAAGAGGAGAACGTTGAATAAATGAGGACGGAAAATCGCTTTGACTTCCGGATGAGACGCATCGTAGTCAGCGATTAATGTGGCATTCGCATTGTCGTCTGTGTAGCTGTACATGTTGTTAAAATAGTTAAATAAGCAGTGATTGATGTGAGGCGGATGGAACGAGTAATTGTACAACAGAAAAATGAACTTTTCGAAGACAAGCGGACGATAAATAATCACGTAGATGTACGACAAACTAAACGACAATTCGTGAAATTGGGACAATCGAAGCTCATCGCCTCGCTCTTCCTCGTTTGCTTCTTCTTTTTCTTTTTCTTCTTCTTCTTCTTCTTCTTCTGTGGTTGTGTGTGTGCGAGTTCGCTTCTTTTTCAGCAGCGTAACACCGCGCTACACATCAGCAAACAGCCAAACAATCCAAACTTCTTTCATATTTTCGCACACATGCAACAGACTATCGATTCCAGAAATCAGCGAGAAGAGCGCTTTCGTCCCGTCTTTCACCTTCCATCTTGGCATTCAAATCGATTCGACTCAACGTACAGAATCAGCAAATCGGGTAATAAACGCATATAAGACATCTGCCCGAGAATCGAATTCACAACCATTTCCGTTTTGTATTTGAACGAAGACGTTTCTGGATCGTTTTGGTTCAGGAAATGGTGATAGAAATCGAAAAGAACCGTCACATTGTCGATCACTGGCACGATTTCACTCCACGGAATTTCATCGCAGAGCAATTTCTACAATTCGTCCGGCATCCAATGAACCGACTTTGCAGGTTTCCAAGCAGGAAATGAAAAATTCTTGCGAAGTCGTGTGCTTCACTTGATCGACGGTCGGCGGATTCATCGCTTCTTCGTCCCCCATCTGCGCTAAACAGGGATAAACCGTGGAAGGCGAGACGACAAACAGCCAAACGAATCGATTCATAAAGGAAGTGAGTCGGAGATAATGCGTAATATCCGATTGCAACACATCTCTATCGATCATTCGATCACTTATTGCGTACTTTTGCTGCTTTATCTTCTTTTGAATCAACGCCATGAAGTCGTCAAAGCAGGAATTCGCGATCAACACCGCCGATTGGAACACGAACAAATACTGATTCGTGGCTCCCGTCGAAGGAATCGAGGCCACGTAATTCCTCGCTCTTCGCGGAATGTACTACGAATCAACCAAACCCCGATCAATTCTTACTTTCCTGGGTTGGAAAACAAGCGAACGCTTCGATGTGCCGGTCGAAATCAACGTGGTGCGGCCGGTCATTCGGTATTGGCCAATATCCGCTGCCACGGTCCTTCGAAGCGCTTGCTTGCGAGCGTTTTCGGCGGCTAAAAGCGAAGCAAGCGAAGGCTACATAAAAAAAGAATGGAAGCAAAACGCGAAGAGAAGACTGGGAAGAATCCGATTTGCCTTTCTGAAGAGCGGATTGGTAGATGATTTGGGGAGAATAATCGCAGAAGAGGAGCACGAAGATCTCGAGAATCATCCAATGGAAGGTAGATTCTTCTTCCTACAATAAATCAAATGAAAGGTAAAAAGAAAAAAACAAGACTGAGAGCAGAGAGAGATTCGATGATGTAGTTTGAATACATGGACTCGATGAGATCTTCATGAATCTACAGCTCATCAACGCAGTTTACAACAAGTCAATACATGACTGTAGATGTATTCCACATTTCGAGATGTTTTGTCTGTGTTTTCAATGTAACAAAGATTGCGAATCAGCGATAAGAAAAGCTCCACTTGAAGAGATTGGTGAGCATTTCTCTCCGAGACCGAGAGCTCGATTGACTCCGATACCAAGTCCAGTACAGAAGACAAAACATTCTAGAGATCATGGAAATAGAAAGCACTCACAGATTTGACTATGGAGTCTGCGAAATGAAGAAGCCCGTTGCGCATATCTCGATAGCAATTATCCTCTCGCTTTGCTGGAAGTGAATAGCACACAAATATCTTTAGAATCGTTGTTAATACTACTTCATCCTTTGAACTACACATCACTACCATATTCAATACCAACGATACAAAAATCGGAATCAATTTTTGGTCAATAACGCCATGCTTTCTCAATTGTAACGAATACTCCCGATATTCCTCATTTTCTTCTTTGATCTCACTACATGCATCAATCGCTTCACCGAATATGAATACCGCAAAATATATCGTAGTGGTCGAATAATATCCTCTCCAGCTACAAAAACCTTGTCATATTCGCCGTTTTCATTCAAAATTGTTTGCCAACGACCCAAGGCATCAAAGTAAAGAAGGTCCTCCCTATTGTCAAGAACCTCATCCATGATTATGAGTTTATCAAATTGAAATAGATATCGATTGAATGTGTGTTTAGCAATCTATTGAATATGTTATTTCTCAGAAACGTCCCTCCTCGCGAATGAAAGCATATTTTTGTCTCAAATTATGTTGGCTATCCCTAGCCTTTTGCAACAATTAACCTTTCAGCAGTTATACACACAATTCATCTAGAACTGCCTCCAGCTCGCTGAATGTGCTTTCAATCACATAATACTCTTATCCCACATTTCATGTGAAAAACTAATTCGAATTAGTAAGGTGTAAAGGGGGTATAGAGAATAATACAATTCTTATATATAAAATCAAGTACTGACTCGAATCCTACCCCCAGGGTGTATTATCGTTGTGTGGACTTCTCAGTTGAAGGTATTCCTTATCATATCATATTGTTAAGTAAGCATTGTGGCCATCTACGAGCCCCTGGCGTGATTGTTTTTTCTCCTTAGCAGCGGATTTCTAATTCTGTGTGTAGTTCACTATGAGCCCCGCACGTAAGGTTAAGATTGTGAAGAAGCGAACTGTGTCTTTCCCCCGTTTCCAGGCGGACAAGTTCAAAAGAATGAACGTAAATTGCGTGTTTGGAAGGTTATTTGTTTTAGCAGCACTGGAGAAAGCCCAAGGGTATTGATGGTCGCTGCAGACGTCGCTTCCGTGGTGCTACCTTGATGCCCAATATTGGTTACGGTTCGGATGCCAAGACCCGCAACATGCTCCCCTGCGGACTGTACAAGTTCACCGTCTCGAACGTGAAGGACCTGGAGCTGCTCATGATGCACAACGAGAAGTACTGTGCTGAGATCGCTCACAGCGTCTCTTCTCGCAAGAGAATGGAGATTGTCAAGCGTGCTAAGGAGCTGTCCATCCGTGTGATCAACGCTAAGTGATTTTTGCGAAGGGAAGGTTATAATGTGTAGGGCTCGCATTGCCAAGGTCGAGGCTGAGGCTGAATAAATCTTGGTATCGAAAAGGAATATTTCTTTTGTATTGTTTGTTCAACAAAGAGAGCAGAGATCAGCGATCTGTCCAACGAACTGCTTCACCATCGCTTCGCTTGTTTGTTTCCATTTGAACTCCAATTCCTGTGTGTTCTTCTTCTCTCCGCCCATGAACACGCCTTCCTTTCGATACTCCATCTCGCTCTCCACGTAATCGCGCGCTGCCAATCACATTTCCTCTTCCCATCCCCTACCGCTTCCATGCACTTCTTTGATGCCCGTGAACTCAACAAGCTCGCGGATGTTCGTCGCTGTCACGCCGCCTCCAGCCATGATTTGCAATCGGCCTTCTGCGATTTTGCGCATCTCTTTGATGGTTTCCTTGCCCTCCATGACCGTGTTGCACTACAGTGAAGAGCAGTCCATAGATATACGCCTCCGGAAGTGAGAATGCGATCCACGCCCAAGGCAATGCAATCCTGCAATAAAAAGAAGACTCGAGATGCCTACGCGAGTCGCTTCGAGAAGATCGACCGTCATATCGATAGCGCGATGGAAAGTAACACTACGCTCGTTGTGAGAAGCAGAACGGAGTACCTCAAAGGTCTGGCAGCTTCAATCAAGCGACGATTCTTCTCCATATCGACCTTTCCGTCCTTCGTTAAGCAACCAATGACAACACCACTACAAATCAATACTGTTTGCCGTTCTCCACTTCACTCCGATACTCTTGCAGGCCAAGATATCCTCGATCATGATCTGCATCTACCATCAACTAGGTCCCTCAAAAAATACCTCGTTTTCATTGTAGTAAAAATCTCCACCTCGGGGACGAATAATGACATTTACAGGAATGTTAATCGCGTTTTTCACCGTTTCTACAGCATGGTTTGAGATAATCATATCCTACTTATCATTCCATAACTGGGGGTAGTTCCTCCGTCGATGAGATTATCGCATAACTGCAAATGTAAGCGCTTTCCAAAAACCATTCAATACTTCGACTCTTCCCGCTCCTCCACGTTCTGCGTTAATAGCAGATTCCACACGGTCGATACAAACCTCCAACAGCATATTTGTGAAATGTGTGCCAAAACTCTCATATTGGGGGATCCCACAATCATAGCAATCTTTGTGAATTCTAAAGATCCGTGTATATACAGTTGATCTCTATTATATTCTATCCTATTTACAGCTTGTTGTAAGAGAAAACAACAAAACACTCTCCATCATTTCACTCCAACCTAATGTACGTACAGTGGCTATCACACATTCCATTTTTCTAATTATTCTAATCTTACTGGTTTTTTCGATTGGAGGATCAGATCATACACAATATCGGTACGTCGACATACACTTCCGACATGCTTCCCCTTTCTCAGAATACAGCCAAATGCAGACGCTATTGACAAGAGGAATTAGAAGTTGCGGTAGGACTCCAATAAAATCAGGGGCTAATTTGTGTAGTGAGCAAGCCTAGCGTTTATAGAGTCGTTGCTCGCTCTTTCGCTGCTGGGCCCGCTGCCCCCGCTGCTGGTAATGCCGCTGCTGCTCCCCCACCACCCCCAGAGAGACATCACGGAGGTCTGTCTGTAGTTTGTTATTTCGGAGCTGAACGCGTAGGATCAAGATCGTATCTTTACAAACCTTTACAGCCAGTATGATTGGCATATTGATAGTGCCATGGAGCGTGGTTTCTGGTACAAGACCAAGGAGCTTCTGGAAATGGGTCCCGATCAGATCATTGCGGATATCAAAGCGTCGGGTCTGCGTGGACGAGGAGGCGCTGCCTTCCCTTCCGGTTTGAAGTGGAGTTTCATGCCCAAAGCCTCCAAGGACGGTCGTCCGAACTTTTTAGTGGTAAACTGCGATGAGTCCGAGCCCGGAACCTGCAAAGTAGGCCTTGTAGCCATGTCCTCACCCTAATCAGGATCGCGAGATCATCCGGAAGGACCCGCACGCCCTGGTGGAAGGCTGTTTGGTAGCAGGTTACGCCATGCACGCGCGTGCGGCGTACATCTACATCCGCGGAGAGTTCTACAACGAGAGCATCCGTCTGGAGGAGGCGATCCACGAAGCCTATCAAAAAGGCTTCCTCGGGCGAAACGCCTGCGGCACCGGGTACAACTTCGACGTCTTCGTGCACCGCGGCGCGGGCGCGTACGTCTGCGGAGAGGAGTCTGCGCAGCTGGAGTCGCTGGAGGGCAAGCAGGGCAAGCCGCGTCTGAAGCCGCCATTCCCCGCGAACGCGGGTCTGTACGGGTGTCCGACGACGGTGACGAACTGCGAGACGGTGTCGGTGTCGCCGACGATCCTGCGGCGCGGCCCGGAGTGGTTCGCGGGGTTCGGCCGGAAGAACAACGCGGGCGTGAAGCTGTTCGCGATCAGCGGACACGTGAACAACCCGTGCGTGGTGGAGGAGGAAATGTCGATCTCGCTGCGCGAGCTGCTCGAGAAGCACGCGGGCGGCGTGCGCGGAGGCTGGGACAATTTGCAGGCGGTGATCCCCGGAGGCGCGTCGACGCGCGCGCTGAATAAAGTGGGTGCGGAGAGGAAGATGGACGGTAGGACATGTGCGATGTGGCGCTGATGGACTACGACTCGCTGGGATCGTTCAAGTCGGGACTGGGCTCCGCGGCCGTGATCGTGATGGACAAATCGACGGATATGGTGAGAGAGAGAGAGGAAGAGGTGATGGGTAGATGGCGGCGATTCGGAATCTGTCGCACTTCTATATGCACGAATCGTGCGGACAGTGCACGCCGTGCCGCGAGGGACTGCCGTGGGTGTACGATATCATGTGCCGAATGGAGAGAGGACAGCTCGAGGAGAGAGAGATCGACATGCTCATGGAGATCGGAACGCAGATCGAGCTGCACACCATCTGCGGTCTCGCGGATGCGGCCATCTGGCCGATCGAGGGATTGATGCGGTCGTGGAAGAAGGAGATCCTGGAGCGATCCCGCCATCCCGAGAACTATCACCCGGAAGACTATTTCCAGAGAGCGTGGAGCGGAAAGAAATTATAAGCCTTGTTGTGCGGTGTTTGAGCGAAACAATCAATGAATCTATGAATCTATGAATCAATGAATCAGAGAGTAATCTGATGAATGGATCAATCGATCGATTGATCGATCGATCGCTACTCTTCATTCGATTGATTCCACTTCACTTTCATTCTCTCATTCACCGCCTTCCTTTTCATTCAATCAATTTCTTTCGATTTCCAAACAAACACATCCTCATTCAATCAAACAATAAACGATCCTTCTCTCCCTTTCCTCACTGCACGAACGCGCCTCCATAGTCCATTTCCTCGCTCATGCCTCCATTTGCGTCCTCCAAATCATCCATCGCGTCCTCCTTCATGATCTCCTCTTCCAACATCGCCTGTCTCTGTTCCAAAATCTCCTCCCGACTCTCAATCCGACTCTCTCCTCCCATTTCCTTCTTCCCAAACACATGTCGATTCAGCATCGGGATCTCCTCCATCTCCTCTTCCTCTTCTTCCTCCTCCTCCGCATCCAGCACCAAGAACCGATCATCCTATTCCTCACTTCCTTCCCTCACCTCCACATCGAAAACCGACTCCACGTTCTGCACCACATTCACGTTTTCATCGCCCAGCGCGCCCACATTGAACGTCTCCGAGAACTCTCCCACGATCTTCAGCCCCTCGCCTCTACGCCGCATCTCCGCTCTCTCTCATCCCTACTGCGCGGCCAGCAATCGCTGCGGCGGCTTCACATAAAACGGGATCATTCCGCTGTTGAAATCGCCGATCACGATATACGCCGCCGCGCGCAGATCCGGAATTCCTCCGCGTTTCAGCTTCCCTCGCGCGCGTGCCACGTACGCCAGCATCTCGTGCGCTAGAGCTCACCGCGGGGATCCATCGCTACCATCGCGGAAGGCGGGAATCTGGTAGAAGGCCTGGAGATACTGGAGGTTCTTGGGCAGCGACCGCATCATCTGCTCGACGGTTCCCTCGGGATCCTCGAGTTCCTGGGCGTGAGGGAGCGCACAAACTCGCGAACGTGGACGTCGACGCAGTTGCGGAGCAGGTAGGACTTGTTGTTGCTGTTGAAAATGATGCCCGGACAGTCCAGCAGCGAAATGTTCCGATCGATCTGGATTTCCTACGCTCCACCGCGGCCTCCTCGGCTACCTGCACCGTCCGCGTGAAGCCGGCCGTCGAGGAGACGCCGACGGCGCGCGAGCGCTTCAGCGAGTTGATGAGAGAGGATTTGCCGACGTTCGGATAGCCGATGATGCCGACCGTGATCGAGGTTTTCACGCCGTTGGTGCGGCAGTAGTTTTTGAGGAGCTGGAGGAGGCTGTCGGCGCCGAGACAGACGCTGCTCGCCATGAGCGTGCTGTTCGCATTACGGATGTTCATGTCGTTGCGACCGAGATGCGAGCGCTGGGACTGGGTGGAGGCTTTGAAGAGAATGGTGGGGTATTCTTGGCGAAGCAGAGAGAGCCACTAGTGGATCGAAAAGGAGAAACAGTGGAAACAGTGAGAGCGACTTGCTTGGGAACGAGATCGATTTTGTTGACTAGAAGAATGATTCGCTTGTTGGGATCTTTCTCGAGGATTTTGTGCTCGATGAGCTTGCTGCGGCAACCCTGGGAGAGAGAGGAAAGATGATGAACGATACCATGGGGTCACGAGCATCCAAAACCATGATAATCACATCGCTTTTGTTTATGACTTCTTTTAGCTGGCGGAAAAACGTACGGCGCGTTTGCTGGGCGGCACGATCCTCTTTTAGAGATTGCGTTTGCTACACAGGTAAAATAAATGCAGCAGAGACTACAAAGCTCTGGTCTTCCAGTTTCCGATTCTTTTCAAACTGCTCTGTCTTCATCTGAGCTTGTTGCACCATACTTTCAATCTATTCGTCAAGAAATCAAGGAGGCAACATACAGATATATTACTTTTGTTTCCATTGCCCTCAAATTCGTTCTGGACCGACTCCACCGCTTGCTGCACTCTCTGCTTCATCAACTTGCTCTACTCATCATAACCAATATATCTGTTTTGACTCTCTGCTCAAGCTTCTGCTTTTCACTTCCAAAGTGCGGCAGACCAATTTCCTTCGTTGGTTTGCGAATCTTCCCTTCTCTCATAGCTTTCAGCTTGTTTTGCCTGCCTTTTCGCATCGCCAACCTGTTCTGCCACTAACTCCTCTTTTCATTCCCTACAGAGTATGTTCCACGGACCTGCTTTGCAGTTGGCATGTTTCGCTAACACCCAAAAACGATTCTAACAAACAATGCAGTGTCGTACTAGTATCAAACAGAAAAAAAGCGCAGCAGATCACTTTAATTCTTAGCAGCATCATTCTTCATTCTGATCATAACTTGCTTCATTCTTCCCATGTCATGCTCTCCCTGAGCGCTCATGTCAACCAGCTTGTTCACACGCTCCCAAGGATTCGCACAGTCCATATCCTGCTCCATTCCTTCCTTCAGCTTCGACTCCTCCTCACGATTCATCTCGGCCTTGGAAGCCAGCTTCTTCTTTCTCTCTTCGCTCCAGGCAAGCAGCTCGTCACGAGCAGCCTTGAGGATTTCCTGCTTCTTCTCCATGGCAGCCTTATCCTTGGCCTCGCAGCGCTCTCTGAATTGCATGTTCCACTCGCGGGTGAATTTGAACTCATCCACGACGGGAGCAGCAGGAAGAGGAGCAGCAGCAGGGGCAGCCTCTCCAAACGGATCCTCAGCCACATCGTTGCTCTGATCAGGGGCATCAGCGAAAGGATCCTACAGATTAGCGATAGACCTGCGATCTTACATCCACAGGCTGATCAGCGGCCGCATTACCCTGGAAATCTAGAGAACGGTTAGATCCATCAAAGTGAATAATTAATCATAGATCCAGATCGCAAGGCACCACATGTTCAAAAAACAGGTTATTGAGCACCTCTTATTGCCACCAAGCACCTACCATCAGCAAAGAAATCGTCAGACATATTTGTAGGTTTTTATTCAGATAGAAATTGAACGAAATACGATGATTTTCCAATTCCACGGCAGAATCCAATTTACTTTGAATCACGATTTATATAGGGAATCTTTATTAATAATCCTCATATCTGCACTCCCGATTAGATCGAGATTTCCGTTTTCATCAGAACGGAAAGATCTTACAACCTCCTGCCACGTTCCATCTCTTCACCTCACAACACAGACCCATGCCGATCCTTTCCTTAACCGCTCCATCTTCCCTCCCGTTTTCAACAAACACATTCTCAACAAAACAGAACTTTGACCACTCCAATCCGCTTTTTCTCCGCGCTTACATGGCCTTGACCTCCCAGACACGGATCACATTATCGGTGTATCCGGCAAAGAGCGTGGCTCCGTCGAGCGACCAGCAGAGCGAGGTGCAGTAGGGCACGAGAGCCTTGGCCGAGCGAGGCGGGAACTCGGGCTTGACGCTGGCGACGCGCTCCTTGGTCTCCAGATCGAACAGCACGATCTCGTTCGTGGTGGCCACCGCGATCCAGTAGTTCGCGGGCGAGAACACCAGGTCCGTCACCGGGTCCTCCAGCGTCAGGCGGAAGTTCTCCACGCCGTTGGCCAGGTCCCACACGATCACGCAGCCGTCCTTGCCGGCCGAGGCGCAGAGCACGCCGTCCGGAGAGACCACCACCTTGTTCACCACCTGCGAGTGGCCGATCAGGTTGTACTCCACCTTCATCGTCTCCAGGTTCCACACCTTCACCAGCTTGTCGTACCCGCACGACACGATGCGAGGCTTCTCCTCCATGTTCGGAACGAAGCGCACGCACGTCACCCAGTCGTTGTGGCTCTCCTTGTCCAGAGTGAACTGGCACTCACCAAGGGTGTTCCACAGCTTGATCGTACGGTCGCGGCCGCAAGACATGATCAGGCGGTTGTCAGGGCTGAAGCACACAGACAGAACGTCCTTCTTGTGACCCGACAGCGTCTTCTCGCTCTTGCCCGTCTTCACGTTCCACAGACGCACCGTTCCATCCCAAGAAGCCGTCAGAGCGTACTGACCGTCCACGGACAGACTCACCTCCTCAACGATGTGAGAATGGCCCTGCAGCGACTTCACAGGGGTTCCGCAAGACATCACCAGAGAGGGGTCGTCAATCATGTCACCCGCCTGGAGATTCCACACCAAGCAAGTGTGATCGCGAGAAGCAGACACCAGAGTGTTGGCATCAGCCGGAGAAGCAGCGATGGAGGTCACCCATCCGTTATGGCCCTGAAGGCATCCACGAAGACTGATTTGAGCAGACATTTTCTACAAATCGGAATTAGCAATTTTGCATCCAAATCATCCACACCGAATGGATTTTACTCACAAAACAACTACTTACAACCAAAAAATCAGTTAAATCAAAGTTCCTATAAGAAAAGCAAATTAAAAGGAATCACTCCAATATTTGTGTGTTTTTTTATTCTTCGTCTTTTCTTCAGACAACTTTATAGGAATGGTTTCTATAGGCAGTGGGTAGTTTAAATATGAATTTTGAGTGCAGAGTGTGAAGAGAAGTAGAGTTATGTCGGAATTAGAGTGTATGGCAATAACCATAGGTTCTAAATGGGAAATTGAACATAAAAATGATAGAAAAGTCGAGTCAATTGGGAAATGACGAAAGTGCTAATAGAGGGTGAGATTGTGGTTCTTTTTGTGATAGTGATAGCAATTTCCTTGTTGAATGTAGACAACTAAGCAAAATTATTGAACGAATGTACTCTTCCTCGTGATTATTGACACGCCTCAAACATTAGCCTCAAATAAAGGCCTTAGCACATTCGTAGACACATTTTATTCACAAACAGTCAAACAATATTTAATTGATTAAGTAATATATTATTTAATTCGATGACTCCATATCCCCAGCATCCAGCCATTCATCTCCCGAAATCTACGCATCATTCTCCATCCATGCTCCTACATCCGAGTCCATTCCCGCATCCATATTCACCGTAGCTTGCTGCACCGGCTCCATCGTCACTTTCGTCTCCACAGTGGGCTGAGTGGGCTGAACAGGCTGAGTGGGCTGAACAGGCTGAGCGGGCTGAGCGGACTGGACAGGTTGGACAGGCTGGACAGGCTGGACAGGCTGGGCAGGTTGAATGGGCTGAATAGGCTGAATAGGCTGCATGGTACGTGTCGTTCGGGTTCGGGCTGTTCTAACAGGTTGCATAGGTTGCATAGGCTGCATGGGTTGCATAGGCTGCATGGGTTGCATGGGCTGCATAGGCTGCATGGGCTGCATAGGCTGTTGGTACATGGGAGGAGGATAAGCGACGGGCATGGGAACCGTGGCTTGCATTTCCTACGATTCATCGCGAAGAGGAACGACTACGGGCTGCTCACGATCGCGATGAGAACGTCGATGAGCGTCGCGACGCATCGACTTTCCAGTATGGCGCGATCGATTCTTGGTAGACGAGTGTTGACGCGAACGACCATCCAAAGCATAATTGCCTTCATAAGATGGGCGTGTGGCTGCATAGCGAGGCTGGTGACACACGGCGCACACGTACACCTCCGCGTTGTTGCGGCTGTGGCACACATCGCAGATCCAGCCGTTCCCGAACGAACCGTCGATCTGCATACGCGAATTGCCCGACTTCGTTCGGCGAAGCAGCGACGCCTTCTCCGGTTCTTCACGACTAAACAACTCAATCGGATGCTTCGACCTTACGGCGTGAAGAAGAAATCGAAGAGATCGGGATTCTTGAAGAGCAGGATCAACCCAATCACTCCGCCGAGAAGGAACACGAAGATAACAACCGTGATCACCGTATTCCACAGCTGCTCGCGCGGCTCGCGAGGAATCTCGATCGGCGACGACTGCGAATAGAACACGGCGGAATCCTTGCTGACGTCCTGTCCCACGAAGCACTGCACCAAGTAGGACTTGCTGGGATCCACGCGGCCGAACTCGCCGACCTCTCTGTGCTTGTTTCCCAGGAGAATGGTGCGCTCCTTCGCTCCGGCCATCGTCATCAAATAGCAAACCGACTGCAGATTCGCGTTCGTGTAGTAGTTGAACGTGATCGTGGTCTTCTCTCGATGGATATCGCTGATCGAAATCACCACTGCGCTTCACCCTTTATCGCCATCCTCCTACCTTCCTCGGTCGTGAACGTCTGCGCGATATCTTCGATCGTAGGCTTCATCGCGACTCCGTATTCGTTCTCCGCGTAGCAGTACGCCTTGTACGAGGTCCGCGCGTTCAAACCGTTGATTTCCCAGCTTCCAGACGCGGAGAAATAGTGCTGCGGGATCGCTAGAAGATCGTAGACCGACGGAGCAGCGTCCGAAGCGAGGCGCGCTGTGCACCAAACGTAGGTGGGACTCGCGATTCCGATGTTGAGCACGACAGAATAGGGAGTCACACTCGCAACGGAGAGATTGAGCTGCGGAGGCTCCGAGTTCACAGTGTCGATTTGGTCATGGGAATTCACGTCATGGTCATCCTCTCCATCGTTATCATTGGCATTCTCATCATTTGTGTTGGTGTTGTCGTTATTCGCAGAATCGGCATTGGCGGCGTCTTCTTCTTCGTCGTCGTCGTTGTCTTCCTCCTCTTCCACCACTTTCTTTGAGGCTTTTTGCTTCTTCTGCGTTTTCTTAGACTTCGATTTGGAAGCCTTCTTCTTCTTTGGAACTTCTTCCTCTTCTTCCTCTTCGTTTGCCGTTTCTTCCTCTTCCTCTACTATTTTCTTTGCAGCCTTCTTCTTCGGCTTCTCTTCCTCTTCAGCCTCTTCAGTTTCTTCAGTTTCTTCTTGTTTTTCTTCGGTTTCTTTTTCCTTTTCTTCGGTTTCGGTTTCTTCCGTCTCTTCAGCCTCCTTGACTTTCATTACTTTCTTCTGCACTTTCGGCTTTTCTTCCTCTTCCTCTTCCTCCTCTTCAGTGGTTTCCTCCTTCTTTTCAGCCTTTTCCTTGGGAGTTTCTTCTTCCTCTTCCTCTTTTTCTTTTTCTTTTTCTTCCGATTCAGTTTCAGTTTCAGTTTCAGTTTCAGTTTCTTTCTCTTTCGGCTTCTCTTCTTCTGCTTTCTCAGTCTTTTCCTCCTCCTCCTCTTCTTCTTCTTCTTTAGTAGCTTCCTCCTTCTGCACAGTCTTCTTTTTAGGCTTCTCTTCTTCTTCTTCCTCCTCTTCCTCTTCTTTGACAGTTTCCTTCTTTTTTGGCTTCTCTTCCTCTTCCTCTTCTTCCTCTTCTTTGACAGTTTTCTTTTTTGGCTTCTCTTCTTCTTCCTCCTCTTCCTCTTCTTCAGTAGCTTCCTCTTTCTTCACAGTTTTCTTTTTTGGCTTCTCTTCTTCTTCTTCTTCCTCCTTTTCCTCTTCTTTCACAGTTTCCTTCTCAGTCTTTTCTTTCGGCTTCTCTTCTTCTTCTTCCTCTTCTTCAGTGGCCTCTTCCTCCTTCTTCACGGTCTTCTTCTTGGGTTTCTCTTCTTCTTCTTCTTCTTCCTCCTCCTCAGTCGTTTCTTCTTTCTTAGTTTTCTTTTTCTCCGCCTTTTCTACGGGTTTTTCTTCTTCTTCCTCTTCTTCTTCTTCCTCCTTCTTCACAGTCTTCTTTTTAGGCTTCTCTTCCTCTTCTTCCTCCTCTTCCTCTTCAGCCTCTTTCACAGTTTTCTTCTTTTTAGGCTTATCTTCCTCCTCCTCTTCTTCTTCTTCTTTCACAGTTTCCTTCTTCTCAGCCTTTTCTTTGGGCTTATCTTCCTCTTCATCCCCTTCGTCCTCGGTTTCCTCTTCCTCTTTAGCGACTTCTTTCTTCTCAGCCTTTTCCTTGGGCTTTTCTTCCTCTTCATCCCCTTCATCCTCGGTTTCCTCTTTCTCTTTCACAACCGTTTTCTTCGGTTTTTCTTCCTCCTCTTCTTCAGCTTCTTCAGTTTCTTCAGTTTCTTCAGTTTCTTCTTTGACAGTCTTCTTTTTAGGCTTCTCTTCTTCAGCTTCTTCTTCTTCTTCCTCTTCCTCTTTCACAGTTTCCTTCTTTTTAGGCTTCTCTTCTTCAGCTTCTTCTTCCTCCTCTTCTTCAGTAGCTTCTTCCTTCTTCACAGTTTTCTTTTTTGGCTTTTCTTCTTCTTCTTCTTCTTCTTCCTCCTTTTCCTCTTTTACAACTTCTTTCTTCTTGGGTTTCTCCTCTTCTTCCTCTTCCTCTTCTTCAGTGGCTTCTTCCTCCTTCTTCTCAGCCTTTTCTTTGGGTTTCTCCTCCTCTTCCTCTTCTTCCTCTACTACTTTCTTTACAGTTTTCTTTTTAGGCTTTTCTTCTTCTACCTCTTCCTCTTCCTCAGTCTCTTTCTCTTCTGCCTTCTTCCTGGGTTTTTCCTCCTCTTCTTCAGTTTCCTCCATCGCCTTATTCTCTGCTTTCAAAGCCTCTCTTTCTATTTTAGCATCCAAACTTTCTTCCTCTGCTTCCTTCTGCTCATTCAAGTCCTTCTCCTTGATATCCTCTTCAGATACCTTGTTATCGTCTTTGACTGCAACACCATTTTCAATATCGTTGAGAATTTTATCACCATCCTCGCTATTGTTGCTTGAACTGGTTATTAGTTCTGACTTGGTCTACAGCATATTCAAAGGATAAAGAATCTTACTTTCAAGCTTTCCTTAGTATCAGAATCCTCCGATACATGTTTCTTGGACTTTTTACTCTTACGACCTTTTTTACTCTTCAGGCGTCGGTCGCTTAGATCATTTGATACAAAAGCGGATTGAGAACCATGACTGGTAGCGATTACATCTAAAATAAGTACAAAACAAAGATTGGAAACCATTGACTGACTTAAAAGAAACCAAGTCATTGTTTGGATTACCGCTGCTCTCTCCCCGTAAAAGAGATTTGGAATTCACAACAGCACACAACAATAAATCTAACTGTAACAAATACCTTTTATTACTTACACAAAAATAAGAACACGCGCCTGCAGTTCATAGTTCACACTAGACAGCTATACTTCAGAAACTGTATAGGTTTTAGTACCCAATGACAAACTATTATAATCACTATACATGACTTGCTCCATAAATATTTCGAATTGAGAACGTTGTCGGTGCACGCATAGCCTAATTGGATAAGGCGCTTGCCTACGGAGCAAGAGATTGTGGGTTCAAGTCCCACTGTGTGCTACCTTTTCCTTTTTTCTTATTCACACAACTCATGAAAGAATCACACAAAATATAGATTTCCCTTTCCTAGCATTCCATACACATCCTGATTCTCAACAAACAAGACTAAAATCAATCAAGCAACTTGCTCCACAATACTGTGCAATCCTTTAAACCCATCCGACCCATCCTTCGATCGCCCTTACGACCAGGCCTCGACGACATATCTTCCCTCGTTCTTGATGCTGTTCAGCATGTCCATGGCCTCCTGCTCGCTCTTCTTATACACGCTCTCGAAGGCCTTGAGAATAGCCTTTTCGATGGCGGTGGGCACGCTTCCAGCAGGTCCGCAATAGAAGAAGTATCCCTTCTTTTCGACGAGCACGTCGCAGACCAGCGCTGGATTCTCCTCCACCTTGTGCTGGATGTACACCTTCTGCGCCTGGTCGCGCGAGAACGCGGGCAGCAGGTGGCTGATCACGCCCTCCTTCTCCAGCGCCTCGAACTCCTCGCCGAACAGGAACTCCTTCGCGCGGTAGCGCAGTCCCATCATGAAGACCACGTCGCCGATCGTCTTGCCGCTGTGCTTCTGCACGGCCTTCTCCTGCACGAACGCGCGGAACGGCGCGATGCCCGTGCCCAGACCCGCCATCAGCAGCGGCGCCGAGCTGTCCTCGGGCATGAACAGCGCTCCGCCGTTCACCGACACGGCGACCTGCACGGGTCCGTTGCTGAGGTCCAGGCCGTCCAGGTAGCCCGTGCACAGTCCCGTCTTCTCCGCGCCCGACGCCGTCTTCCACGTGTTCACCACGATGCACAGCTCCAGCAGGTGCGGGTCGCGCAGCTGCGACGAGGCGATCGAGTACAGGCGCGGCTTGATCGCGGGCACCACTTCCAGCAGGTGCGCCAGGTCCACGCGGCAGCGGAAGTGCTCCAGCACGTCCATCACGCTCGCCGTCTCCGCCGCGAAGCGCTGCGCCAGCTCGCCCTCGCCGCGCGAAAGCGCCGCCAGCTGCGCGGCCTCGTCACCCTCCGCGAAGTAGCTCATGGTCTTGAAGAGCTTGCGCGAAGGACGGCCCGCGAGGTCGAGGATCTCCGCCGCGATCTTGCCCACCGTGGTGGTCTTGGGGAACTTGTCCGCCAGGGACTCGCTGCTGCTCGCGATGCCCACGATCGTCTCCGCGTCCTGCGCCAGGTACGCGCAGAAGCGCTGCACCAGCGCGTCCGTGTTCTTGGGGTAGATCGCCAGCGCGTCGCCCACCTTGTAGCGGATGTCCGTCTTGTCCAGGTCGAACACCAGGTGCATGATGTTGCGGTCGTAGTCCACCGGCGTCATCCGCGTCTTCTTCACCAGCGGGATCAGCTGCGCGTCGCCGGGCAGGAAGCGGCGCCGCGACACGTGCGCGCTCGCGTCCTTCACGGACACCGCGAAGTTGCTGGGCGGCACGCCTTCGTAGACCGGCTCGGGCACGCCGCTCTGCTCCCAGAACACCGGCACCCAGTTCTCCCACGCCGTCATGTAGCGCTCCGGATCCTGGTCGTTCGCCAGCGTCAGGTCGATCGACTTGGCGCCCAGGGCCTGCAGACGGGCGTGGATCTGCTTCGCCGCCGCGTTGTAGTTGGCGAAGCTCGAGTCGCCCAGACCGAACACGTGGATCTCCACGTTCTTCAGCAGGTCGCTGGGATGCTCCTTGCTCGCCTCCGCGAAGAAGGCCTTCGCGTTCTTCGGGAACTCGCCGTTGCCCGCCGTCGAGCACAGGATCACCACGTGCTTCTTCGTCGCCAGGTCCTCCATGCTCATCTCGTCCAGCTCGTTCACCGTCACCTCCACCTGGCGCGCCTCCGCCTCCTGCATCAGCGTCAGCGCCAGATCCTTCGAGTGGTTCGTCTCCGATCCGTACAGAATCGTCAGTTCGTAGCTTGATCCAGATCCAGAACTCGTCGCCGAAGCGGCAGCCAGCTTGGCGAGGGGCATGGCGCGACGCACGAAGTCGTCGTGGCGTTCCTGGAGATGGTTCTTCAGCTCGGCGTGCAGCTCCTCGGCCACCTGCGGACGCGTGCGATTGAGCTCCAAGAATCGGCGCTCGTTGGCCAGGAAGTTCTTGAGGTCATCGCTCAGATCCTTCTTGTAGTCCAGCTGGAAGGCGTTCTTGCCGTTAGCGCTGAGACGCGGGTCGTAGCGGTAGAGCGGCCAGTAGCCCGACTTCACCGCCAGCTCCACCTCCTTGAAGGTAGCGCGCATCGCGGGCACGACGTTCTGCATCAGGCAGGGGCAGTAGCAGAAGATGATGGACGGTCCGTTGTACGACTCGGCCTCGTTGAACGCGCGGATCGCCTGCGCCATGTCGGCGTAGAGCGCCACGGAGGCCACGTACACGTTGCGGTAGGACATGGCCATCAAGCCCATCTCCTTCTTGTGCGTGAACTTACCGCCCGCGGCGAACTGCTGCACGGCGGACATGGGCGTGGCCTTCGACTTCTGGCCGCCCGTGTTCGAGTACATCTCCGTGTCCAGCACCACGATGTTCACGTCCTCGCCGGTCGACAGCACGTGGTCCACGCCTCCGTAGCCGATATCGTACGCCCAGCCGTCGCCTCCGATGATCCACTGCGAGATCTTCGGGAACAGATCGCGGTCGCGGATCACCGCGGCCAGCTTGGCGGACACTTCCTTGCCCTCCAGGCCGCTCAGCACGTCCATCACCTGGTTCGCCACGCTCTGGCAGCGGCGGCCATCGCTGTAGTTCTCCAGCCACTCCGCCAGCAAATCGGCGAGTCCCTCGGGCAGCGTCGCGGCCTCCTCCTTCAGCAGCGCCTCCACGTTCTCGCGCAGCACGCGGCGGCGCTGCGACACGGACACGGACATTCCCAGACCGTACTCGGCGTTGTCCTCGAACAGCGAGTTGGCCCACGCGGGTCCCTGGCCGCGCGCGTTGTGCGTGTAGGGGTTGAACGAGGCCGTGCCTCCCCAGATCGACGAGCAGCCCGTCGCGTTCGCGATGTTCATGCGCTCTCCGAACAGCTGCGTGATCAGCTTCACGTAGGGCGTCTCACCGCAGCCATCGCACGCGCCGCTGAACTCCAGCATGGGCTGGTGGAACTGCACCGAGCGCACGTCGTTGCGGCCCACCAGGTCGCCCTTGCTCGGCACCGTCATCGCGTACTCCCAGTTCGCCGCCTCCTGCGTCTTCATCACCTCGAAGTCCTTCATCACCAGCGCGTCGTCGCCGCACGCCTCCACGCACAGCTGGCAGCCCGTGCAGTCCAGAGGCGACACCTGGATGCGGAACCGCATGTTGTTCAGCGCGCCGCCGCCCGTCGCCTTGAGCGTCTTGAAGCCCTCCGGCGCCTTCGCGGCCTCCTCCTCGGTGAGCAGCACGGGGCGAATGCAGGCGTGCGGACACACGGTGGCGCACTGGTTGCACTGGATGCACTTGTCGATCTGCCACTCGGGGTTCATGATGGCGATGCCTCGCTTCTCGTACCGCGTCGTGCCGGAAGGCATCACGCCGCCGGGACGGAACACCGACACCGGCAGATTGTCGCCCTCGTAGCGCACGATCGGCAGCATCACCTTGTTCACGAACTCGGGAGCGCCCTCGATCTCGTGCGGCTTCTCCACCTCCGCGTTCATCCACGCCTCGCGCGGATACTCGATCTGGTGCACCGCCTCCAGCGAGTTGTCGATGCAGTCCCAGTTGTTGCGCACGATGTGCTCGCCCTTCTTGATGTACGTCTTCTCCACCATCTTCTTCATGATCGGCACCACTTCCTCCACGTCCATGCAGCCCGTCAGCTTGAAGTACACGATTCCCATCGTCGTGTTCACGTACTTCCCCAGATGGTACTTGCCCGCCAGCGCCGTCGCGTCCACCACGAACAGCCGCGCGTTCTTCCGCGCCAGGATGCGCTTCGCCTTCCCGGGCAGCAGCGCCTCCATCTCCTCCAGCGTGGTCGCGCTCGTGTTCAGCAGGAAGATTCCGTTCTCCTTCAGCGCGGAGAACATGTCGAACTTGTACAGATAGGAGCTCTTGCTGCACGACACGTAGTCCGCGCAGCGAATGTTGTACGGACAGTCGATCGGCTCCTTGCCGTAGCGCAGGTAGTTCACGCTCCAGCCGTTCGACTTCTTGGCCTCGTACTCGGAGTAGCCCTGCACGTTCAGGTTGTGGTAATCTCCCAGGATCTTCATGATCGTCTTCGACACCGACACCGTGCCGTCCGATCCCATGCCCCACATGATCGCCTGGTAGATGCCCGCGGGCACCGTGTCCGGCTCGGGCAGCTGCGGCAGCGAGCGGTACGTCACATCATCGTTGATACCCACGCTGAAGCTGCGGATCGGCTTCTCGGCGCGGAGGTTCTGGAACACCGACATCGCCTGCCCGGGCGTGAAGTCCTTCGATCCCAGTCCGTAGCGGCCGCCGATGATCATCGGGCGCAGCTCCGTCTCCCCGGTGCTGAACGACGTGCACACGTCCAGATACAGCGGCTCGCCGATGGCCGCCGCGTCCTTGCTTCGGTCCAGCACGGCGATGCGCTTCACGGTCTTGGGCAGTACCTCCAGGAAGTGCTTCACGCTCCACGGACGGAACAGACGCACCTTCAGCACGCCCACCTTGCTGCCGCGCGCGTTCAGATAGTTCGCCGTCTCGTGCACCACGTTGGCGCCCGATCCCATGCACACCACCACGTCCTCCGCGTCCTCCGCGCCGTAGTACTCGAACAGGCGGTAGCGGCGACCGAACACCGGCGCCATCTCCTCGAACACCTTGTCCACGATCTCGGGCACCTGCGTGTAGGCAGCGTTGCCCGCCTCCACGCACTGCATGTAGATGTCGGGGCTCTGCGCCGTGCCGCGCAGGTCGGGGTGGTTGGGGTTCACAGCGCGCGCGCGGTGACGACGCACCGCCTCCCAGGGAACGAACTGCTTCATGGACTCCTCGTCGATCACGCGGATGTTCGTCGTCTCGTGCGACGTGCGGAAGCCATCGAAGAAGTGCACGAAGGGAAGACTCGCACGAAGGGACGCTATATGCGCGCATAAAGCAATGTCGTGCGCTTCTTGCACCGACTGGGAGCACAGGAAGCTGAAACCCGTAGAGCGGCAAGCCATGATATCCGAGTGCTCACCGTAGATGCACAGAGCCTGACCCGCCACAGAACGGGCAGAGACGTGGAACACGCAGGGAAGCATCTCTCCAGCAATCTTGTACATGTTGGGAATCATCAGCAACAGTCCCTGAGAGCAAGTGAAGGTCGAGCAGAGACCTCCTCCCACCAGAGCTCCGTGAACAGCACCAGACGCTCCAGCCTCGGACTGCATCTCCACGACCGTACTTAAATATCACAGAACGAGGCTGCAACCTACCCAACCTGGCCAAACACATTCTTCATTCCGCGGCTGGCATAAGCATCGCAATTGGTAGCCATCGGAGTAGAAGGAGTAATCGGGTAAATGAAGCAATTGTCACAGAACTGGTACCTATACGGAAACGCCCATCGGAGGCACGTACGCAACATAAGAAGCAGCATCATTACCAGTCACTGTTTGATTCTTATAATGCACCTCAGGCATCGTTCTACGTGATTACGTACATATGGAGCTACCTACCTTTGTGATAGAGAAGAAAATGATTCTGTTCCAGAGTTCCACGGTTCTATTACGTGAGCACAGTAGAGAGTGACGAAACACTATGGTTCTAGGGCAATATTTTGAAACGAGATAGCTATTTCAATGCTGATTTGCAGATTGTGAATGTGTTTACGGCTGAAAAAAGGAATGGATACGAAAGGGTGTCATTCCACTGGAATCAATAGGAAATAGTGTATAGTACTCTATTTCTAAAATGGATGCGAAATGAAAGTTGCAAAACGTAACCTGTAAAGTGAAATCGAAACAAATTGGCAAGCTTTATTTCACACTCGATTGATAGAGTTTCCATAGAGATCTTTCACAACTCAATTCATAGAAAAATGAGTGAATCAGAACCGAAAGTAGTAGCTGTTATAGACGAAGCAGCTACGAAAAAGAAATATGTTGTCATGTTTGGTTATTGCGGAACTGCCTATCATGGCTTACAAACGTAATATCGTTATCGAATAGGATCATTTTGCAGGAATAAGAATACAGACACGATTGATGATGCACTAATCGAGGGATTGCACAAAGCCTGTGTAATCACAGATTCGAACTTTTATGCGGAAAATCGATTTGTGAAGGTATTAAAGAAATCGAGTTGCACTGATTGTATATAGAATGGATGGAATCGCGCAGCTAGAACGGACAAGGGTGTTCACGCAGCAGGAAACGTGATCAGTTGCAAGTTGGAAGTGGTCCAGGGAAAGGAGGAAGAGACTGTGGATCGAATCAACAGCTGTCTTCCAAGCGATATTCGCGTTTTTAAGATTCTGCGGTAGTTGCTTTTCTCTTCCATCGTCTCATATCTAGAACGACCAAGAATTTCAACGCCAAGAATTTCTGCGATCGTCGCCAGTACGAATACATTCTTCCTATCGAAACGCTCTCTCCCTTCAGCTCTACTCCTCCTCTTTCCATCCGAGAGGACATTTCCCACAATTGGAAAGAGTTTGTCGAAAATGAAGCCTACTTGCAGAAGTGCAGAGAGCACCCCGAGGAATCGATCGACAACCCCTTCGAGGATCGTCCCGATAATAGACAACGTGTCAAATCGCTTCAAATCGCACAGCAACTGCTTCTCAACGAGGCTTCCTTCTCCACTTACACAGAGGATGCACAGGATCGAAGCTTTGGAGGGTGTGTTGCGAAAGACGAGTGGCCAGCCTATCTCTCTCTGGCGCTATCGCGACTGCGAGCATGCATGTCGCTGTTTGTAGGAACGCACAATTTCCACAATTACACGGTGGGCAAGTCCAGTGCCGATTCCTCTGCGCAGAGACACATTCTAGGGATTTCGGTGAGCGATCCTATTCGAATTCACGATGGATTGTATATCCGCGTGTGTTTGGAGGGACAGAGCTTCATGTTGCATCAGATTCGAAAAATGATCGGAATCGCGATCGAAGTGGCGAGAGGTCGTTGCTCACTCCACACAGCGAATAGTAGCTTGAGTCGAGGAACCATGTTCACTCCCATGGCTCCAAGCACGGGATTGTTTTTATCGATGGTACTCTGTTGCATTATCCCTCTATTGTAGCCTATATTTGCCGAGTACAACAAGAAACAGAACGACCCAACACGAGTGATCGATTTCACGAGTGAAGATGTTCAAAGAATTCGATGCGAATTTACGAAGACACAAATTTACGAGCATATTGACGAGCAAATCAAAGCGGAACATGTATTCTCTGCTTGGATTGCATCAAATGACAGTTTGAATAAAGAATATGTGGTAAGAATTAGGAATTTGAATTTGATGTGTTGTAGGTTTCGTACCCGAGCAAGGAAGATTTAAGCCGTATGGAGACGGAAGCACGGGAGTTAAACAAGCTCAAGAGGCGAGAAAAGGATGAGAAATGGGAGAAAAAGAGAAAGATCGAAAAGAAGGACTAAACGAAGTGTAGAACACCTCTTTGTTGTATCCACGTTGTGCCTCCGAATATCTATGTGCTATCTGACGTCATCTTCCTCCTCTTAGACAGATTAGGATTGCAATCATCGCGAATAATTTTGGAAAAAGCAGTGCAAAATAATGCGGAAATCTTATTTCGTCGCTTGCCCGATTTCATGATAATGAAGGAAAACCACTGTACAAATGTTCTAACCACTCCTTATCAATAAACTCTTTCGTTTGTAATCATGGGTAAGGAAAAGCCTCATATTAACTTGGTCGTCATTGGACACGTCGATTCTGGAAAGTCCACCACCACTGGTCACTTGATCTATGCTTGCGGTGGTATTGATAAGCGTACCATTGAGCGTTTTGAGAAGGAGGCCAACGAGATTGGTAAGGGATCCTTCAAGTACGCTTGGGTGCTGGACAAGATGAAGGCCGAGCGTGAGCGTGGTATCACCATTGATATTTCTCTGTGGAAGTTCCAGACTGAGAAGTACTTCTTCACCATCATCGATGCCCCTGGTCACCGTGACTTCATCAAGAACATGATCACCGGTACCTCTCAGGCCGATGTTGCCATTCTGATCATTGCTGCCGGAACTGGAGAGTTCGAGGCTGGTTACGGAAAGAACGGTCAGACTCGTGAGCACGCTCTTCTTGCCAACACTCTGGGAGTGAAGCAGATGATCTGCTGCGTGAACAAGATGGATGACAAGTCCGTGAACTACTCCGAGGCTCGTTACAAGGAGATCAAGGCTGAGATGACCAGCTTCTTGACCAAGGTCGGTTACCAGAAGGTGGAGGAGCGTATTCCCTTCATTCCCATCTCTGGATTCAACGGAGATAACATGTTGGAGCGCTCTGCTAACATGCCCTGGTACAAGGGACCCACTCTGATTGAGGCTCTGGACAACATTCATCCTCCTAAGCGCCCTGTGGATAAGCCTCTGCGTCTTCCTCTGCAGGATGTGTACAAGATCGGAGGTATTGGTACAGTGCCTGTGGGCCGTGTGGAGACCGGTATCCTGAAGCCCGGTATGACCGTGACCTTCGCTCCCGTGGGTGTGACCACTGAAGTCAAGTCTGTGGAAATGCACCACGAGTCGATTCCTCAGGCTCTGCCCGGAGACAACGTCGGTTTCAACGTGAAGAACGTGTCTGTGAAGGACATTCACCGTGGAAACGTGTGCGGAGATGCCAAGAACGATCCTCCTTGCAGAGTGGAGTCGTTCACCGCTCAGGTCATTGTGATGAACCACCCCTCGGGTATTCGTCCTGGTTACTGCCCTGTGATGGATTGCCACACTGCTCACATTGCCTGCAAGTTCGAGAAGATCATGTCCGAGATGGATAAGCGTACCGGAAAGGTCCTGCGTGAGAACCCCGATATCGTCAAGAACGGAAAGTCCATGATGGCCGAGCTGGTGCCTTCCAAGCCTCTCTGCGTCGAGTCCTTCCAGGATTATCCTCCTCTGGGTCGTTTCGCCGTCCGTGATATGAGACAGACTGTCGCTGTGGGTATTATTAAGTCCACTGTCCGTGCTAAGTAAACGAAAGTACATTTCTTCAATCCATTGCGTGTTTGTTGGGAATAAGTTTGAGAGAGAGGTGTGATGTGATGTGAGCTGCTATAATAATAACCAAGGCGTTTCATTCAATTGTGTCTCATTTCATCCCCTCCCCACTATCCTCATTTTAATCTTTAACTATGGTAAACCTTTTACTTCTCTTGACCCTTTTCACGAGTGTATTTGCTGGTAATTTTACCATCGGAAAGGATTCGTATCTTCTCAACAACCAGCCCATTCAGCTCATCTCCGCTGCTTTCCACTATTTCAGAGTCCATCCAGATCGCTGGGAGGACACCTTCAAGAAGCTGGCCAACGCAGGTATGAACACGGTCGAAACCTACATTGCTTGGAATATGCACGAGCCGGAGCAGGGAGAGTTTCAATTCGAGGGGGCCAACGATCTTAACCGATATTTGACCCTCGCTGAGAAGTACAACTTTTTGGTCATTGTGCGTCCTGGACCTTATATTTGTGCCGAATGGGAGTTTGGAGGCCTTCCCTACTGGTTGCTCAAGGAGGACGACATCCAAATCCGAACCAACGATCCCAAGTACATGAAACCGGTCACTGCCTGGTACAGCGTGCTGCTCCCCATCCTGGCTCCCCATATGATCACAAACGGAGGAGGCATTATCATGGTGCAGATTGAGAACGAGTATGGCAGTTACCCTGCCTGTGACAAGGACTACTTGGCGCAGCTCTACGACCTCACGGTTCAGTATTTAGGTCCCGACACCACCTACGTCACCTTCACAACCGATGGTCCCACCGACCAAATGGTGACCTGCGGCCGTCTGGCCGGCAAGGCCTACAGCACCGTGGATTTCGGTCCCGGCGACGCGCACAGCCAGCTGGCGGTGATGCGGAAGTACGAGCCGGTGGGTCCTCTGCAGAACTCGGAGTTCTACCCGGGGTGGCTGGACCACTGGACGGAGAAACATCAGAAGACGGCGATCCAGCCGATCCTGGACACGATGACGGAGATGTACGAGATGGGAGCCAATTGGAACTTCTACGTGTTCATCGGAGGCACCAACTGGGGCTTCATGAGCGGCGCGAACGGCGGCGGCGAGCTGCTGCAGCCGCAGCCGACGAGCTACGATTACGACGCTCCGCTGTCCGAAGCGGGCGACATGACGGAGAAATACAAAGCGATCCGCGATCAGATCGGCAAGTGGAAGAAGCTGCCGCAGTACGACGTGCAGGACACGAAGAAGGCGAGCTACGGAACGATCCGCTTCACGGAGCGCGCGTCGCTCTGGGAGAACTTGGAAGCACTGGACCGGCAGCCCGTGAAGGCCGATCGTCCGCTGTCGATGGAGAAACTGGGTCTGGACTACGGGTTTGTGCTGTATCGCACGTCCATCGTGCAGGGCGGCACGCTGCGAGTAGCCACCGTGCACGATCGCGCGTACGTGTTCCTGGACCAAGCCTTCCTGGGACTCATCGAGCGAGCGAACTGCTCGGTGACGGTGGAGGTTCCGGGCAGCGGCGTGCTGGATATCCTGGTGGAGAGCATGGGCCGATTGAACTACGGAGCGCAGATGACCGATCGGAAGGGCATTCTGGGCGATGTGACGCTGAACGGAGGCGTGCTGCAGGGATGGGAGATGATGCGATTGGGCATGAAGGATCTCTCCAATGTGCAGTGGAAGCCCGTGAAGGAAGCGAACGAAGAAGAGGCGGAGCGAACGGGACCCGCCTTCTATCGAAGCTTTGTGGAGATTAAAGAGACGGCGGATACGTTCATTAACCCCAAGGGATGGACCAAGGGACACATCTACGCCAATGGATTCAACTTGGGACGCTATTGGACCGTGGGACCGCAGTTGACGCTGTATGTGCCCGAGCCGCTGTTGAGAAAGGGAACCAATGAGTTTGTGAGTTTTGAGATTCGTGGAACGGACAGACTGACCATGTCCTTGGACGATGTGCATCAGATTGATATTTAAGAAGAGAAAGAGAAGTGTGTATTGTTGTTGTTGTTAGTGTTTGTTGTTATATATTATTATCTATTAGTAGAAAGGTATATTAATAATAATAATACTGATTGAAGAGTGGGCAAGTGAATCGCATTCTCTCATCGCTTTGAACAATCCGAGTGCACCATTGTATGCAACGCTCGTAATTCAAGATTCCAACAAACACCAAATGGCAAAATCTTAGCATATGCAATAGATAAAATTGATAAAAAGTCTTGATCTGTTAGATACGAAGAAGCACCAGTTCCATTATCCAAAAATGGAACATATTCATGATTCACAGGATCATAGCCAGAGACGGACGAATCTGAATTGGAAGAATGGAATGAACCCTTCCTTTTGGATGTTCGAATGGAAACGTATGAAGATGAAGGCTGATCATCATCCACTGAGTCGACGCGGAATGATCGAGCACTGTTCTGTTGATGAGTGATAGAAGGCACAGATGAACTAATGTCACTAAAGGCATTACTGGAGTTCAGAGATTTTCTCTTCTCTGAATTAGACAATTGGGGAAAAGAAGGAGTTTTCTCCAAAACAGGATCGGATTGTTTCAGTGACGGGTAGTAAGCGTCATTTGCGAGGCTGTTGCGAAATCCGCCACCACTGTTCCGTAATGAATTTAATTCTCCATAACAGACAGTATTCCGGTAATTCATAGTCTTTCTTCTACTTCGAAACGTTGGGATGCGAATGGTAATAGGTGGTAGAGTAGTTGGGTTGTTCACTGGTTCTCGGCTGGACTCATCATGTCCAGATTTCTTTCTTTGGATGCCTTTCACTTTAGGCTCCTCACTTTCTGGAGTTGACCTTGTAGAATCCACAGGACATTTCGGTACTTCTCCAGAGGATGAATAATAATACTTGATTTTCGTATTCATCTTCCCACAATGGGCGAGTACACAATTTTGGATCACGCGCTAAAATAAAATCTTTTGTAAGAAATCAAATTCCGCGATTATATTTTTGTTTTCATCAAACATTTTATCGTATACGGTTAAAAGACGGCATCGATGCAGAATTCGATGGGACACCACTCTTCTTGTCAGAATAGCTCGTTCCAAAGATCCTCCAGAATGTCATGCGTTCATCAGCTCCTGCCGAGCATACAACAGTGCCATCTGGCGATACTGCCAGATGCAGAATTCGATTTTCGTGTCCAAAGAACTCCTTGATCAGCGTCATACTGGGATACTTCCACAGACAAAGCTGATTCTTTGCATATCCATGAGAAGAAAGCAGTTCTTTTTCGTGCGGATTCCACCGCAATGAGCACACTTGCGACCCCGTGTCGATACTATTCAGCAACGTCCCGGAAGACGCATTCCACAACTTGATGCATCGATCGGCCGTTCCTCCTCCAGTGGCTAAGATATTGCTCTGGTAGGGGCACCACGCCAGTGCACGCACAGCGACCGTGTGATCGGTGAGGATATTGAACGCTTCGACGTCCCCTGCAACTTGACTATCAAACAAACAAACTCGATTGTCATTTCCCCCGGAAGCGAGATACTTCCCGTCCAGGGACCACGCTAGACCACACACCTCCTGGTCATGTCCGTGGTAGATTGTGGTGACGTGGTTCGCGATGCGGACATCATGATTAATGACGAGGGCATCGCGGCCTCCAGAGGTGAGGAGATAGTGATTCCAAGCGAGTGCGCCCACTCTGGCCTTATGGCCGCCCATCGTGCGCGTTTTCTTCTGCTGGGCGCAATCCCAGAGCTGCACGTCGTTCGAGCTTGTTCCGACGGCCAGATAATTCCCTCCGTCTTTCAGCCAAGACAGAGAGCAGATATATTCGCCGTTCTTGCAGGGAGAAAACTGGTCGACATTACCGGTGGAGGGATTCCAGAGATAGACTTTGTCTTCGAGTGCAACAGCGAGAATGTTGTTCGCTCCCCAATCCAGAAGGTTTAGATAGTAGTCGTTTCGAAGATCGGGAGCGTTCAGTGTTTTCTCGGGAGAAGAAGGCAGTGGGCGCGTAGGAATCGATGTAGCCATCTCGGTGCTGTTTGTTTTGGAATAGAGCACACGCAGCTTGTTTTGATATCCAGTTTCGGGGGTAGGGACTTTTTCTTTGTACACCAAAACGCGTAGATCGTCTTCAGGAGAAGGAGGCGCGTCCTCTTCCATGGCATATGCGGTTTGCTCCATGTCGATCTCTTCGTGACTTCCTACATTGGGCCCATTCTAGCAATTTAAAAACTGAGCGAACCAGCTACATTGAGTCTTTGCTTGTCTGATTTGTCGTGAACCTTTTGTTGCCATCGCGAAATTCCCTTTCGTTTTGCAGATCCCTCGTTGTTCTCTCCTTTCACGTCCTCAATCTTTTGATTTGATTGCATGAAGAGGTGAAAATGAAAGAATGATGATTTTGGGAATTCCAAAACTTGGGGATTTCGATAGAAAAGTGCCTATTTTGGTATTCTCATTGATTATCTCACAACATCACCTTCTATCATGGATGCGGATCCGAATGAATATCTGCGTAAACATGACGATGTGAAATTGCGAAAGCCACCACGAACTGAAGTTCATGTAGTTTTTTGAATTCTGAATTCGATGAATAGGTGGGAATTGCAGGTCCCGTGGGTCAATCATTCGGTATCGTAGAGAAGAACTGGACATGTCCGAAGTGTGGAAATAGCAACTTTGGAACGGGAAATTATTGTCACATCTGTAGAGAAAAGAAGCCCCTCGGCGGAGGAGGTCTTCAAATGGACACAGCCATGGTTCGTGATCAAGTACTCTCTGTTTGTTGTTCTATTCACACCCCTAGGCTGGAGAAGCCTCCCAGTGGAGAGAGGCGATCGATCCCAAAACCGACAGTCTATATTACATCAACACAGTCACCGGGCAGACGCAGTGGCAGCGTCCCGCCGAGCTGGGTCCCGTGGCGTCCGGCACGGGCTGGTACGGCCGCGGCGCTCCTGGCGATGCGCTGTCCATCGCGTACGACCGTCAAAACGAGCAGTTCCTAAAGCGTCCTGCGCGGAAGCAAGTGGAATGGATCGCGGCGAACCGCTCGCGGCGCGAGGGCAACAACGAATACAACATCTGGTACGGTCGGTGGGTGGGCGACAACTGGTCGTACGGAATGGAGCAAGGCGAGCCAGCGACGACGCGGTGCAACGTGGCGCGCGACGCCGGGTACACGCGCGCGGACAAGGCGGCGGCGGAGGGAAAGGAGGCGTGGTTCTGCATCCATTTCGCGCGCGGGTGCTGCGCGAAGGGAAGCGCGTGCGAGTACTACCATCGCATCCCGATCCCCGCGGATCTCAAAAACATCAAGCTGGACCGGGACTGCTTCGGCCGCGAGCGATTCGGCGAGCATCGCAAGGATATGGGCGGAAGTAGGCATGCATGATCATGGCGGTGATGCACAGTCGGCTCGATCAACGACGCGTGCCGCACGCTGTACGTGGCGGGTCTGAAGCGTCTCGACGGGTACGACCTGAAAGAAGCGATCACGCGGCACTTCTCGGAGTTCGGCGAAGTGGAATTAGTGAACGTGATCTTCCGCCTCTCCATCGCTTTCGTGCGATTCCGAATGCGCTGCAGCGCCGAGTTCGCCAAGGTCGCCATGGCCGGACAGGCTCTGGACCAGCAGGAAGTGCTGAACATCCGCTGGGCGTTCGCCGATCCGAACCCGGTCGCGAAGGAGTCCATCGTGCGCAGCGATCGCGACGCGCTGATTCTCGGTCTGGAAGCGCGCGGAATCGAGTGAGGACGCGGACTGACGCTCATTTGCAGCCTCCAGGACCCTGGATATCAGTTCCCCGCCACGTACCAACCGCAGAGCAACGCGGACGCGACGAACCCGAACGCGCTGCCCGACACGTCGCAGCAATTCGACCGCGCGGCGGCGATGGGATACGGCGTGCTGGAGAAGCGGAAGAAGAAGGCCGAGGCGTTCGTGGAGACCAAGACGTTCGATGAGAGCGCGTATGAGCAGGCGACGAATGAGGCGGAGGACGAGGAGCTGGAGAAGGGGCTTGTAAGCGAAGATGTGCAGAGGTTCTTGGATGAGCAGGAAATGAAGAGAAACGAGGCGGAGAGGGCGAAAAAGGAGGCGGAAGCAGAAGCAGAAGCGGAGAAGGGGAAGTGAGAAATGGAGGTGAATTGTTTGTTGAGACAAAGGAGTTCGATTTGGGGCAGGAATGACGTCGAGAGGTAACAAGAAAACACGGCAGAGCGGATAGTAAATGGAGCTGTTTTTTTGTTTGTTGAGAAAACGGACAAAACGCCCTGGAAGGAGGGAACAAAAAATATGTATTAGAGGATGGAAAAAGCGGAATCGACAGAGAGCAAATTTTCCTTTAAATTGTTCTTGAGAATCAGACCCCAGAAAGATGGGAATACGGATCTGATGGACTATCTCAATGTGAAAGATTCGAAACATCTCCGATTGGAGGTACCAGAGGATTCTGTCGTAGGAATTTCAAATTGGGCGATAGTGTTCTAGACGTATAAAAATGGACGCATCGAAGCAGATTTTGAATATTCTGAGATCTTCGTACCATCTACGACCCAAGAACGTGTGTTCGACGTCACAACGAAGAATCTTCTCGATGGGTTCCTGAAGGGACAGAGCTGCCTGATTATGGCGTATGGAGTGACAGGAAGTGGCAAAACGTATACAATCATGGGTCCTGAAGGGTGGGTTGTGCACATGTGCTCTGTTGTGTAGGAACCAAGGCCTGATTCCCCGCGCCCTGCATTATATTATAAATGGAATGGGAACTTTTGATTTCAAATCTCGCTTTGACACGAATGAAGAGAAAGTGACCTTAGAGATGAGTTTCCTGGAAGACTATCAAAACTGCATCTACGATCTGCTCTCGCCGACGATCCGCGTCGGTCAAAGCAAGCCGATGCTGAATGCTCGTTCTGATGCGAACGGGTTCCTTCACATAATTAACCTCACCGTATTGCTGTGCATTGTCTCCTATCCAGGAAAAACAAATCTCCTCGCTGAAAGAAGGCATGGACGTCATCGCGATGGGGACCAAAGAGAAGCACGTCGCGGAGACGAAAATGAACCTGGACTCCTCGCGTTCGCACACCATGTGCACGTTCAACCTCATCCGCACCAACAAGCAGTTCATGCGCGAGATCATCGCGACGTGCCGCATCGTGGACCTCGCCGGCAGCGAGCGTCTGAACCGCACGAACGCGTCGGGCGAGCGAAGCCAGGAGGCCGGGCACATCAACACCGACTTGATGTATCTGATGCAGTGCCTGCGCTCGCTGGTGGATTCGCAAAGCAAGCCGAACCAGCGCGTGATTTTCCGGAACTGCCGACTCACGCATCTGCTCTCCGTAGGCGAAGAAGGCCGCGGTGAGGCGTAGACGTCGCTGGTGGGGTCGATGGCGGGCCCGGTGCATCTGATCGTGAACATCAGCAACGAGAAGGGCGACTTCGACGAGACCTTCAGCGCGCTGGAGCAGATCACCATCGCGAAATCGATCAAGATCGTGCAGTCCAAGTGCTTTTCTTTCTCTCTCTTCTCTGATTCAAAGAGTCGATAACAAGCCCATGCCCGTCCAGCGCACCGCGGGAGGGCGGCGACTCAACCCTTTCGGCGTATCGCTCGCAGAACGGAGTGATCGGTAGGACGACTCCGCGCTGCTCTCGGCGCGAGTGCTGAACGGAGCCGACGTGGAGCGGCTGAAGCGACTGCTGCGCGAGAAGGACGCGGAGGCGAGGCAGCTGCGGGAGCATTTCGATCGGGAGCTGCAGACGGCGATCGATCTGAAGGAGATCGAGGTGCGTCGGCAGATCGTGGAGGAGATCCAGAAGCGGAAGGAGAACGGGGAGAGCGATGAGAGCCAGGTGAGCGTGATGATCGAGGGCATGAAGAAGACGTACGAGATGATGGTGGCCACCATCGAGTCCAATTTGAAGACGGTGATCCGAGAGAAGGACGCCAAGATCGAGGAGCTGAATCGGATGATCACCGATCTCAACGACGACGTGCTGCGCCTTCAGAGCATGTACGACCTCGTGACCAGTCCCTCCGCATCCCAGGCCTCACTCCCAGACACCACCGACTTGAATCCCGAGCACGCCGACCACATCGTCGAGTCGCTCAACGGCTACATCGACCAGATCGGTTTCCCCGTTTCCACGCTCTCACCTCCAGACATGATGCGTGGCGCCATGGCCAACCTCAACGACCAGATCAACACGCTCCAAGAAGACCTCAAGGCCTCCACCGACGCGGAGACGCGTCTCACCGCCGAGAACGCCTCGCTGCGCGCGCAGCTCGCCGACCTCGCCGCCTTCCAGGCCCAGGCCAAGCAGAAGCAGGCCTCGCTCGAGCGCGAGCTGCGCGAGTACCAGGCGCGCGCCGAGCTCGCCATCCAGCAGGCCGCCGAGCAGCGCGCGCGCGAGCTCTCCGCCGACGACACGCTCCACCTCCGCGCCTCCGTCACCTCCATCAAGAAGCTGTCTCCGCCCTCCCAGTCGCCGCGCACCTCGCCTCCTCCGCTCCCTGCCGCTTCGGTCCGCGCCTCGCCTCCGCCTCTGCCTGGCTCTCCTCCTTCGCAGAGCGGCACGCTGCGCAGCGGGCTCGGTCTCACCTCCACGCTCCGCTCCGCGCCCTCCTTCCCTTCGCTCCGCGCCTCGCCGCCGCCCGCCGCCTCGCCTCCCGCGCCCCCCGCGGGGATCGCGCCCATCCGTCCCGTCCTCCTGCCCTCCGCCTCCCAGTCCTCGCTCCGCTCCGCCTCCCCGGCCGCCTCGCCGCGCATCTCCCCGCGGGGATCCCCCGTCGCCGCCCTCCCCGCCCGCACCGCCGCCTCCCCGCGGTTGGACGCCATCCCGCGGTTAAATCTGGCCGGCAGCGCGGCCGTGGCCCCGGTGACGCGTCTGCATCCCCCCGCCTCGCCGCGCGCCGCGCGCTCCCCCACGCCCCCCGCGGTTCCAGCGGTGCCGGCGGTGGCGTCGCTGATGGGGTCCCGCGTGCAGACCGCCGGGTCGCCCGTGCGGAAACCCGTCCAGCCGCTGAATCTCCCCGACCCCGTGCAGAGTGGGCCCAATGTCCCCAATTTGGGAGGTTTGGGGACAAATGTGCAGAATGGTCCCAATGGTCCCAGTGGTCCCAATGGTCCTGGTGGACCCAATGGACCCGGTGGGCCGGGCGCTGTGAATCCGCCGTAGGGTTGAGGAGGGAGAGTGAGGTGCAGACGGCTGGGCCGATTCGCAGGGAAGAACATGACGATCGAGATCGGGTCGCCGACGACGCAGAAGTCCGGGCACTTCGCTAGCTTTGGGAATAGTGAGGCGGCGCACGGGGCGGGCCGGCCGTGATCGAGTGTGTGTGAACAATCAAGTCAATCTTGCTTTGGTTTTTGTGTTTGTTGGAAGCTCTCGAGAAACACGAGCAGGTTCCCCAGCGCGCAGCTCAGCGAAATCGCCATCAAGGGGAGGAACGGGTAGTTTCTGCTCGCTCAACGCTCTCCGCTGTGCCTACTTGAACCAGATCGGACACACGCACGTCGCGAACCCCACCGCGCCCAGAATCCCAGCGATCACCGCAACGTCGATCCGCCCGAACGCAGCGCTCCACGCGGCTCCGAACTGCGCGCGCAGCAGGCTCCAGCTGATCCACAGATAGCTCGCGGTGAGCAGAAACTCCGTGATTTCGTCGCGGAGCGTGAAGAGCAGCGGGAACAAGCCCACGGTGCCCGATAGACTCGCCAGCCAGAAGATCTTGGCGTCCTCCGCAGAGCGAGGAAGCAGCAGGCCGAGCAGAACGAGCACGGGAAGAATGGCCTTCTCGTGCACGTGCCAGCCGAACAAGAAATAGCTCAGCGTGGATAGAACGGAGCCTAGAGCGCATTAAAAAAAGCCTCTCGCTCTTCCTACATCGAATCAACATCTCGCCGCTCGGTCGCTTCCACAGAGTCCACAAGATCGGCTACGTTTTACTCTCTTTCTTTGCGTTGCGTCCTACTGCGTAGACCGCCGCGATCAGCACCATCGTCTGCATCGACGAGATTTCAGGGAGCACCGCGAAGTGCACCAACCCCACTTTCCCATCCGCCGAATTCCCCTCCATTACTGGAATTCCACAAAGCCAGCCCAGTGCACACGCTTTTCGAATCACAAAGCCGGCAACACGATCGATCCCCGCGTACAACGCCCAGAAATTGGGCGCCCAATAAGCGTGCAGCAAGCCTCGCTGGAAAGGGAAAAGACGCGAAAGAACTTGTAAGAAATCGGCGATTGGGTCGTTTCGGATAATGGGATAAAAAGAAACGAAGAAGGCTGGAATGAGTCAGTCAACAAGCTGAGAATACTCAGAAGAACGATGGCGGCAAGAAGGAGGAAGCGAAGAGAGAAACGTTGGAGGGAAAGCTTCCCGCCAATGCAGTAGGTTTTCAACAAAAAAACGAAGAAGATGGGCGCTTGGAAGCAGAATAAGTGTTTTGAATTCATGGTGAAGGAGAAACAAAGCGCGGCGAGCAGCGGATGGTTCTGAAAGAAATCGAAAAGAAGTGGAGAAATACAAAGAAGAGAAGAACGATGGAAAGAAGGTAAAGGCCGATTAAATAGCCGTTGTATTGGAAGTGGATGTGGTCTACGATGAGGAAGCCGGGAGCAAACACGCAGAGGGAAAAGAAAAGAAGCGAAGACCGGAAGGAAGTGACGCGGGGGAAGAAAAAGTAGTAGATGAGTGTGCCGATCAACACGAAATCGGTCGCTTCCACGGATAATCGTTGGAATAGAACTGTTTTCGCACTTGCATAGTTGAGATTCTCCACCTTTTCTTAATGAACGCGAAAATACGAATACTTTTAACATTTCAGGGTCAAACCATTCGGCCACTTGAGAAAGCAAATACTCGAACCATGCAAAAAAGGGAGGATAGTCCAATGTCCATTCTGACGTGTTCTACCAATCAATTTGAGTCGCGCACTCTCACTTCATAATACCATTTCGAGATTGGAAGGGAATGCGTGATGGCTAACCAATTTCGATGAACTTCAAAGTCCGTGCTGTGATACGATGGAATCATGATGAATTTGATTGCAGTGACCACAGCAATCACACGGAGAACACGAAGCCACTCCTTCAGCTGCATTGTCCTAGTGGATCACTTTTCTTATTGCATAAACTACAAGTGTAAGGAATAAAAAGGTTTCTAACAAAAAGAAATTGAACTCCTCATTTCACATAATAGTACGTCAAAACGGCCATGACTGCAATTGTCACATTGTCGTAGTTGTGGATCGTTAACGTTTCAATCAGTCCACAAACTACCGACACAATCAGCGCGTTTTGAATGTAATTTTTGTCTGAAATGTACATTAAATTCTCTCTACGCGTAACACACCCAATCAGAATGTCTACTCGGTGAAATACCAGCACACGCCGATGATGCCGGCAGCGCTGAAGATGATATAACTAATCAAACCCATCCACGATTTAGAGCTGTTCCACCAAAGCTTCTTGGTGTTTGCAGAGATGCTACCCAAGAGAGCAGCGAATCCATCACCAAATGACAGAGTCATGATGACAAAAATCGCTTCGACTCGTTTCCAATAGCAATACGCCATAAGCGTCATGATCAAGCCATATTGCACAGGACCGATTTTAAGCTCTGCTTTGTTTCCAGAACGACTCATTGACTTGACGATCACATTACTCGAGATAACTCCGCTTCCTACCAGCCAAAAAACGGCGGTGTACGCAAACGGAACTAAAAATGATTGAATTTGTTTTTATTTACATACTCGACATTGCATAGTACATGGATTTCTCTGTATTCGCAAAGAGCGGCCAACAGAGAATAAACACGGGAGCCATACCTAAGAATTAGCTTTTTAGAATTGATGCATTACAAATATGTAGCAACTTCCTAGAAGCTGCCGAAGAACAGAGATTGAAAAAACGGGAAGCCATGATCGTAAGGGCTACGGCTCCTGTTGTTCCCAGAGTGTACAGAAACGCGGAGTTATCGTCTAGAGGAAAGGAACCAAAGAGAGGCATAATTTGAGTCAAACAAACACCAGATTCTATGATACAGCTATTCCGATTCGATTAAACTCCACAACAAAGACTGTTCTGTTCCCGGACACAAGGGAAGCATGTCGCGCAGCGCAATGCCTCTCTGTCGCAACTCCTCGATGAATTTCTTGGTCCCAACCATCCAAAACTCCCTACCTTCATGTGCAAATCCATCTCCGTGAGCTTCCCTTTGTTCCGCATCGAGTGCAGATAGCCATCGTAGGAAGAACTCGGATGAGGGACATGGACAGCGAACGAGTGATACAGCACGCGGAACTTGTAGCCAAGCAGACGCAGCCGGAAGATCCAGATTAGCTTGTTTTGGCCGTAGTCCACGTACTGCTCATCGAATTCAGGTAGTGTTAAGAGAGATGTCTGGCAATGGAGTTGGGGATATGCAATGAGGCGTCCTTTTTCACGACGACGTAGGGCTCATAGCCCTCGTTCTTGAAACATTCGAGATCGAACACGTATTCGGAGGAATTGGTGCATTCTTTCCACTTCTCGTAATCTGTGGAGGACTAGATAAAATAAATAGTGGAATGCAACGTGAGTGAGTTGCTGTGCTTTAAAAATCGTGCAGGGACCGTATTTCAAACATGATAACAATTCGGCTTTGTGGTGAGGAACCATAAAAAGGTGTCTATAATCTTCAAGGATTCTGTGTTGTTTTTTACTTGAACCAGCATGTTTCAAGATCGGTGCAAACAGCATCTTTTCCCCGATTAATCCCTTTTGTGTTGTCAACGATTCGCAATTGCTTGCTGTTGTAGGAAACTTCAAATGCGGGCACTACGATCGCTTGTTTCTGTTCCGAAAGAATGGATGGCGGGAGTTTGAGAAGAGTCGAATAAAGATCCGCTGAGTGGTGAGGATGCAAAAGAAAGTACAGGCAGGCCAGACATCGATGTCTGTCATGAAAAAATGGGAAGTGAATGTGTTGTTGATTGCCAAGTTGCGAAGACGGTTTATTGGATAGTGATTCGAGTTATCTTTTAGGTATGATAAGTGAACGCGATTTGGGAGGGTTTGCTGTTTCACAAACTCGCGTAGGGCAGCTCCAGAAGAATCATCGACTCGAATGGCAATGCTGATTTCTCTGCAAATAATAATGGACATAAAGCATAGTCACCCATCCCAGCGAGTCACTATTTCTTGGATAAAGAGTACAAATCGATCCACACTAATTCACAACACAATATGAAATATACGAGCACTGCGAAACGAGAGTCACGTCATACAAAGGGCTGCCGAATTGCGAGGAGCTCTTTTGTTAAAAAATATACTTTGAGATATACTTACTTTTCCACTTCGGAGCATCATTCCATCGCGGATATCGATTTGCTTTCTAGAATGGGAAACATCACGCAAATCACTACGAAAATAAGAACACAGTGACGACAATCCATCCGAGAACAATACTCCATAGACAAAACACGACTCCCTTTTTTACAGCCATTTTTGTACAAAAATGGCGAATCCAAAAGATGCCACTATTTTTCCTCATCTTGACCAAACAATCAATTTGAAGAAAATACAAAACTAGAAAGACTTTTGCAGTACGATACGAGTCAGAAGCTTAGTACTTAATGAGAAAACGTTTGGTGATTTTACATACTCACAGAAAGTGAATATTTTTACGATTTTTTAAACAAAAACAATACATAGGTCACATCGATACTATTTTTTCACATTCTTTTTCAAGTTTTGTTTCGCTATGGAGAACAGCATTCTTTTGCTACTCTCCTCGATTCTCACATTCTTTTTTGCACATATTTTGTATGAAATCGTTCAAAGAAAAGCAATCCTTGCTATCGTACTCTTTTCGTTTTCTCTCGATACTAGATTCAAGACGAAAAGAAAAAACGTAAAACTGCAGAAAAATTACGATGGACAGAGCGAGTTGGTCGAACTCGTGCAGAAAAGGTTTATTTGGACTTTTGTATTGATAAGCAGGATCTCCGAAAGGTAATTGAGGAAAAACGAAAAGAGGTGGAGGGAGATGGCTACCAGTTCAAGCCCATCGCCTATGCTCGTTCGTGCTATGTTCATTGCCAAGGTGTGCCAAGACAGCCCGGCCTCGTCCCTTTAGCTCGTTCAAGAATTGAAATCGAGGAGTGGGTTCCTCCCCCCACGTTTGATGATCTGAGTTCCTACAGTCACATTTGGGTCATTTTTGTGTTCCACATGAACACAAACATTTCCACCTTACAGAAATCCCAGCAAGAAAAAGGAGTTACCTTCCCCGTATTTTCTCGAGACGTGTTTGTTCTCTAGGCAAAAGTGCGTCCTCCCCGTTTGCTCGGCAAAAGCACGGGACTCTTCGCTACACGCACTCCGCATCGCCCATGTCCCATCGGCTTAAGCGTTGTAAAACTCGAAGAAGTCCACGCTTGGGGCAAGAAGCGATATTTAGTCGTGTCGAGTGAGAAGAGACGAGCGAGAAAGTGATTGAATAGACACGGATATCGTGGATGGATCGCCGATTCTCGATATAAAGCCCTATCTTCCCTCGTTTGATCGAATTGAGAACGCGATTACTCCGCAGTGGGTGATGGAAAAAGGAAGTCTGCGTGATGTTCGATTCTCCGAGGAAGCGCTGAGCGAACTGAACGCTCTCGAGGGCAAATTCCACTTTTATAAAACTGCAGAGGAGATGCACGAAGTGCTGCTTCAAGTGCTGGGCGCAGATGTGAGCAAGCGATCCGACCGACGTGTGACGAAGTTCCAATTCGATAGTTTATCGGTTTATTTCACAGCCCACGCAGATGTGATTTCTGTGCAGCACATCGTGCTCACTTCCGAAGATACAGAGCAGCTACAACAACAGTTCCAACTACAACTACAACAACAACAATAGCAACTACCCTTCTCTGTTTGTTCACAACAAACAAGGCAACACAAAATCACGGGCTTCGCACACTTCTTCCAGTTCTCCTCCCAGCAAACGCTCTGCGATTCCTCGACGCCTCGCCGCAGCTCCGTCAATCGCTCTTGGTTCCGAGGAAAGTCCTTCAGCAGCGCCTGCAGCTTTTCTTCCAGCTGCATTTCCGATTCGAACACCAGTCCATTCTGCTCATCCACCACAAGCTCCGCAATGCAGTTGAACCCTGCTGCGCAGACCGGCAATCCGCAGCCAAACATGTCCACCACTTTCATCGGGAGATCCAACCCGCTGCTCGACGTGTGCAGACACACACCGAGATCGGCCGCGCCCAGCAGCAACGGATAGTCCGAGTATTCCAGCCATCTATTGGCTAGTTCAATAACCTTAACACCATCTACATCGTTTTAATCCAAACGTGCTGCAGCTTCATCTCCTCCACGAGCTGCTCGTAATACTCCTTCAAAGGCCCCGTGCCGGTGATCACGCACACCACCTTCAAGCCCTCCGTCACCTCGTAACTTTGTTTCATGCAACAAACAAGCAGTACGTCTGGTCCAGCGTCTGCAGCGCGTTCAGCAAGATGTGGAAGTCCTCATCTTCCGTCCAGCTTGTCGAACTCACCAGCAGCGCGGGACGATTGGCGCGAAGACAGACTTCGCCGTTTTTGTCCATCTCCGTGAAGAGGGTTTGCTGAGCTGTGCAGGGAAAGCCGAGTTGAGGGAGGATGCGCTGGAAGAGCGCGTGGCGATCGGCAAGCGAAGTGGGATGGAAGAAGGTGGGGGCTCGGTCGTAGAGAACGGAAGCTTCGATGTTCCACTCCGATCGAAGCCAGTTCTACAAAAGTGGGGAGCACAGAACGGTGAAACTTTCATTGCGCGGGTGACGCAGAGATTGCCGTCGCTGCGCTGCCCGAAGAAGTGCTCGATCCACTTAGAAATGCTGACGACTAGGCTTCGATCGAGAGGAGTGAATCAATACGAGGATGGTTTGTTCCGAGAGAAAGTACAAGAATCGTGTAGCTTGGTTTACAATCGTAACAAATAAAAAATACCCAAAGTTGTGCCAGTCAATGAAAAACTTGGCTTTCTGCAACCGAGCGACCAGCCAGACAACAAACAATGTGGGGATGCTAGGTGGATTCTGAACTAAGTAAAAATCGGGTTTCGGTGTTTTGAAGAGAAGGAGATAGAAGAGTTGGAAAATCTAGCGCGAAGGCGAACATCACGCATACTTGAAAGAGAACTTTGAAGGGGGCGTACAGAAGAAATAAGCTGCGCGGCAATTTGCTAAACAGATTACTGTCAATGAGGTATTTTGTGATCTTCTTATTGGACTCGACTTCCTCGCAGCATTTCTTCCCGTCATATGCAACAATATTTACCTATTCAAAAGAATGAACGAAAGTCACTCACATCGACTCCCTCCGAGGCAAGAGACATGCAGTGATATTGCATTCTCGGACTTCTGCCGATATCCCCCAATACTACAACGGTTCCGGTGGTCATGGAAAAATGAAATGCAAGTGAACGTTTGGAAACAAAACAGCATATTGCATTAGATTATTACAGAAAAATTACAATTGGAACAGGAAAAACGAAGCTGTCCATTGGGACCGACCTCACAACTCAAAACCTTCCCACAAGGGTGGCTTTGATACACTCCGTTCAGCAGCTGCTGCATCTCCGCCATTGGCTTGTTCACGAAGAAGCCGCACTGCTTACAAACGACTGCCTGTGGTCCGTGCTCGATGAGAGATCCGGAGTAGCACCGAGGGCACGGGAGAGAACAGATATCATCCATCAGACTTCCATAGTAGTTCGCGGCGTCCTCCATCTGTTGCTCATAGTCGTTTACTGACCATTGAAAGAAAGAAGGAAGGAATACCCATTTTAGCATACTGATAGTCATACTCCTCTTCGATATAATTTATGATCTCGCTGTATTCCGTGTCGGTGAAGGCTAGGTGAAATCCCTGACTTAACAAAACAATACAATTTTCCGTTTCAAATAACCCATCCTGTATCATGTCTGATAATATTTCCCTAGAAAGAGAGAAGTGGAGAGAGATCGGTACTGAGCAATGGAACGTCTTTGTGAGTCAACCGAATTCCCATGGCGTCTGATCTCCGCATGTCTCTGCTAGTTGATCACGAGAATAAACTCAGAGGCACCTCTCTTCTCTTTCTCGCCATCTCTTTGCAGGAATCCTCTAACCTCCGTATAACATGCTCGTCGCTAAGTCGTCGCTTCACATTGGGTGACCTACTCCTAAAGAGGCGGGAACAATTTGGACTCGATTTTCTTTCCCCTTGCACCCCTGGATGCTTGTGCCTGCTTCTTCGGAGACGAGAACATTGTGTAAGAAGAGTGTAAGAAGGAATCGGTGCGTCCAGTCAGATGCGCGCACAAGAACTGGAAATCTTTGGTTTCCACATTCCAAAAATCTCTGGTTGAGACGATATGCTAAGTGCTCTTTCATCATTTGCTGTTAGACGATCGTTCCTGGCTGCTGCATCCTGCCGCTCGTTTGCTGCTGGTAAGAACTCAACATTTGTGGTCACTGGTAGCAGCTCAGGGGAATCTTGTTACTCTGAAGATCAACGGTAACGAGTACAAGGTCCCTGAAGGAATGACGGTTCTTGAGGCTTGCCAGTCTCAGGGCATTAACATTCCGTTCGTTTGCCACCATCCCCGCCTGAAGCCTCTCGGTATGCGATTTCGAACCGATTTGACTCCTAGGAAAGTGCCGAGTGTGCGTCGTGGAGATTCGAGGGTATTTTTGCGAGGCAGATCGTTCATTTGTAGAGACGAGTTCCCAATCCAGACCTCTTGCACCACCAAGGTCGCGGAAGGCATGGACATCTGGACCAACAGCCCCAAGGCGCGCTCTGCGTCCAACGAGGCTCTGAAGACGCTCATGACCACCACCACGATCACGTACCGCCTTGATTCGAGCGCTAACCCCTAGCTCCAAGTTCCAGACCCCTGAGATGAAGGAGGTGCTGACGGAGTCGTGTGATGATTCCTACGCCCTGCACCGCGACATGTCCCTCTGCATCGACTGCAAGCGCTGCGCGCGCGCCTGCAGCGAGCTCCAGGGCATGGACGTGCTGGTGAACAACCCGCTGGACGGCGGTTTCCCCGTGGTTCCGACGGGCCACCACCTGCTGAAGGACACGGAGTGCATCAGCTGTGGCCAGTGCAACGTGCTGTGCCCCACGGGCGCCATCACGGAGCAGAGCCACATTCCGCGCGTGAAGGCCGCGATGCGCGCCGGGAAGGTGATGGTGCTGCAGACGGCGCCGGCCACGCGCGTGGCGTTCGGCGAGAACTTCGGCCGCGAGCCGGGCGAAGTGACGACGGGGAAGATGGTGGCGTGCGCGAAGGCGCTGGGCTTCCAGTACGTGTTCGACACGAACTTCGGCGCGGATATGACGATCATGGAGGAGGGCACCGAGCTGCTGGAGCGAATCAAGAACAAGGGACCCTTCCCGATGTTCACGTCGTGCTGCCCCGGCTGGGTGAACATGGCGGAGAAGTGCTACCCCGAGCTGATCCCCAACCTGTCCTCCTGCCGCTCGCCGCACATGATGCTGGGCTCCTGCGTGAAGACCTACTGGGCCAAGAAGATGAACCTGAAGCCCGAGGACATCTACCTGGTGTCGCTGATGCCCTGCACGGCCAAGAAGGACGAGATCGAGCGTCGCCAGATGTGGCTGAACGAGACCACGCCCACTGTGGACGCGGTGCTGACCACCAAGGAGCTCGGCGACTTCTGCAAGCAGGAGAACCTCACCGACTGGGACTCCTTCGCGGAGATGGACTTCGACTCCCCGATGGGCATCTGCACGGGCGCGGGTGACATCTTCGGCGTGTCGGGCGGCGTGATGGAGGCCGCGCTGCGCACAGCCTACGAGCTGCAGACCGGCAAGCCGCTGGAGAAGATCACGGTGGACGAGGCGCGCGGCCTGGACGGCACGAAGCGCTTCTCGGTGGACATGAACGGCACGAAGGTGAACTGCGCGGTGGTGCACAGCAAGTACGCGCGCGAGCTCATGGAGAACATCAAGGCGGGCAAGGAGGACCTCCAGTTCGTGGAGGTGATGGCCTGCCCCGGCGGCTGCATCAGCGGCGGCGGCCAGCCGCACAGCAACCGCGCGGACACGATGGACAAGCGCATGAACGCGATCTACTCGATCGACGCGGGCAAGAAGCTGCGCAAGTCGCACGAGAACCCGGACATCCAGACGATCTACAAGGAGTTCTTCGAGAAGCCGGGCAGCCACGTGGCCCACGAGCTGCTGCACACGACCTACGCGGCGCAGTCGGTGCGCGCGCGCGACGAGAAGGTGGAGGAGCCCGCCGCGGCGGAGGGCGGCGCGGGCGACGCGGACGTGGGCGAGGACGGCGTGACGATCATCTACGGAAGCCAGACGGGAACCACGGCGAAGGCGGCGAAGCAGCTGCAGGCGAAGTTCAAGGAGGCGGGCATCGCGTCGGCGGTGATTCCCATGAACAAGTTCGACGTGGAGCAGCTGCCCGAGAAGAAGAAGGTGGTGCTGATGACCTGCACGTACGGCTCTGGAGAGTTCCCCGATATGGCGACGGACTTCTGGGAGGCGCTGTCGAGCGAGGATCTGGACGACGACTTCCTGGAGGACGTGAAGTTCGGAGTGTTCGGTCTGGGCTCCAAGGCGTTCAAGATGTTCTGCGAGTGCGCGCACCAGCTGGATGAGCGAATGGAGGAGCTGGGTGCGGAGCGTCTGGTGGACTGCGGAGAGGGTAACGAGAAGGACCCGCAGCAGTACAAGACCGCGTTCGAGCCGTGGAGCAAGGAAGCGGTGGAGGCGTTTAAGGAGAATTAATGTTGTAATGACTATGATTATGCTTTAACGAGGGTGTTTGTTTGAAGAGAGTGTGTGTGTGAGTGATGGAATGGTTGATTCATCGATTTTTCGAGATATCATTGTGATTCCTTGGTGTAGATTGTATTGTAGTGTATTGCATTGTATTGTAGTGTATTGCATTGTATTGTAGTGTATTGCATTGCATTGCATTGCATCTACTTCCACTTCCACTTCCACTCCCTTCCAACTCGCACAAGTTTCACCACAAACAATCCATGATTCATTAAAACGACTTAGTAGCCACGTTCACGCGCTTGGCCTCGGAACCCAACTCCGTCTCTCCATCCGTTGCTAGACTGCTCTCTCGCTTATTCACACTCTCACTATTCCTCACCCCACACCCACATCTCTCTACTCTGCCTGCAGAATACTCATATTATGCAGAATATAATCAACCAAATACGAGTTCTGGATCAATCGGTCCGTTCTCTACGCCTCACCCCTTTTTCCCTTCCCCACATCCAAATGACGCTTATTATACGCCAAGAACGTCTCGACGAACTCCTCAATATTCTTCACCTGCATCAGCGTATCGAAGTCATACGCATGGAACAGCACTCGCAGCACGATCTGCGCAGGAATGAACGTCCGACCGATCAAATTCCACTCGCGCGTATACGACAAAAGCTTCCAAATCTTCTCCGTGTCCAGTCCTTTCAGCAACTCCAGCAGCGTTTTCTCAAACGCAGGATCCGTCTTCATAATCTTCTCCACCAGAACGCGGAAATTGTACGGCTTGTCCAGCTCCAACGCGATCATCAGCGCCTTCGCATAGTCGCCTCGCTGCAAACACTGCTGGAACTCCTGCTCTCGCAAGAACAGCTCCTCTTTCTGCTGCAGCTCCAACTCCTCGGTCTCCTTCGTGCAGTCGCGCCAAATCTTGATCTGCCCGTCTGCCGATCCCGTCGCGAAGCAATCGATTTCGTTGGACTTTTCCTGCGGAACGGCGAGAGCCCAGATCTTGTCCTCGTGCGCGTCGATCGTGCAGACGCATTCCTTGCTCGAGATCGTGTTCACTTTGATGATTCCGGCGTTGTCGCAGCTGACCACTTGCAGATTCGCGCTGATGAACGAAGCTCGAAGCAACTAGACGTCACATCCACTCCCGAAACCGACGCTGTGATCAAAGCCTTCGATCGTGTAGAGCGTGGAGCCGTCGCGAACGTTCCACACGCGGATCGTCTGATCCCCGCTACTGCTCAGCAGGACGCTGTTGATCGTCGAGAAGGAGATGTCCCACACTCCCTTGCGGTGTCCCTTGAGCGTGTGCACCAGCGACAACTGCGGCAAGCTCCACAGTTTGATGGTTTTGTCCATCGAGCAGCTCGCCACCAGCTTGTCGTTCGGCGCCACGCACACCGCGTTGATGCTCTTATCGTGCGCTTTCACGGTGACCTTGGCGCCGTGCAGAACGCCGTCCGTGATGCTCTCCAGATCCCACAGCTTCAGCGTTTTGTCCTCGCTTCCACTCACCCAAAACGACGGAATCTCGCAATTCTCCTCCCGCTCCAGCAGCAGTTTGAGCGTTTTCTCTGTCTCCCCCGCGGGGAACGTGTGGTTGCAGTCCTTCTTCAGAGCGCTGCCGTAGATGAGCGACAGCAACGAGCGCGCCAGCGCTCGGGGACGCTGCGAGAGCGCTCCGCACGAGACTTCCTGGAAGTGTCCCTCGCAGACGGCGATGCACATGTGCGAATCTCGGTGCCACAACCGCACGGTTTTGTCTTTGGAGGTGGTGAGAAGGAACGCTCCGTTGGCAGTGGCCTTCACGGAGAGAATGGTGTCGCGATGACCGTAGAGGAGGTTCGAAGCGAATGTGGGGATGAAGAAAAGTCGCAACTCGTAGCTGTTGGTGGCCACGGCGAGGTGATTCGAGTCGCCTACGTAGCAGAGATCGACGACTTCGTCGTTGTTGCCGATGATGGTGTGATCGTAACGCAAACGCTTCTGATCAGGGACAAACACTTTGAAATTATTGCTGTTTGTAACGCCCAAGATGCAGTTCGCAGCCTCGGCAATGATGAGGTCTTTCAGCACAAACAAGGACGCATAGTATTCCTTGTTTCGCTCGGTGGAAGGCTCCATTTCGCGCTTATAGAAGGTGATTTCGTTGTCTCCGAAGGAGGACTGCACTTCCTCGAAGGAGTAACTTAGCGTGCCCTTGTTTAGAGAAGCCAGACAGCGGTAGAGATGGAGAACTCCCTGGTCTCCTGCGAGCACGAAGTAGCTCTGCAGAGTGACCTTTTTGCTCTTTTCGAGCGTGATTCCCAGGGAGGGATAGAACGAGGGAGGAAGCTGGAGGATCGATTCGATCGCCTCGTACACAACGATGGTTTTTATTTCCTCTCCGGTGAGCAAGCTCCACAAAATCACGGTCTTATCTCGCGAAGTGGAGAGCAGCAAATTGTTTTCAGTTATACAGAGGCTTGTCACGCTGTTTAAATGACCTTTCAGCTCTTTCAGAAGCTGCTTCTCCTTTTCTTCATATAAATCCCAGATCCGAATGAGCTGGTCATCGCAGCAAGTCACAACATAGAGAGGATGGCTCGTTTTCGTGAATGCCACCAAGTGAACCACACCAAATGGGTGTCGGAAGTTGTGTGTGCAGTACCCTTTCTCGATGTCCCATACCTTCGCTGTGTGATCGCCGCTACCTGTTACCAGCAACTTTCCAGAGGGATCAATCGCCATAGCAGCAACAGGAGCATCGTGGGCCTTCCAAGCTCTCAGCATCGTGTGGCTTTCAATATCCCACACGCGGATTAGTTGATTTCGACTAGCCGTTATCATTTCTTTTCCTCCGGGCATGGTCACAAAGCACATTATCTCCTCCGCACTTTCAGGCTAATCATGATTTCAAACTAGACTCCCTTACCATATTCTCCTCAACGAGGACCTGAGTGACTTCTCTTGATTCCAAAGAGAGAAAGTAAACATTTCCATTATATAGACAGGCCAGCGAGTTCAATTCTGGAATGTATTCCACTCGTCCACCAGAATAGCAAGACTCCTGCTTTTTATCAATCTTCCAATGTTTTGAAAGCGGTTTTGTGGATTGCTTATATTCCATAGGAAGAGATTTGGAACAAGTATGACATCACGAATAGTGGCGTTATTGCTATTGTTTTTATCTTTGGAGTTACTGCTTCTCGCTCAAATAGAAAAGCAGACTTGAGACCACTCATGGGTTTTAGAAAAAAACAACACATTCTAATCATGTTTGGTGATTCTTTTTGTCTCTAGTTTACGATAGACATTCAAAACACAGAGACTGTAAGGCATCATAATTTTATTTTCTTTATGAGTGTGGTTCGTTGTATCACAAAGCTTCCAGTTTGCCGAATTGAAGGAACGGTCGTTCATGGCTTTAAAAGAGGAAGTACTTTGCTCGATTGCCCGACTGCCAATATTTGCACAGACCATATCCAAGACGCCATTAAGGACTTTAAGAAGGGCGTATACTACGGCTGGGCGAGTTTGCATGGAACTGTTTACAAGATGGTGGCCAACATCGGTAAGAATCCAAGTTTTGGAAACGAACATGTTTCCGTAGAAGTCCACCTTCTTCATGAGTTTTCTCAGGACTTTTACGATGAAAACCTTAAGGTCGTTATTTTGGGTAGCATACGAACAGAGAGCAAGTTTTCTTCTCTGGACGAATTGAAGACTGCTATCCATGAAGACTGTGGTATCGCAGACAAGCTTTTAGATGATCAGGAGTATTCCTCGTTCAAATCTGATTCATTTTTGTTGGGTTAAGGACCTTGTTTTTTATAGTCACAAGTTAAGGGCGTTTCATATCCATCTTCTTGAGAATTCTGTCTTCATTTAATAGTTTATTTTTTATTAATTTCGCAGAATGTCCATAGATTATTCTGACTTACTCCACTGTAACCTAAAGGACGCCAGTGTCCGTATCAAGAAATACAGCGAGAAAGATATGGATGCAATTGAAGAATTCATAAAGACAAAGGATCCCAATACGGCTGTCCACTATACTCACCTTCTGGTGTATAGAAGGGATTCTCTGCGTTTATTGAACTTTATTTGCAATCAGAGCGTTATGGTTTGTGAAGCGTGCTGCCGTTTCCTGAAAATAGGCAGTGTACGCAAGGATCTTCTGAGACAATTGAGTACTGAAGAGAGGTTTTTGTCCACTTTCAACAATTCGTGCGAATTGGTGAAACAAACTTTGATTGAACTACTAGTGTGGAAAAAGGAACACCCAGCAAATTGTCTAGCAGACCGTTTATACAAGAACCCTTCTTTACAGTTGACTCCAGCCCTGAGATTGATGTTGCGCCAGGCATTGAGTCTAGAGCTGTGTCTGGAAGAGCGTATTTCTAATACGAGATACTGTAAGAGACATCATAAAGAGTTGGAGGTTCTTGCCTTGAAGAAGTTGTACAAGATCTACACAGACCTTAAGAATGGTGGATATAAGGATGACCCTGAGGAAGCGCTTGAAAAGAGCGACCCTCTGTTGCAACTTATCAAGAGACCTTATTTGAAGACGGAGATTGATGGCCAACCTGTGTATCTGTGGAATGTTTTGATTGATATTTGGAACTGTGTGGCTAGTGAGGATCAAATTCGCCGTTTTATTGGTAGTCTTGATGAATACAAAGAGTATTGTACATACCCTGGCAAAAGCTTGAGTTTTAAGCCAGCCAAATTCTCTGGAAGTGGAGTGAGGGGTTTTCTGAAGTACTACACACTCAATTCCCCTTATTTCATGGTGAAAAGGTTGAATCTTCTGAAGTACTCCAACTATTGGACTTTACGTTTCGCGCTGATCATTTTCCAGGCGTGCCATGGCTTTAAGGATGAGGAACTGGATAGTAAACGAGTTCCTATTTTGGTTGAATGCGCTCTCCGAAACATGAATGTGAATTATTGGAATAATATCCAAAACGTGCTTTCGGACGAGGAGTTTTCTCTATTCCTTGATCAAGTAATGGATGCATTGACTCTAATAGAGTCAAATGAAAAGTTTGCTTCCTCTACTGAGCTGAGCTTTGCTCTGGTCTATCTTTGGAGATATGTTCCCTATACCAATCCTAAACTTGCCGCATTGATGGATGCTCTCACGCAGTCCGAGAAGGATATTGTTCAATTCAGAAATGAATTTTTGAAGTTTCTCCAGCAGGACGTTCCCTTTGATTTTGATTATAACATGCTGCCAAAGGATATGAAGGAAATGTTCACCACGGTCCGAAAGTTCGAGTCGTTAGTTTGTTTAAAGGGTTCGTCGTTGCTGAACAAGGACGATCAATATCAGCGCAACAACATTCTGAACTCGGTCGTGGAAATGGCGGTTTATTCGCGCGATGTTCGATGTGTGCTGCGTTGCCTGAACATGATAGCAAGCATGGAAGCGAAGTTCACTGATCTCTCGATCATTTGGGGAAATCATAGAGAACTGTTCAGTCCTGATTCGTTGGGTTTGTCTCCACTCTCTGTCCAGCAGAGTGGTTCTGCAGAAGTAACGAAGACTTGCCGCCAAAAGATCGTGGATTTACTGCTGGATTGGGCACAGCAGAAAAAGGGCACACTTATGGTGAATCCCTTGCTCTACTTCATTTTGTATATGTACTTCTATGCATCCGAGTATCCTGAATATGAAGATGAGTACTGCGAAATGATGAAGCCCATTGTCGGCTATCTAGTTAACAAAAAGCTTCAATGGGACGATATGGGTCTCCCTAATCTCTTCAGTGTTGATTCTCAACGTTGGGCCAATCTGAGTCGTTCCTTCTGCTTATCGGCTCGCTTCAGCCATCTGGAGCTCCCAGAACGAAAGAGACACTTGATTGTAGAAAGCTTTATGCGAGGAGAGGCAAGCTATTTGCCCAAAAAAGCCTCATTCGGTGCTCATGGCTTTATTGTACTCAACTTATCTATGGAAAGTGGTATGGATTTATTTAAGCCAATGGTGTCGAAGCCTCTTTCTATGATTTTGAGCTTCATGAATGACGAGAATTCAAAGAGATCGTACGTAGCCAAGTTATTCAAGAGGGTGATTAGTTCTTCACTCATCGCAAGAAATGCGGAAACTAGCCAGACGACAAAGCAGGAGGTCCCCAATACAGATATGATCTTCGTAACCACGATTACGCACCTGCTATATACTAAAGACTATATGGTGCTGGATAATCTTTTTTGGGACATGACGATTCCCTATCAGCCCTGTTATTCTGGATACAGTGCGTTGCAGATGTTGATGACTCTCGAGCCGTCAGCAATGTCTCTGAAGGATTATTTGAACAGAACAAATGAGAAAACAAGACATGAATATATGCATAAGGACAAAATCGCGAAAGTTCTCTCCAAGGAGATGTCTGCACTCCAACAGCTGCAAAAAGTTGTTAGTAAAGGGCTCATTCCTGAGACCCCTGAGATTACGAATATCTATAGTCCTGTCATCGAAGAGGCGGCCAAATCATTTACTCAGTCAACGAATTTCGTTAACAGTGTGGAGTTAAGCGAGGCTTCGTTAACATGGATTTTCTCTGCCATGCAGCAGTATAATTTGTTTACGATTTTGAATACTACGGATCATCAAAAGGTAATACAGAATTTAAGCGGTCTGAACGACTCGGATCTTCTGTTGCTTGCCTCTCTCACGGCTCTGCGTCTTCAAATCGTATTCCAAGGAGCCGTTATGGTCATTTCGATTAACCAGTCTCCGAATCCGCTTTTCCAGAATCAACTTGTGGAGATGGCGAAGCAACTCCATCAGGAACTTCTCTCGGCTCTGACGGCGCAAGTTCTGGTCAACAATGAGATTCAGTACAGAGAACTGACTCCAAATATAACTGAATTCACGATCAAGACCACCGTTCCCTTCCTGCACGCCTTCCTTACGTCGATCCGGGAAAAGACCACGCAGACGATTAAGGAGATGCAGGATATCACACCTGCGGGTGCAGAGCCTACCATTCTGACCGTGGCTCTCAATTTGTATGATAACACAGTGATTGGCCGCTTTGTTGAGATTCTGGTGTACAGTCGGAAAACCAAGGACTACTTTGGAAAGTCCTTGAGCGGAATCGTTCCATTCGCGCTGATGCTGGATTATTCCACGATCGTTCAAATCATTCGTCGTCTCTTGCTCACCACGACGTTCATTCCTCTCGCAGAGGCCATCGTCAACAAGTGCCTTATGAGCACATCGCCCGCCAGTCCGTTCTTCAGAGAGATGCTTCATGTGGTGCAAAACGCGAGTAAATCGATGACGGTGGGAACTATTCTCTTCTTGTTGCGTCTGGCGAAGCACCCGCTTGTCAGACAGAATAATAAGGTCTTTAGAATTGTTTCTGGGACGATTTCGACTGTCTTGACGAGAAAGTTCGATTCGGAAAGTGTGTATATCATGGTGATCGAGTGGATCCTTAATCAGGTGGTCGCTTGTAAGACGGAGGAAATTGATTCCTTCCTATCAATGTTAAAGATGCTCTCGTCTCTGGATACAAAGAGCTCGACTACATCTGTTGTGTTCAATATTGTTTGCGACATAGCAAGGAATCTGTACAGAAAAGATGCTATAACCCTTTTCGAAAAATTGAGAGACTGTATTTCAAAGATTGTGGAGTGCGAGGATCCGTCCAGAAGAGTGGCGGTCTTGGGTGTCTTGGAAGAGATGATTCTGTCTTTCGATTATAAGCAGGCCAGCGACATCTCCAACCAGTGTATTCATCTTCTCGAGATTCATTCGTCATTGAAGTCGGATGCCTTTATCGCGAAGTGCCAAGAGCTGTTTAAGGAAGAGATTGACTTTGAGTATGCTGTTAACATCGTGATCTATCTATTCACCATCCAGCCGCAAACTGCTAATGATCTCTTCCTTGCCTATCACAGTTCCTTAACGGCAAAGTTAACAACGCCGACCAAAGATCGATTGAATCGGGTCGTGCCTCCCACGTTCGTTCCCGAAGTCAATTTCTTCCGACTATTGCGCGATACTAGCAGGGAGTACTCGGATATCTTGCTGGTCCGCTTCATAGCCCAGCTCCCTTCCTCGATCTTCCCCTTCCAGGCCGTGACTCCATTCGCTTCTCTTCTCTTGAAGTTTATCGGAGACACAACATGTGACAAAATGGAAGACTGTTCTTTTGATGTGGATGCGTTTGTAAGTGAGTTAGAGAAGACCATCCAGCCCTGGACGTATAGCGCCGTAATTGAATTTATGGAATTATTCACAACCTCGCTTGAAATGGATGATAAGTTCTACGATTACTTCCTTAAAAACAAAACGGAGGCATCTGCTCTGTCCGTCATACTGACATGTAGTACAGTGGAAAGACAGAACACTGTACTTTCCTGGATTGTGAATAATAATGTCACGAATCTGTATTTTGCGGTTCATTAATAGATTGTTTGTTACACCAATGCTTATTTGAAATAGGATATGTGAAATGATAGGATTTCGAGATCAATGCAATATTTTTATAGTGATAAGTGAGGGATCATTCAGAGCACGCATAGCCTAATTGGATAAGGCGCTTGCCTACGGAGCAAGAGATTGTGGGTTCAAGTCCCACTGTGTGCTTTCCTTTTTATGTTTTCATCCTTTTGTTTGCCTTATCATCCTTTTTTGAACCTGATTGATTCCCCCTTCGCCCTTTTCTCGGCGTAAGCAACGACTCGCGAGAAGTTCTTTTTCTTTTAATTATCCACATCATCAGAATATTCCCAGAACTTTCCTTGTAAGAGACAAAGCCAAAAAAGAGTTATGGATTCATATGCTGCGGCGTTCCAATCTATTGGATTGGAGGAGAAAACAATTGCGAATACGCTAAAATCGAAAAAGAAGGCGGGTAGGCAATCTCTTGTTGCGTGTTTTTAATCGTATAGCTGATGTTATGGAAGCTATTAAGGAGGCGGGAATTACCGACGGATGCGACCGTGTCTTGGGAAACTTGATGTGGACCGTTTTTGTTGAAACTTAGCTTTCTAGTTACAACGTTGCTACGACGGTCCCTGGTTCGGCAGTTGCTTACCGTCCAGCCCTGCTGAAGCTGGTTATGGAGGGTAAAGTCAAAACCAACCTGCAGATTTCGGAGGCAGTCGCCTATTTGAAGAAACTCCCTGCAAATGCCACTGTATCGACTTGTTCTCCTCGTTTACGACTAGCTGGACGTCGCGGCTCTGGAAGCTGCCTGTGGAGCTGGTATTGAAGTGACCGAGGAAGAAATCAAGGCCTGCGTGGACTCTCTGCTCGAGAAGAATAAAGAGGCTCTGCTGGCCCAGCGCTACTGCTTCCCGATCCCCCAGCTGATGTACGCGATGAAGGAAGGCCGGATGAAGTGGGCGGACGGAAAGAAGGCGAAGGAGATTCTGGACGCTGCGATTCTGTCGCTGCTGGGCGAGAAGACAGAGGCGGATCTGGCTGCGATCGCGGAGAGCAAGAAGAAGGGCAAGAAGGAAGCGAAGAAGGAAGTGAAGACGGATCTCCCCGCGGTGGAGAAAGAGAAGGAAGGGTTCGAAGGCCGCGATATGGAGAGCAGCAAGAACAGCGCGGAGCTCATCGCGGAGCACCAGAAGATCACGGGTGGCAAGATTCGGTGTCGCTTCCCTCCGGAACCGAACGGCTATCTGCACATCGGCCACGCGAAGAGCATGTATCTGAACTTCAAGGGCGCGTTCGAGCGCGTGGGGAAGCCGGGCGAGACGATTCTGCGGTTCGACGACACGAACCCGGAAGCGGAGAAACTGGAGTTCATCGACAACATCATGGAGGACGTGAAGTGGCTGGGATGGAACCCTGTGAAGATCAACTTCGCGTCGGACAACTTCGATAAGCTTTACGAGTACGCCGTGCAGCTGATCAAGATGGGAAAGGCCTACGTCGACCACCAGACCCCCGAGGAGATCAAGCGATCGCGCGAGATCGCGCAGGAGTGCTCGCGCGAAGGCGGACGGAAAGGTAGAAACGGGGAAGCGATGGCATGCAGATCTGAACCCGGAGAGTCCGTGGCGCAACCGATCGGTGGAGGAGAATCTGCGACTCTTCGAGGACATGCGCAAGGGCAAGTTCGCGGAGGGCGAAGCGACGCTGCGAATGAAGATCGACATGCGGAGCCCGAACCCCTGCATGTGGGACCCCGTCGCGTACCGAATCAAATACATCCCGCACCCGCACGTGGGCGATAAGTGGTGCATCTACCCGTCCTACGACTTCCAGCACTGCCTCGTCGACTCGCTGGAGCACATCGACTACTCGCTCTGCACGCTCGAGTTCGAGGTCCGTCGCGAGTCCTACTACTGGCTCGTCGACCAGCTGGACGTCTGGCGCGCCTACGTGTGGGAGTTCGGCCGCTTGAACCTGAACAACACGGTGATGTCCAAGCGGAAGCTGAAGTACATGGTGATGAACCACATCGTGCACGGCTGGGACGATCCGCGCATGCCCACCATCAAGGGGCTGCGTCGCCGCGGCTTCACCGCCAACGCCATCAACAACTTCTGCGCCGACATCTCGGTCACGCGCACCACCGTCACCAACATCGACCCCGCGCGGCTGGAGCACTTCGCCCGCGAGGATCTCGACCCCATCGCGCCGCGCGCCTTCGCGGTGCTGCGCCCTGTGCGTCTCGTTCTCCTCAACAAGGACGCGGATTTCTTCACCACGCTGCAGGCCCCGCTGTTCCCGAAGGACCCCAGCAAGGGCTCGCGCTCGCTGCCCTATCAGCGCGTGCTGTTCGTCGATCGCGACGACGTGAAGACGGCGGACGAGCCCAAGTTCCTGGGCTTCGCCCCCGGAAAAGTGGTGAGTCTGAAGTACGCGGACGTGGTGCGATGCGAGGAGGTGGTGTGCGATGAGGCGACGGGCGAGATCGTGGAGGTGCGGTGCAGCTGCCTGACGGAGGAGGAGGCGAAGGAGGCGATGGCCAGCAAGAAGAAGAAGCTGGGAAGCATGCACTGGATCGCGGGAAGCAAGCTCGGAGAGGAGCCCAAGCGAGCCGAGGTGCGGCTGTATAATGTGCTGTTCAAGGAGGAGGATCCGTCGGAGCTGGAGGACTGGGTGGCTCATATCAACAAGGAGAGCGAGGTCGTGATTAGCGATGCGATGGTGGAGGAGTCGCTGCTGGATCGGAAGATTGAGGATCATGTGCAGTTCGAGCGGCTGGGATACTTTGTGGTGGATAAGGACGCGAAGCCGGGAAAGATGGTCTACAATCGGACGTGTCCGTTGAAGAGTAATTGGAGTGTTTGTTTGAACCAAAGAAGGTGTGGAAAAGTGAAACTGCATGAAACAGGGAAGGAAGAGTGATGGTGAATGAAAATGATCGCAATTGGATCGATGGTCTTCTTCTTCTTCCTTCTTCCTTCTTCACACAGCGTTGGGAGTTATGTTGATCGATTTGGAACTTTAATGATATGTGAGCGAGTCGATTCCATTGGACGGACCCTGGATTTCACTCAATGATCCCATTTCATTGTCGAGAATGTTCTTTAGTCCTGTACAATCCAAAGAATTCGAATTGGAACTCCGTTTTCGCTCCTCGATTTTCTGCAATTTCGCTTCAAGTTCCTGAATTCGATCTAACGTTGATCGTTGCTCACTCCTCTTTCTATTGAGCTCCTTCAAAACATCCTTTCTCGTTTCCTTATCGTTTCTCTGAACCCCTTTTCTCCCTTTTCTCCTCGCCATTTTCATCTGATCGACATCCACTCACCAATCCTACATCGCTTTCTATGCATTCAAGCTTTTTCTGAAGTCGAGAAAGCGCCGTAGTGTACACGAACCGATCCAAATCATGGATACCATCTGGAATGCAGCAAAGCAGCAAAGCCTCCATTTCATTTCGAGTGTGATAGGTTCCAATTCCTAATTCACTGCAACGGATCGCTAAATAGAGACTTTGCTGATATGAAAGATTGCGAAGAAGAGCTCTGGACTGGCTCTCAAAGTCATCGATCGGATACTGAGCATCAATACCAACCAATTCTCAAACTGTTTTATCAGGAACCACTTGGCAAACAGCTTCCTTCAGAAAAGAAATCTGGATCTGGAGATCTGACTCCAATTTTTCCTTGTTTTGCGCAAGAAAATGAGACAGAGGATCGGGCAAAGAAAGAAGAAAGAAACTACAATTCGACCGCTCCGGGAGTTCTTCGGACACAAAGGAAATAGCGGGATTCAAAAGGTAATCACAGCGAATCAGAGTTTCTGAAGACAGCTAAATAGGATAGATCGAAATGAATTTACTTCTTCTGGCCAAATCCATTTCAGAAATTGCTGAAATACACTATGAATATCAAGTAGATATACGAAAAACGTACTTACTATTGGACTCTTTGCGGAAAACAGTAAAAAGATGACAAGCCTCACAACGTAAGACAACAGATTTCAAAGAATTAGGAATAAGATCCTTTCTACGCAAATCCATTATTAAGTCATAAATAGAAACTACAAATGTACCGTTTGTCCTACAGTTCAATACATTTCATCTGCTCATACACAAAATAATGTGTCATTATGTCAATCCATTCAGAATCGAAATAAGAATGCATCTACCAATTATTCAATCACAGTGTAATCGAACCTTATAACCATTCATACTAAAAAGCTCTTCCATATGCGAATCATCATTCCATAAAGGACACAAGAAGCAGTTCATCTTGTTGCAACAAGGACAGGGAATAGGACTATTCATACTCTAGATCATTCAAAATTGAAAAAGAAACCAAACAAAACTTGAAGGTTTAATTTCAAAATCGAGCAGTTTTCCACATCAAAATGGAAGGGAAGGAATCCGAATCTAAATTCTCTATGCTGCTAAAGCCAATTCGGTAATGCAAATACTCAAAGCGTAAGTTGTAGAGATTTGGCGGATAACTGGAATATTGATATTGCGGCAGAGCTAGAGGAGTATTTGGAAGATTTGGAATCGGTCGTAATATCGTTTGATGGAGGAAAATCGAATCTAAATTTTGCCGAAGCAGCGCTTATGATTCAAGTAGAATTTGCTATCTATATTCATAAAAACAGGGATCCGCCGTGGTTTACAGCAAAAAGGTCGAATTTCTCTACAACCTTGTATTTGAGACACTTGACTTGCTGTCAAAGCAAAAGAAGCAAAAGCGAGAAGGTTCAAAAGATAAAGGTAGTTTCTGCTTTTTCTCTGTCACTCTAGGTCTTGGCCACTTAGTTATCGATGATCCTGTTGTTGTTCTCGACGATTCTATCTTTGGTGAAAGGGAGTCGATTGATCTAAAGTCGAATGAAAAGGAAAACCAAAGACGCAGTGCACTTTCCGTAAATCTCCTATTTTTTTATCCTATCCAGAATGATCACAACCGGTACTCCTTCCTACGTCTCTACGAATCCAACATGGGGTTAATCAGCAGTAGTCTGACAACCGACAGCAAGGACAAAAGCTTTTTGTAGTCCTCTCACTCCCCCTCTCATTCAGCTTGAGTCGCTGCAGCATCGGTCCAGCTGGTCAGTTCACGATCGGCACCAATAACAGCACACTGCTTCACTCCGGTCTCCAGTCCACTTCGTCTCCATTATTCAATTCGAACGACGTTTCTTCCATCGGAAAGCAGGACAGCGAAGTGGGAAAGAACCAAAGCGAGCTCTCTCCGCAATTCGAAGCGAAAGAGCCCGAGAAAAGCGCGGAGGAGCCCTCGGTCGACGCGATTCCGTCCGTTTTCGAAGAAGCAGACGAGCTTTCGGACCTCGATTTGCCATCGCAGAAAGCCGCGTCGCGCCGCAGCTCGCTCTCTGCAAACGTCTGGAGAACAGAAGACCCTTACGATGATCGACAAAACCGATCGGCTCCTTATAAACGTGGCCAGAACTCGCTCAGCAAAGCGGAGATCGAGAAACGACTGAATCGCGAGAAGGAGCAGCGGCGATCGACTCAGAAAATGGTGGAAACCAAAGAAGAAAGCATGTTTTTATATCCATCCAAAGGCCTTTCGATCTTTAAGTAGGGTTTGGAACGAGTTGACATGCAGTCGACTGCAATCTTGCATGAAAGAAGCGCTTCGAAAGCAGATCGGCGTGTATCGAAGCTCCACTTCCGTGTGGTTTTGATGGTCGGTTTTACGGATAGCGAGTTCTAACCGAAACCATGATTACTGCTCTCGAAGAGCCGATGGATTATGAAATAGAAGCTGCGAGTTCACCAAGCTTCGGAAATGAACTCGAACCGAATCTGGACAATGAGGAATCGGTTCAACAAGAATTGGAACAAACACGATTAGATGTGAGTATGCATCGTCCCGACAACTACACGACCAGTATTTACAATCTCCTCAACCAGACCGCGGCGTTTGATCCATTGCAGATCGGAGAAAGCAGACTGGGCGAAACGAACCAGACGATGATGACGATGATGGATGGAGGATATGTATCCTATGAAGATCTGTGTAGACAGCACATGGAGGCGTTTATGAACGGAGTCGAAAAATTCACGAGGGAAACGAAGCTGGGAAAGCGAGTAGCAGAATGGGAAACGAAGATTGTACCGGTCTTAGAAGAACAAGATCGACGTGAAGAATTTGATATTCGTAAAAACAGCGAAGAATTGATTGAGGAATTGAATGCAAAGGACAAAAAAGAAGCTTCCGTTGCTGAATTATCGAAACAAAGAAAACCCTATGAAGTATCGAGAATGTTTGTCTCTCTGCTTCAAATGGCTAATGATGGAACGATTTCAATTCAAAACAAGGGAGAAATGGGAAATGTTGAAATACGGCTAATGAACCATAAATTGTAGTAGATATGCTGTTTGTTGCCAAACCATTTTATTAAAATAAAACAACGCGTGATATTATTTGTGTTGAATTGGCAGGTGATTCAGTGGCTAAAGAACGCTCCTTGATTCGATGAAACTGTCTCGAATTCTAAAAGAATCTAGTAGAGAACTCGATTCGAAATCTTTTCCTTGTAGATCCATAATTCTTTTAACTATGAGTTTTGCTGCGTTTTTTGAAACTTTGTTCGATATTGTCTATCTTGCTACGATTCTCTTCCTGGGTTTCCGAATGCTTCTTCGTAAATCCCCTAATAAGGAATATCGACTTTTTTCTTATATGTGCTTAATCCTTGGTTTCGGAGACTGCTTCCATCTTCTCCCTCGCGCTTATGGGCTTAATATGGGTAAAACAGAAGCAGTGGTTGCTGCAATCGGAATTGGTAATGCAGTGAGCTCCATCGGCATGGCCATATTCTATGTCATTATGTTTGAGCTTATCTCGCTGCATTATAAACAAAACCTCAATGAACTGCGCTGGGCTACATATATTTTATTCGCATTACGTGTTATCTTTGTATTGCTACCTCAAAACGACTGGATTCACAACACTCATAATCCGCTTATGAGCTGGCTTCGGAATATCCCCTTTATTCTTATTGGGGTTATTGTCGATGTTTTGCTTTTCCGGTACTCGAGGAAGGAAGCTGACGATCCTTTTAGAGGAATATGGTTCTGGGTGTTGGTGTCTTTTGGATGCTACATGCCCGTGGCGTTGATTCATTTAGGGGGAATGAAGGATGCTTTGTTGATGATTGTAAAGACGATTGCTTATGTGATGATTGTGGTTTTGGGTTACATGAGAATCCCTTATGATATCAAGTCAAGTATGGTTTTTCTTGTTTGTTTAAAAGTAATGCCAATATTTGATTATTGTTTTTTCCAGTTTACTCCACGTTGAATCCACATTATAACAAGATATGTTAATATCTTCATATTTTTTTTTGCTTTTCATGTCAAAACCAAACATAGGCAGTAGTTCAGAGTATCCAGTACAGGTATATATATAATTCCAATATTTCTTGACTGTAGTTCTTGGTTGCAGACAAAGACTCCAATACTTTTCATATGAGGAAGGAGGTTATGCAGTATATAATGAAACAAGTTTGAGCTTTCGTATCTTTTTATGTAGATACCAAAAACAGTACCCATAGCAGTTCTTTCAATTGTTGGTGCATTCCGAAGTGGAAAATCGTTTCTCCTCAATTTTATCCTGAGATATTTGCATGCATTAGAGAGTCAGGTTGTGATATGCCACTCATCCTTAGATAATGCAGATATGAAGACTATAAATAAGGACGGTATCTATTCTTGGATCCTGTATGGCGGAGCGATATTGGAAGGCTATTCTGGCAATACTTCAAACTCCAAGGGATTCAACTTTCGAGGAGGAGATGCACGTAATACAGAAGGCATATGGTTCTGGAATAAACCATTCATTATTCCCGATCCTACAACTGCTGGAGGCAAAATGGCTGTATTAATTATGGATACGCAGGGAATGTGGGACGGACAAACAGGTCAAGGACTTACAGCAAGTATATTCGGTCTATCCACATTACTCTCATCATATCAGATTTATAACGTAGACCGAAGACTCCAAGAAGATTTTCTCCAACACTTAGCTCTGTTTACCGATTACAGTATTCGTATCCGCGATTCGGGAAAAAGCGGAGATCATCCCCCATTCCAGCATATTGACTTCCTTGTTAGGGATTATGCTAATTTCCGAAACGAGAGTAATCAAGCTAGCTGCCTAAAAGAAATGGAATCCTACAAAAACAGCTTCCTATCTCCTAGAAATACGGAAGATTTGAATGAAACTCGCAACCAGATAAAGGAGTGTTATCAAATAATTGATGTGTATTGTCTACCACACCCTGGATTAGAAGTGAGTAGAGTGAGCTATGATGGGACCATAAAAACGATATCTTCAGCATTCTTAAATCTGCTAAGCAACTATATTACGAGCATATTCACTAAAGGTTTGGAGCCACTTGAAATTAATAATCGCCCTGTATATACCAAAGACTACGAATCGTATTTTGTTTGCTATTTGTATTTAGGATAGATATGCCCTGAATTATGGAGACTTATTCGCCCGCCAAGTAGATTTTCCCTCGGCAAGTTCCATCATGCAAGCAACTGCAGAGGTCGAGATGAGTCGATATGCTTCAGATTGCTTTGATGTAGGTAATATAAGAATGGTTTGATATTTAGATGTATCTGAGCATGATGAGTGAAGTGATGGACGAAAAACCATGGTTGGAAGAAGATGAGTACAGTAAGAAGAATACAGAGATTGTTACCAAAATTCTTGATATGTTTGACCGCAATGTAACCCTGGGAGACAAGAGACGTATCGCCAAATATCGTGAAGTGCTTCAATCTCGAATTAAAGAGAAAGGATTTAGCATTGAAATCCGAAATTGGAAACGCCGCTACACTTACCAAGGTAAGGAATTTGACAAGAAACTGGCAGAAATTAAAAGCGAGAGTAGTGCTCTAAAGAAAAAGCAACAAGAAGACCAACAAACGATTAAGTCATTGGAAGATCAAGTACAACAATATAAGTCCGATATCCAAGAATTGCAATCAAATGTGAAGTATGGAGAAAAAGAAAAAACAGGTCAGGAATCATTGTACAAACGGCAAATACAGAGGTTGGAAAACGATCTCGCAGAAGAAAAAAAGAAAGTCCAATCACTTAGAATAGAAATTAGGGACAAAGAGGTGCAAAATGGAGAGAATAAGGGCAAATTGATAGCTGCTGAGAATGAAAGAAAGACTTATGAAAAGCTGATTCGTGAAAAAGAAGAAAGTGTAGCCCGTTTAGAACAGAGGAATACCGAGCTTCAATCCAAATTGAGTGAAAAGGAGAAACAAATAAACGCACTTGAAAAGCAAGTCAACGAGCTAAAAAAAGCAAAGGAGGAGCAAAGAATACCAAATCTATCGAGAGCAGCACCAACGACCCGTAGTTCAGAACCTGCTCGTGCGGGGCAGTATTATCCTCAGTCTGGTCCTTTTTCAAATTTGGGACAATCCGTGCCATCAAGTATGAGATATGACTCCTTATTATCTCTAGATAGCCAGGCAAGAAATAATCCATTTGAAAACAGCACTAAAATTACTATTAACAATGATTCAGAAATGGATCTCATTCCTCAGAATGTAGAATCTCTATCAGTTAATTCAAACTGTTGTAATAATGTGCTGAACTTTGCATTACTGAACTTGAGTCATCTAAGATCTATCTATATCGGAGATGAATGCTTCTCTCATGTACAGAGATTCGTTATAGATAACTTACAATCATTGACAACAGTCAAAATCGGAACCAACAGCTTCACTAAGAAGCTGAATGGATGGGAGGAAAACAAGTCGCGATCATTCAAAATAGCGAATTGTCCTAATCTTACATCTATTACTATTGGGCAGTATAGTTTCAGTGACTATGGAGGGGAGTTTGAATTGGCAAGTTTGCCAAGATTAGAGTCCCTTTATATTGGAGTGTTTGACAAGGAATCTTGGAATTTCAGTTGCAGTTCGTTTGTTCTACGAGACCTTCCAATGTTGAAGAGTGTTATTCTGGGTGACAAGACGTTTGGCTTTTCTACGCACACTGTATTTGAGAGTATTCGTAATGTATTGTATTCTATTTAGATTTGGAACAACTTGAGTTGATCAAAGTCGGAGATAATGCATTGAATGGAAACAAGCAAGAAGAATGTTCTTTAATCATGAAGGGTACTTTTAATGCTTTGAACTATTTACCCATAGACTTACCAGCTCTAAAAACGTTGTTTTCCAATAATCCTGGATTCACATTCTATGGTAGCAAATTGGTCATATTATCCAGTTTGATATGCTTGAGAACCATGATTCATAGATATTCCAAACGTTGCCAATGTCCAGTTACCTAAATCATTTGAAATTGTTGTCAATTGCACTGTTGAAAGTAAACACAATCAAGCATGGATAAATCATAGATGTACACAAATCCTTGGCTTCCCTTCTTCCTACAGATTCAATTCCAGAGTTGGATGCCATTGATAACTCTGTAACCTCTATTTCTTTGCCTGATAACACTTGTAACAATCCGAAGTGTCCAGCCTTGGATTTCTATCGATTCACAAGGGTAACTCAGATTATTATTGGAGATGATAGCTTTGAAAACTTGAAGGAATTCCGTATGGACGGCCTTCGACAACTAAAGACTTTGAAAATTGGTAAGAATAGCTTTACAAAAGAAAAGAAACGTCATGGTGATGATGGTGGTCGTTCATTCCATCTTGTCAATTGTGACAATCTTGAATCGATTGAGATTGGAATCTATAGTTTCTGCGATTGTTCTGGAGAGGTTGAATTCAAAAATCTGCCAAAGCTGAAATCTTTAAGAATTGGATCGAAATATGAGGATTCTTGGAACTTTGATTATGCTTCTCTGGTTCTGAAAGGCTCTTATTAAATTCTATCGTTGACTATCAGATCTCCCTTCTTTAGAGGTGATTGATTTAGGTAAATTAGTGTTCTTCTGGTCGATCAATACGGTTCTTGAAAGTAAGCTTGTTGTCGATATGTAAAATAGATCTTCCAAAATTGAGAGAAATCAACTTAGGGAATCAAGCGTTGCAGGGCAAATATAAGAGTGACTCGGTAACACTTAGCATGAAAGGTATAGCAATATTATTACTATAGCTATTTTGTTTAGACTTGCCTTCCTTGAAAACTATTCAGTCGGATGGCAGAAGTTTCGTCTATCCTCGGTTTGTTACGATTTCCAGTTTGAATCAAAACAAATATCTGAGGGTGTAGATGTTCCAGCAGTAACTTCAGTATCACTTCCTGAATCTTTTAATTATACTGAATTTGCTCAAATAGAAAGTAGGATTCCGATGGATTTGACATAAAGATACCAACATGAAATTGGCAGGGATTGTTCGAATGAGTGTCATTGCTCCTGTATTGACTAGTAAACCGAAGAATATCACTGCATTGTCACTTCCTCCGAATTCTGGAAATGAAATTGACAGTCGATTCTTTATTCTAAGCGATTTCTTAATGCTTGAGAAAATTGTTATTGGCGATGAATCGTTTGAAAATGTGTACAAGTTCTCAATTGAGGGTTTGGTGAATCTCCAAAGTATTGTGATCGGGAAGAACTGTTTTACTGGAAAGAAGAACGGAAAAGGAGATGATCCTCATCGAACCTTCTCTATTGTAAATTGCCCCAAATTGGTATATATAACGATTGGATGCTACAGCTTCAGTGATTATTCTGGTGAGTTCAAAATAACTAATTGTGGATCGCTCCAAGTAATTCAAATCGGAGAAATAGGACTTGAGTCTTGCAACTTCAATGAAGCTACACTTGATCTTCGAAGTATTATAGATATGTGTAATACTGACAAGCATAGATCTTCCCTCATTGAAACAGATTGAATTGGGGAACAAAGCATTTTGTAATGCAGAAAGTGCGAAGCTAGAAAGTGTTCGCACATCACTCTCCTCATGCATAGATTTGCCAAATCTCACAGGCATTCGCTGTGGATCGGATGCTCTCGATGGAGCATTTCCCGGAAAGGAACTGGTAATGAGAAGTAAGCTACACAAAGCATGTATTGATCAGATCTGCCACGCTTAACGACACTGGAATCGCAGGGAAATACGTTACGATTGTTCAGTGAAGTTACGCTGGAAAGTAAGGGATCGACATGGCTCATACTGAAGATATTCCTAATGTGTGTGAAGTCAATCTCCCTAATTCATTTTCGAATGTAGCAAAAAAGACTATTACTAGTATTGGTCAAATATATTTAACGATTAGATGTTCACGAGAATTTGGAATCGCTTGTTAAAGTGAGTGATAATGGCTTTATGCTTCAGCTCTTAAAACTAATGTCGCAATGACTTATTTGTTTAACAAAGAAATCGAATCATCATTTTTTAGCAGTTAGCAACCTCATTAAACCTTCACAGCTTTCTTTGCGCTATCCTTCTTGGACAGCGTCTTCTTCTGCGATCCAGATGCTCTAGCGCTTTTTCCCTTTACACCACCGACAGCCTTCGCCGTGCTAGTCACACGCACCAGGATGAAAATAACAGTCACGACAATGATAATAGCGACCACCACGAGCACAATAATCATCCAAACAGGCATGCAAGATCCAGTAATCGCTTGCCATTCTCCATCCTTTTCTCCAAGCAGACAAGCTCTCTTCTGAGTACCCACATACGAACCGCCCAAAGCACAATCATAGACATACACCTCACCAACAGGCGTATTCGGGAAGTTTCCTTCGGCCTTGCAAGTTCCCTTCTTAACAGAAATGTTGATAGTAGTGAACGTGGTACCAACATCATTCTTACCGTAGATCGTGAAGGTTTTTAATCCATACTCTTCAGTAGGCATTCCAGTAATTTCTCCCGTCTGGGCGTTCAAAGCCAATCCATTAGGCAGGAAAGTGTTATCAGCCATGTAGAATTCCGAAATGATGTTCATATAGGTAGGCTTAGGAATACTGACACTGGTTCCCATAATGAGATTATAAATACTGGCACTATACAACAATTTCGTAGGTTCCTTTTGAGTGCAATGCTGGTTGTTGATCTCACCCAGCTGGCCATTTGAGCAAGTGCGGTACGAATATCCACGATATCCCTCCTCGCAGGGAGCAGGCGAGATTTCTCCCTCTCCCACAGACGGATAATCGTCGATTCCAGGACAAGTGTCAGTTCCACTGGGCTTGCAGTACAAAAGCATGTACGAACTCACGTACACAGTACTCGAGGCAGTGTCATCCACCTCGAATCGGAAGTATCTGAATCCAGCAATACCCACAGGCACAGACCAATAACTACGTTGCAATGCCTTCGTACTCTGACCAAGAAGAGCCAGTGCAGAGGTGTCTTCATCAGTGCTTTCTCTGCGCACATAGAGAGAGAATCCGTAGGAAGAACGCAAATACACAGTCTGCATTCCGAAGTTATTGAACTTGGATCCTTCCAGGTTCTCCACTTCCCACTCGAGATAGGTATTCTGAGAATTCGACTGATATCCATAAGTCGTAGGATTGAGATCCAGAAGCTCTTCTAATTCACAAGAATATGCAGTAGTTCCATCGACGTTGATGATAGTATCCACAAGAATCGAGCAATCATTCACTCCAAACACGCCAGTAGCATCGAACACGACAGGGCTCGAAGAAGACTGACCAAGAGGAAGATGGACCTCAAATGCCATGATGTTCTTTCCAGTTACTCCGCCAACAGTAGACATGATCACATGGAACTTGGAGAACGTATCTTGGTTGTGGACAGCAATGGACTTTGACTCGGAATCGAAATTCTCTTCCAGATTGAATCGAGCCACCAATCTGCCATTGAAGTAAGCAGCAACTCCTCCAGCATACTTCACACGGATATTCAGCACATGGTAGTTGGCAATATCGGGGATGTTCACTTCCTTGCGAATGTATGTAGTGACTCCGGCGTTCGTTCCAATATCTTTCGCCTTCTTCGATGCCCATGTAGAATCATCGAAATCCTTAGAGTTCCAATTCTCTACATAATTGTAGCTAATCTTCCATTCAGTATAGTCAACTTGGAATGGGAAATAGGAAGAGAACATTGTGCTCACAGAAGCAACTCCCGTGGGAACCTGACCCATTTCAAAGATCATTTCACCTACATCAACAGTCAAATAATAGCCAGCAGGATTGGTCCAACCATTAGAAGAAGAATCGAGCAATTCAAGAGTGTAGATTCCATCATTCAGACAGAAATCTCCATAGTTCAGAGAAGAAGATGACGCAAATCGCTCAATGGATCTGACAACAGTTCCACTGGTTCCAATTCCCTGATAAAGCTTGTAGGAAGACTGCTCAGGATAGCTATCGGTACGAGCTACCAAAGTAACCAAAGAACGGCCTCCAGTGCAAATTTCAACAGATAACGAGAAAGAAGCAGTAGAAGTGCCTCCAGTCAGTTTGCTAGCTGTGATTGAATAAGTAGTGGTTGCCATCTCAGCAGTAGCAGTTCCAGAAATAATACCGCTGTTAGGATCAATCTTAATTCCATCGGGGAAAGCTGGACTGACCTGGAAATTGAAGTAATACTCTGAATTAGGGTACACTTCTCCCATTTCGACATCCTTGAAAATGGTCGTGGATTCATAAGCAAGTTCAGGAACGGTCATTGTTGTATATACAGCATTCAAATCCAAGGTATTGAACTTCCAATAACATTCAGAAGTATCACCAGTAGCAAAATTCTCGAAACGATACTCATGATAGGCCTTGTTGTTCTGGAAATAGATCGTCTGAGCCTGGCCAGTTTGAGACCAGGTAAGTCCAGTAACAGTAGCGACTGTTGTCCAATCATCACTTCCATTACGACCCTTCAAAACAAACTGACGAACTTGCTGAGTACTCTGCGTGTAGTACAGCTTGATAGTCACAGAGTTAATCCATTCGTGACGATCATTGGTAAAGGCAATGTTGTAGTAATTATTGGCACACGAAGAATAATACACTGTATATCCGTAGTATTGGTTCAGCATAGATGAAGGGCTTCCACTAATTCCACTGTAGGTAACGGTGTAATCGAAGACACGAGATGTGATCTCTTCTCCCATCATTCGAAGAGCACCATCGAAGATCGCCTCCTTCTGGTTTGCATTGGCAGCAACAATACCAATAGCGATGGTATTCGATCCTTGCTGAATGTAGTTCACACCAGCAGTCTCTCCAATTTGAACCGTCTTGATGGGAAGAGAAATCTGATGATAGATAGTACTTGTGTAAATGTTGTCAGCATAACTTGAAGTGCTGATCGTAGCATCCGTCAATCCCTTTCTGAACGCTTCGTGTCCATTCAAATAGACAATGCATCCATACTTGAACTTGATGGAAAGAACAAATCCGGCAATGTTGTTGATGTCTGATACAGTGAATGTCTTCTTGTACAGCTGAATCTGGTTGGAAGAATCGGGGTAGTTGCTGTCATTTCCCTCAGTCCATCCTTCAGTGGAAGTCGACGAAGACCAATCAGTAGGAACTTCGCCATGCTTGTAGTACCAGTTGGAATGGGGAAGAATGGCAAACTGAGCATTGAAAGTGCGAGTGGTGGCAAATCCAACTCTCGAATCATATTTCATACGAAGAACCGTTTCCATTTCGCTTCCAGAGAGAACAGCACGGACATAAAGGAACGACAGAGAACTCCAATAGGTGGAGGTAGATCCAACAGTCACTTGGTACTTGGATCCAGTAACGCAAGCGACGCTAGTCCAGTCTTCATTATTGATCTGACCTGAATTGGAAGCAACAGAAATCAGAACTTGCTGGTTTGTAGCATCCTTGATTTCGAAGCTTTCATAAGTAGCACTCGACTTATATGTACGAAGAATGTTGAGCATGGTTCCGGTACATTCCTGAATGGTAAGCGTGAACGATCCAGTGTAGGTGTTTCCAAGAACAACCGAAGAGACAGTAACTGTCACACCCGATACAGCACTGTTTACAACTCCAGAAATCACACAAGAAGTAGCATCAATGGTAAGTCCTTCAGGAAGGTTCTGAGCTGTACAAGAAGTAAATTCATTGATATCAGGTCGGATATACACCTGCTCGTATTTGGCCCAGAATGTGTAAGTATTGGGAGTGAAGGTAATCGAGGTGGGAATGGCTGTAGTACAGGTCAGAGGCTGCATTTCATAAGTATATACATAGCTGTAGCCACTGCTGACAATATGAGCGCGATAGTGTTGGAATAAAGAAGCATAGAAATAACCACCAAAGATCTGGTAAGTCTCACTTTCATAAGTAGCATCGGATACAGAAACTACATTTGTCCATTGCGAATTATCATTCGATCCTTGCCATGTGAATGTGCTAGGAGCAGATGTAATAGACGTATAAGGCCAAACACGAACGGAGTTAACGTAGGGTCTCGGTCCTTCAAAGGAGTAGGTTACAGTAGCAGGAAGATATGTGGAGGCAGCATTGTAATAAGACGTTCGTCCAAAATCAAAGATATTGGCAACATTCCTGCCACCAGTAGCATCCACGTCTACGGGCTCAGCATAGACGAAGCAGTTTCCTTCGGTAGTAGAAGCAGCCAAAATAGCAAGATAAGCATTGAAATCGACGTTGGTTTGCGCAGTAAGGAAATGGACTTCAACAGCCAAAATAGATTGTTGAGCAGCCACTTCAGAGCCAGGACGAATGAATCCACGATAAGCAATCTCAGAATATTCTCCAGTAGCAGTAGTACCAGCAGAAACAGTTCCAGCAGGCATGTTATCACGATAGACCTCCGCTCCATTGATATAGGCAATCACTCCAGCCTTGTAGTACAGTCTCACATCATAAGCAGCCATGTTCGCAAGACCCACGAACTGCTTGCGGAAGTACTGAGTACCAGAAGCAGTCGCAGTCACAGAGCCAAGGGTAGCATCCGACCAAGTGCTATCAGAGAACGAATAAGCAGTCCAGCCATCAGTAATCGATCCAGAGGTCATCTTCCAAGTAGCACCCTCCTCAACACCATAGTACAAAGACACAGTATAAGTTTCTTTACGGTCATCAACCAAAGTGTTCTTGAAAACAGCGTTGCCAGACTTTCCATAGACAGCAAGGAATGCTCCATTGTACCAGGAATCACCATAAGAATCAATCAACTCAATGGTGTATTGATTATTAGTCGAAGTGGTCAAACATTTTTCAGTAGTACGCGTTTCACTGTTAGCAAAGCCTGTTCCAGTGTAAAGAAGAGTAGATCCAGAATAGACCTTGAAGGACTCTTCACTAGCCCAGGAGGACCCACATTTCTTTATGAACTTCATGTAGGTTTCTCCTGATCCACAAGTAATATCGCTTAGCGCAATCGAGACTAAGTGTCAAAGAAGAGAACAATCATTACATAGAAGTACCGATATCAACAAGCCTTTCATTTAACAGCACACGAAAATAAATTATGACTTAGAATGCAAGAATCACAATTATGGAAATCATGCAAAAAATAGAGACAATAGGGCTCATATAGAGTTATTAGCCAATCATTTACCTCATAGAATTAGAAAAAACATGGAGATTTTTGGATAGACCAATATTGGCATGATTAATTCCTTGATATCTCATTCTATTTATGCTATAAAACGGTTGGGATTCTTTTTAGGATATACTATTCTATGTATTTAGATCAAAATGATTCATGGATTAGCCAAATAAAAGCAAAAATCATGATAATTGAACTATCATTTGCATATTATTGGATGAACTATTTTAGCTAACATTATTGGGGCAGTCTCCATTAAAACATAATTACTGCTTTTTAAAGTTGGCAATTGATTATCTTAATATATATGGATCTTAAGAATATAGCGAATACTCATTCGCGATTACCTTATTATACTCAACCACGACTACTAATCTATACTGATCCAGTTCTATTACAAGCCGCTTATGAATTGAAAGGTCGGTTACTAGTTTCGAAGGTAACTCGAGTCGAAGGTGTATAATATGGTAGAAACATGTAAAAAGGAAACTTGCACCAGTAGTGAAACCACTCGTCCCTCAAGCAAAATGGGTTCCTGTCGATTATAGAAAGTATAAGGATAATTACTTTACACAAGTAAAGGTGTTGTATCATAGAGTTCTAAGAAAGTAATGTGGCTGGCGATTTTTCTCTATTTGTTAATACACACATCGGAGCTTGTTAGTTAATTATTATTTATAGTATAATTATACAAAATAAAGGAGAGCTATTGTGGAAAATGAGAAATAAATATCAATAATCAAAAATCAATAATAAATGCTTTATAATTATAAATGTGGAATAAGCATTTTCCTTATGACTCCATTCTACTTAGCTTATTATTGGGTTGTAAGTCTAGTGACAGGTCAGGAGTTGTTTGCCTAATTCATTGGAGTCACGAGCCATAAACTCAATTCAAACGTCAATACTATATAAGCGAAATAAGAAATAGCAACCATGCATATATTATTCTCTTCATTTCACTATACACTCTCTTTCTTGCAAATTATCCTCTCTGAGTTCAATATATTGTTCACAAATAATATGGTCCGTTTGAAAACTCATTCATATATCTGTGAAAATAGAATAACAAGGAACTATGCTTAATCACTTTTCTTCTTGCTTCTTACCTTCCTTGCTTCATATTCATGCCTAGATCGAAGAGAGCTCATGTTGGTATGGTCTTTTCTACCCTTGCTAACTCCTTTAGTAAGTTTGACTCAAACCAAACAAAAGGGCAAGGAACATAAGGATAATGTAGTAAATACGGTGAGAGAGTGTGTGGACAACTACAAGTTTGTATATGTGTTGGAATTCGATAACTTGCGTACGAATGCATTTAAGGATCTCCGCCTCCAGTTAAATGATTGCAGGTATTCTCCACTTTTTACTGTGATCATACTAGGTTTTTGCTGGGCAAGAACCGTGTAATGCAGGTTGCTCTGGGTAGAAGTCCGGAGGAAGAATACCGTGATAATTTGAGCAAGTTGGGTGAGTACTTGGGAGGAAACTGTACGCTGTTCTTCACAAATCGTCCCCAAGAAGAGGTATTATCCTTCTTTAAAGAATACAAGTCCCTGGATTATGCCCGTGCTGGATTTAAGGCAACGGAGGAGTTTGTAATTCCCAAGGGAGAGATGCCTTTCGCTCATAGCATGATGGAGGAGTTCCGAAAGCTGCGTTTGCCCGTTGAGATGAAAAATGGAACCATCCACATGCGTGAGGACTATACAGTTTGTAAGAAGGGTAAGGTTTTGACTCCTGAACAATGTCGAATCTTGGTGAGTCGCTAATGTGCTGGATGATGAGTAGAAACTGTACTCGAAACCTATGGCTTACTTTGTACTCACACCCCGTGCCTGCTGGAGCAACGGAGAGTTACAAGTGTTTTAGTCTTTTCCACTGTTTGTAACAAACATACAAGGATGGTATTGACAAACACCAGTTACCACACACTTATGCAGACTCGCCACGGAACTTGGTCACAGCCTTCGTTCCCTCAGAAATAGCATGCTTCGCCAACTCTCCAGGAAGAATCAGACGAACAGCGGTCTGAATCTCTCGAGTACCCACAGTGCTCTTGTGATTGACGCGAGCCAGATGGCCAGCCTCCGTCACGATTCTCTCGAAAATATCAGAAACGAAGGAATTCATCACAGCCATTCCCTTCTTCGAGATTCCGCGCTTAGGATGCACCTGCTTCAAAACCTTGTAAATGTAGGTAGCATAAGAATCGACCTTGGTAGTCTTGCGGGCCTTCTTCTTATCGTCTCCCTGAACTTCAGTCGTAGGCTTCGTATTTTCGTTATCGGACATGTTTAGATTTGAAAAAGATTATGAATTGGAAAAAGGAGAGTTGTTCAAACAGGATTTTGTCTGTCCTATCATTGCCAGTATGTGATATCGATTGGACGAACAATAGATGGTGGCCTTTTGTTTGGCCTATCATTGATCGAATTGCTGATCTATTGGACAAACAAAATTCTGCCTCCAAATTCTCTTTGATTGACCGATTTCCCTCCTACATTTATTATTATTTGGATCTCGATAAGATAAACATGTCTGGAAAAGGTAAAGGAGGCCGTGGAAATGTGGAGGGAAAGACGATGAGTCGTTCTGCTCGTGCTGGAATCACCTTCCCTGTGGGTCGTATGGCTCGTTACATGAGAGATATGAGAGTGGCTGATCGTATCGGTGCTGGAGCTCCTGTGTACTTGGCTGCTGTGATTGAGTACTTGACTGCTGAAATTCTGGAGTTGGCTGGGAACGCTGCTCAGGACAGCAAGAAGAACCGCGTGGTTCCTCGCCACATTCAGTTGGCTGTGCGCAACGATGAAGAGTTGAACGCGCTGTTCGGCAACGTGACGATTGCTTCTGGAGGTGTGATTCCGTTCGTGCACTCGGAGCTGCTTCCCGATAAGAAGGAGGACGAGGAGGACGACAGTGAGGAGAAGGAAGACAAGGAAGACGCTGAGTAAAGTCGACTAAGCTAGTTTTTCTGAAAACTATATCTCAAATGTGTTTGTTGATAGACGAAGACACTACTTCAAATGATTTATCAATTTGTATTCAGAGATATTACTGGCGCTTCTGTGGCGTTTTCTCAGTTCAGGGGGAAAGTACTGCTGATCGTGAACACCGCCTCTGCTTGTGGACTCACTCCCCAGTACAAGGAGTTGGAGGAGCTCTACGAGAAGTACAAGTCGCAGGGATTTGAGGTGATTGCATTTCCCTGCAACCAGTTTGCTCACCAAGAGCCTGGTTCTTCGGAGGACATTCTTCGTTTTGTGAGAGAAAAGTATGGTGTCACGTTCCCCGTGATGGAAAAGAGCGACGTATAGGTGCAGTGCTGCTTCTCTGTAGGTCAATGGTCGCTCAACCAACGAGTTATTCGAATATTTGAAGAAGTCATGTCCTGGGTTTCTCGTAAAGTTGGTTTTCGATCCTCCTCTTTCAGCATAGTAACGTGAAGTGGAACTTTACCAAGTTCCTAGTGAGTCGCAACGGAACTCCCGTGAAGAGGTACAGTCCGACCACCAATCCTCTCTCTCTTGAGAAGGACATTCTGGAAGAACTATCCAAACCTGCCATCTATTCTCTTTGTTGCAACAAAGATGACAAAAGAACAGCTTTTAGTCTACTACTGCTACTACTACTACGATTACTTGTTTCCGTCATAATACTCCTGTATACACTTAATCTTGAGGAAATCGTCTCCTTGGAGCTAGACATCACACACTTCCCTAACCATCCTCCTACCGTGTACTTCTCAAACGCACGCACGAACTCCACCGCGCACTTGATATTGACGATGAGTGGGATATTGAAGTCCACCGCCATGCGACGAATCTTGTATCCCTCGGTGATGGCCTGGTCGGTGTTGTTGCTGGGCACGACGATGGCCAGATGAATTGACTGGTGGCGAATGTAGTCCAGAGCCAGGTTCTCCTTCACGTTCTCGCTCGACTTGTACACGCGATGGAGGCGCTCGGCGGGGATTCCGAAGGCGGCGAGGCGCTGGAAGGTTCCCTTCGTGGCGTAGAAGTGAACGTTCATTCCCTGCAGGATCTCCAGACCCTCCGTGAACTGGTTGAAATCGTTCTCGGGGATGCTGATGAGGAAGTTGCGCGCGCTCGTGTCGTTCTTGTCGAAGAACTTGAAGTGGAAGTTCGTGGACAGCAGCGACTTCAAGAAGGCCTCGCTCACGCTCTCTCCGTAGCAGGCCACTTCGCCGGTGGACGCCATTTCCACGCCCGTGGTCGGGTCCGCGCCGCTCAGACGCGTGAACGAGAACATCGGAGCCTTGCAGCCCACGTAGTTGAGATCGCGAAGCACGATGTTTCCGCGCTTGTACGGCAAACCGACCATCACGCGCGTCGCCAGCTCGATGAAGTTGAAGTCGAAGGTCTTGCTGATGAACGGGAACGTGCGCGAGGCGCGCAGGTTGCACTCGATCACCTTCACGTCGTTGTTCTTCGCCAGCAGCTGGATGTTGAACGGGCCCGTGATGTTCAGCGACTTGGCGATCGCGCGCGCGATCGCTCGGATGCGGCGCTCCGTCTCCGTGTACAGCTTCATCGAGGGGAGGAGCAACGTCGCGTCGCCCGAGTGCACGCCCGCGTTCTCGATGTGCTCCGAGATCGCGTAGTTGATGATCTCTCCGTGGTCCGCCACCGCGTCGAACTCGATCTCCTTCGCTCCCAGAATGAACTTCGACACCACCACCGGGTAGTCGCTGCTGATGTTCGCCGCGCGGCCCAGACACGCCTTCAGGTGGTTCTCGTTCATGCACACGCTCATCGCCGCGCCGCTCAGCACGAACGACGGACGCACCAGCACCGGGTAGCTCACCTTCTCCGCGAACTCGAACGCCTTCGACTCGGACGTCACCGCCACCCACTCGGGCTGGTCGATGTGCAGACGGTCCAGCAGGTCGCTGAACTTGCTGCGGTCCTCCGCGCACTCGATCATCGACGGCGACGTGCCGAAGATGCGCACCTTGTTCTCCGCCAGCGGCAGCGAGAGGTTGTTCGGGATCTGGCCTCCCACCGAGATGATCACTCCCTCCGACTGCTCCGCCTCGTAGATGTCCAGGATGCGCTCCAGAGACAGCTCCTCGAAGTACAGGCGATCGCTCTCGTCGTAGTCCGTAGACACCGTCTCGGGGTTGAAGTTCACCACGATCGTCTTCTTCTGCGCCTCCTTCAGCGCGCGGATGCAGCTCACCGCCGCCCAATCAAACTCCACCGACGACCCGATCGCGTACGGACCGCAGCCCAGCACGATCACGCCGTGGTCGTGGAACGTGATGTCGTGCTCCACGCCGCTGTACGTCATGTACAGGTAGTTCGTCGTCGCGGGGAACTCGGCCGCCAGCGTGTCCACCTGCTTCACCACCGGCAGCACCTTCAGCGCCTTGCGCGCCTCCCGCACCAAGCTCTCCTTCTGCCGACGCGTCAGCGACGCGTCCGGGAACGAGAGCAGCGCCGCCAGCTGCAGGTCGCTGAAGCCCAGACACTTCACGACCTTCATGCGCTCCACCGTCAGCTCCTCCAACCGGCGACCCGCCAGCCACTTGCGAGCCAGGTGGATGTTGTTCAGCTTCGCGAGGAACCAGTTATCGATCTTCGTGATGCTGTGGATGCGGTCGATCGAGTAGTTCCGCTCGAGCGCCAGCGCCAGGGCGTGGATTCGACGGTCATCGGGGTGCAGCAGCAGACGCACCAGCTCCTCCTCGCTCCACTCCACGGAGGGCAGATCGAAGCCCTGCACCAGCGGGTTCACCATGCGGACCGCCTTCTGCAAGGCCTCTTCGAAGCGACGCCCGATCGACATCACTTCGCCCACGGACTTCATGCACGAGCCCAGCAGCGGCGACACGCGGTGGAACTTCTTCAGGTCCCAACGCGGCACCTTCACCACGCAGTAGTCCAGCGAGGGCTCGAAGCAGGCGGTCGTCGTGCTCGTTACGCGGTTGCTGATCTGGATCAGATTGTTGCCCAGCGCGAGCTTCGCGGCCACGTAGGCCAGCGGGTAGCCCGTCGCCTTCGAGGCCAGCGCGGAGGAGCGGGACAGACGCGCGTTCACCTCGATGATGCAGTACTCCTCGCTGTCCGGGTTCAACGCGTACTGGATGTTGCACTCTCCGATCACGCCCAAGTGGCGCACCACCTTGATGGCCGTGTCACGCAGCAGCATGTACTCGCGGTTTGTGAGCGTCTGGGAAGGAGCCACCACGATGGAGTCGCCCGTGTGGATGCCCAGCGGGTCGAAGTTCTCCATGTTGCACACCGTCACGCAGTTGTCGTACGAGTCGCGCACCACTTCGTACTCGATTTCCTTCCACCCACGCAGATCCTTGTCGATCAGCAGCTGATCCGAGCACGTGAACGACCGCGACACCAGCTCCACCAGCTCTTCCCGATTCTCCGCGAACCCGGAGCCCAATCCGCCCAGTGCGAACGCGCTTCGCACCAGCACCGGGTACCCGATCTTCTCGGCCACCTCGATCGCTTCCTCCACCGAGGTCGCGGGGTACGACAGCGCCAGCTTCTCGTTGATCTCGTCCAGACGCTCCTTGAACAGCTCGCGGTCCTCCGTGTCGATCACCGTCTGGATCGGCGTGCCCAGGACGTGCACGTTGTGCCGAGCCAGCTCGCCGGACTCGAACAGCTTGATGCCCACGTTCAGAGCCGTCTGGCCGCCCATCGACACCAGCATGCAGTCGGGCTTCTCCTTCTCGATCACGCGGATCACAAACGACGGCGTCACCGGCAGGAAGTACACCTTGTCCGCCAGGTTCTTCGAGGTCTGCACCGTCGCGATGTTCGGGTTCATCAGCACCACTTCCAGACCCTCCTCGCGCATCGCCTTGATCGCCTGCGAGCCGCTGTAGTCGAACTCGCCGGCCTGTCCGATGCTCAGACCTCCCGAGCCCAGGATCAGAACCTTCCGGAACTTCTGCAGACGGAAGAAGTTCGTGTTCAGCGGCGTGTTCAGCGGCTGCTCCGCGCCCTTGATGTTGGCGATGAAGCGGTCGAAGAGGAAGCGCGTGTCCAGAGGTCCGGCGCACGCTTCCGGATGGAACTGGGAGGAGAAGATCTTCTTCGTGCGATGGATGATGCCCTCGTTGGAGTAATCGTTCGCGTTGAAGAACAGCGGCTGCCAGTCCGGAGGCAGCGTCTTCTCGTCCACCGCGAATCCGTGGTTCTGCGACGTGATGAAGCACTGGCCCGTCGTCAGATCCACGCAAGGCACGTTCGCCGCGCGGTTGCCGAACTTCATCTTGTAGGTGCGCGCGCCAGCAGCCAGCGCCAAGAGCTGGTTGCCGAGGCAGATTCCGAAGATGGGAATGTCCGTCGTGATCGCCCACTTCAGATGATCGATCGTGGCCTGCGCCATTTCCGGGTTGCCGGGACCATTGCTCAGGAAAATGCCGTCGTACTCGTCGCGATGAGCCTCCAAATCGTAGTCGAACGGAACCACCGTCACTTGCACCTTGCGCTCACAGAGGCAGCGGATGATGTTGTTCTTGATACCACAGTCCACCGCCACCACGCGAGGCGACAAACCCTTGTTGAACACGCGGGGCTCTTTGATCGACACCTCAGCCACCAGATTTCGCTCGTTCGGATCCTCGATCTCCACGTGCTGGCCTGCAAACTCGATCTTGCCCAGAAGAACGCCGTGCTCGCGAATCTTCTTTGTCAGCATTCGAGTATCGATTCCATAGAGAGCGGGAATGTGATGCTCCTAGAAGAGGTTAGTGTAAGGCCATTAACTAAGACGAGCGATACGATACGAAATGAAATGAAATGAGATGAAACAAATCAAATCAAATCAAATCAAATCAAAACACTCGTCAACTCAAATAGCATGCAAACTCAGCATCACTCAAAACGAGAGATGGAACGAGTTCGAATCACTCTACCACTCCTGTAACAGACCAGACAGATGGTACACTGAAAGATCCTGACTAAGGTGTGGCAACACAAACAAACCATTTCTTACCTTAAGCCAATCACTGAGGGACTTCCGAGCAGCCCAGTGGCTGTACTCCCACGAGTAGTCCGCAACGATCACACCAGCCACATGGATTTCATTCGACTCGAAGTACTTCGGCAAGCCCCATTCATCCAACTCGTCTCCAGGGATTCCGTAATTACCCATCATCGGGAAGGTGAACACCAATATCTGACCTCGATAAGAAGGATCTGTGAGAGACTCAGGATACCCAACCATTCCCGTATTGAACACCACCTCTCCAGAACGAGAGACATTCTCTCCGAAAGAAAATCTACTCAAAATACACCGCTAACTCGTACCCTTCAAAGACAGTTCCGTCAGCTAGGATCAACTTTCCCTTCTCGATGTCTCTATCAATGCAGGTATCTCCGAAGTTAGGAACGACCATACAATCTACACAAGCGTTACTTTCCAACATTACATCGCCAGATTGATTCACCTACTTGTGGAAGAGTCCATAACAACTTTAGAGATAATCTTTTATCTGCCTGTGATGAAATATTGGCAAAAAAGGTTCTTCCCAAATTCCCGTGGTTCTCTAATAGGGCCCTTCCACATTCCAATGTGCCGTTATTACTCCACTCATGATTCCCTAAAACGATCCATTGCGAATATATGGACCTGAATCTCTGCTTGTGCAAATAATACTCGCAAGTTTCGTTTTGGATGTTTTCTTTGGTTTGACTGTTTCAAAATTTCGTGTGATGTTTATCTTCACTTTAGAAGCTTCCGAACATTCAATAAACGAGTTAAAGGCAGAAAACGAGCGATTAACGATACTGTGCTATTTAATTAGTAGTAGAAATGAAAATAGAAACTAGTCGAATATTGTTCGGTCAAAACAAATCACATTGTAATACAGAAAACGAAAGTCTCCCTGTTTGCTATAGCATTGATTACTAACTCCGATTAAAACAAAAATAGGAAGAAAATGAAGTGGGAAATACAAAATGTCCTTTAGTAAGGGTGTTTTGCTATTTTGTGATGGAACGGAGCTCGATTTTGTTTTTGTCATTCCAAAGTCCGCTCGGTTCGTGAGAGATGTGGTTGTAGAAGTAGCAGCAGTTTTGGAAAAGCTGTACGTTGTGTAAGAGTTAGGTTACAAACAGGAAAATAGAATGCTGTATGAGAAATAGTGTAGAAGTGTGTCTAGAGTTCGAAGACGAGCCTGTAAGAGATAGGGCGAAGCTTTGGTGTAGAAGAGATACTATCGTGTGCCATATGAATTCCCTATTATCACCAGAGAAGTGCGATGGGGCTTTCGCCTCCTCCCAAGCTCAGTTGACTCTGGAACAGCGCAACAAGCAAGTTTGGTGAAGGACGTAGATGTAACGTTTGATTCACTAATGAATATCGATTTTTCTGAACTCCATTCAGGTCCCGTTTCTTCCCACACCACACCTCAAAAGTTTCTATAGATTATTTTAATTTTTCTTAATTGTAACATTAAGTTTGTTTGATATAGCATATTGATTTGGTAGAGATAGAGCTACTTTCTTTGAACTATGAGGAGTGAAGCGTTTACTATCTTTCTTGTTCTTGTTGCCTCTCTGTAAGCGATTTGCAATATCATATAAACCCGTAGAACAGCACTTGTGCCATTTTTGTGTTTTACAAGCAATTCCTTATTTGTTTGAATTCTATATGATTGTGATGTGAATAGGTTCCACTGAAAGAGGAAGTTTCTCGTGAAGTGAGTAACGTAACTTTGAACAGCCGTGTTCCTAACTCTCCTGCTCCTAGTCATGACTCGAAGCAGGTTAAACCACAAGAATTGGTGAATACTGGGGGAAAGCAGAAGATGGATATAAAGGACATAATAGCAAAAATGTCGGGTATGTCTCGGGACGAAGTAATGCTTCCAAAAGAGAAAGAAGAGTTTTTCGAAAAGAAGCCAGAACGCCAAGGCAAGCAGAACGAACGAGAAAAAGGGACTTCGATTTATCTCTACTCGGGCTGTTCTCTCCAAAAACAAATTTCGAAAGAATATCGTACATCCATAAGCTTCGTGTGAGTGTAGGTGAGGAGCAAGACACATCTCGCTTCGACATTACAGTGGTCACCGTTGGTAGTTTGAATCGTCTTTTCATCCTTCCGATCTATGCGTCAAGGTGGAATGGGTATGGATGATGTTTTCCTCTGAAGTAGCCCAATCGTTTTTGTGATCTATCTTCGTGAAGAGGAAGTGGTCCAACTGAATGAGTTTTTGCGGCTACCGGAGAACTCGATTCTATGCGAACCTCGCATTCGCTTGCTGACTTATGTGGCTGCGAAAGGGTCTTTCTTTTATTCGAACTACCCGATCAACATCCTCCGCAATCTGGGGATTCACAACGTGCACACATCGCATATGATCGTGTTGGACATGGATATGTGGATGAGCAGTGGAGATTAAGAGTACTTGCTTATTCTAGAGGATTCCTATGAAACGCTGCTTCGCTTGCCCGAGAATATCGCGACGGATAAAAAAGCGGCTCTCGTGATTCCAGCATTCTTTCACACGGGCTGGGAGATCAAGAACGGAACGCTGATGGACCAAGTGAACTCGTTGGGATAGTGAAAGGATGTGAAATAGAATTAAGAAGTATATCCCGTTTACCATGGATGATTTAGTGGAGTGTATAGAGAAGAGGCGATGTTCTTCGTCCAAGAAAAACCTGTTCACTCATGTAGCGCAATGGAAGACAGTTCGTCACATCTAGAAATACATGCTAAAAAGTTGGCTTCAGGACTTGAAGAGTGGGAATCAGCAACCCTATTACAACTACACGTGTTGGAAATCTTATTTGCTAGAACCGTTTGTGATGAGAGATGGGTGAATGGTAGTTATCTGCTTGTGTATCGAAATGATTCTGTGACTGAATTTGTGGAGAAGTTTATAAACTATGGATTCAATAAGATTTCGTACGTGGAAACAATTCGCAGAGAGGAATATCGTTTCGCCCTTGCTGGAAAGGTATTTGCGTTCGATCTACCTCATTTGCCGTATTGAATAATGGAGAGATTCATGGTATAGATCATCGTATAATAAGGATCACACCACTCATACAAAGTCCGGCAATTACTTACTAAACTATTATTATACACAAACACTTTTGAAACGAACCAAGAATAACAAGCACATTTTACCAATATGTAAATAATACAATACAATACAATACAATATGTTTGGCACAAACAATCAAATTAATAACTATCCAAAATCAGTTGACGAGCCACATGAGCATCAACATTTCCTAACTCACCCAAATGAGTATCATTCTCCAAGAATCTACATGTAAAAACTATTTCGATTTCAGCCTACTTCTTTTCAACTTCTTCTACCCATTTACGATCTCCAGTCGGATCATATGCAGAAATATGAGTCGGAACCTTCATATCCTTTTCATAGAAATCGACAATTGCATCGATTGTCTTGTTTGCAATTTCGTCATCGTCACTTCCTTCCAGATTGAACACACGTCGACCCATCTGAGCCAATTTCTCTTTCTTTGATTCGAAATTGAATCGAAGTAAACGAGGTTGAATACAAGCCAAAGTACGACCATGATCAATTCCCAAATAGACAGTCAATTCATGGCCAACAAAATGGGTTGCCCAATCTTCTTCAACTCCTTGGCAAATCCAACCATTCTGGGCTTGAGTCGAAGCCCACATTATATTCGAACGAGCCACATAACTCATCGGATCTTTCATTACCAATCGTCCATTATCAATGAGAACCTTCAATAATGCTTCAGAATATCGATCCTGGACATCAGCATCTACACAATGATTAACAATCACAACCATAATAAATACTTTGACAGCTCGTGATGTATTGTTCACATACATGAACAAATGAATCAACAACACCATTCGTAGTTTGTCTTTCTGGAAGAGACATAGTTGTGAGAGGATCCAAAATCGCAAATTTGGGAAGCAACAAGTCATTGGAAATGGGATGCTTAATCTTCAAAGCACGACGAGAAATCACTCCATGAATATTGCTTTCTGATCCAGTCTATATATAAATACCATAGAGAACAACAAACAGCAGGAAGAGTCAAAACAACACCAATGGGAAGGGCATCAGTGATGGTATATGCAGTTTGCAGAACCAGATCCCATGGATCGTTGGTTTTATCCCACTTACTAGCAGCAGCAATAAGCTTTGTACCATCAGCAACAGAACCTCCTCCAACAGCAAGAAGATACACACGATTTACATCCAGTTTCTTGATTTCAGCCACAGCTTTCATCAAAGTATCAAAGTCAGGGTTCGCTTCAATTCCACCAAACTCATGGACTTCATATCCCTTTAGAGCAGTCATAACTTGATCATAAGTTCCGTTACGCTTTATACTGCCTCCTCCATATGTCATATAAACAATACGATCCTTCGGAATCAGAGTGGGAAGTTGAGCGATCTGTCCTTTTCCAAAGACAATACGAGTAGTATTAGCAAAGTTGAAATTGTTAACAGCCTTCATCATATTATGTAAAATAGATAAGTATCCAAGGAATGAATAAATAAATAATGAGGAAACAAGAGAAAGACAAATCTTTTCAAGAAAATTCAAGGAAATTTCTTGGCGAATATCAATCCTAATATACTTAGGAAAATCATGGTTTTAGGTTGTCCATTATTTTCGAAATCTCGTGGTTTTCAGTGCCATATAGTTGATCAAATCGAATAACAGCCAATAGTTGTTTTGTACCTTTGTTTAAGTAAACCAAAGCAATCATATCACTTGATTGTGAATGTTGCAGAGTTTTGTTTGGGCACTGTATACAATTGTTTCGACTTGTTTTTACATTCCATTCTTTGACTATTTGACATTTTGTATTTGGTCATTGGTCTTCATTATTATACCAAGTTGTACAGAATCACAAGGAGTAATATTTACCGAATCTTAAAAGTGCACCTTCCGTGTTTTAGCCCTTCATTAATTCCTTTCTACTAATATTGATTATTGTCGTTAATTGATGTTGAATAGTATCCATTCTGTATACTTTACAAGTGTTTTGAGTCTTTCTGTTGAAACACTTTGATATGATGCGTACTTGTCTTTTCAATGTATGTATTCTACTAAACAATATTCAAAAGTAACAATTTCAGCTTTCTTATTGAGTACGGACTTCGCTGATCTGCTTTGAGTTTCCTTCTATTTCTAAGCTTAAATTGTTTCGAATAGCAAGATTCTCATTTTGTACTGAAAAGGCTCATTTTTTGTCATATCATAGAAACAAACTCAATGGAAGACGTAAGACGTCCAAGTTACTACAAATCGTATGAAAGAAAGCCTCAAACGGTTGAAGATGAAGCGCCTAACCTTTACAGTATCATCTCGTTGTTTATGGGCTTAGCGGCTGTCTTTTTCAATGTTTTAATAATTTGATTCGATCTCACAAAATAGTCTCGTTTACTTGGGTGGCTAAGTCTCTTTACTGGAGTGGCTTCTCTAACGTGGATGAAATTGGTCTCTGTAGATAAGTTCAACATTCTCGTGACGTTGGGGTAAGTATTGTCTGTGAATCCTGTCTGTTTAGTTTTGCTTTTATGTCGATGCTGTCTTCCTATGTGAAAACGTATTTTGAATCGATGAAGAAATGAGGATTGCTGCTTGTTCCGAGTAATGGAGTAGTTCTCTCACTCCTGTTCTCCACTCTCTATTTTCCACATTTGTAACACTCGTTTCATCTCACTCACTCCCACCCACACCTTGATTGGCCATTACAACAAACAATGCATCCCCATTATTCCTCCTTCACACTCACTTGAGGGTACTTCTCCAGCAGATCTTCCCACACCGTTCTCTCCTTGACGATATCGTTCACCACCACGGCCACATCCTCGATAGGCAATCGCACCTGCTTCATCGAGTCTCTTTCTCTCAGGGTGACGGTGTTGAACAGCTCGCTCTTTTCGTCGACCGTCTCGAAGTCGATCGTCACAGCGAACGGGATTCCGATCTCATCGGCACGCGCATAGCGTCGTCCGATCGACGCCGAGGAAGCATCGGTCTTGAAGGCCAGCGCGTAGGAGCGAAGCGACGCTCCGATGCGATCCACGATGGGCGTGAATTGTTCGGAGTTGTTGATGGGCATCACGGAGCACTTGAACGCCGCCACCGTCGGCTTGAACGCCATCACGTTTCGCTTCTCCTCTCCCTCGCGGACATAGAACGCGTGCTCCAGGATGGAGTAGATCAGTCTGCCCACTCCGAAGGACGGCTCCACCACCGAGGGGATGAACTTCTCCTCGTGGATCTTCAGCACCGTCGGCTTGAACGTCACCATCTCGGGCGTGATGGTGTACTTGGCGCCGTTCGCGCAGGGGCCGATCTCCGCGGAGCCCGTCGCCGCCAGACTGTCCGCCAGCTTCTGGCACTCCTCCGGCTGCTCCTCGCCCAGCGTCTTCAGATAGTCCTTGACGATCGCCTGCTCCTTCTTGAAGGCCACGCCGATCGCGCGGCTGTTGAACGTCGGAGCCAGCACGTTCTTCTCGATCGGGACGTCGTGCTTCACCGAGGCCGTCATCTCCACCTTCGTAGCGTCGCTGTGCATCTACCGCTCACGCCATGCCGCCTCGTCCACCTTGAGAACGTGCTCTCCAGCTCCAAGCCGATCGACGCGCTCGAAATCGTGACCTCGTAGCTGCGGTAGGGAAGCGACGGCTCTTCGATGAAGCGGAACGACGGGTCCTCGATCGCCTTCTGGATCTCCGCCTTCTGGTACACCTCGTTCGAGGAGAGGATCAGCTCCAGCTTCGACACCGCGTTCTTCGTCACCGCGGGGAGCGACATGTTGCTCGCCGCGTCGAACGGAACGTCCGCGATGTCCACGCAGAACGACACTTGCGACACTTTGTAGTGCACCATCAGCAGGTTATCGCTCGTCGACAGAACCGCGGGACCCGTCTGCGGCCTACGATGGTCAGGGAAACGAAACGAGGCGCACAGAGCGACGGTGTTGTAGTACTTGAACTCGTTCTCGCGATTGCTGAACGCGAAAACGTACAGAAACCCGCGCTGCTGGCAGTACTGGATCAGATACGTCGCGCGATAAAACGTGGAAACCATCGTGGTCGTGTGGTCGGGAGTGATGTTCAGCGACAAGGACTGGAGTCTCTGGCGTCAAGAGGGAGTCGAAAGAGGACCGTAACGACCAGCTCGCGGACGGTGTAGACGTAAACGCGGCCGCTTCCCGTCTCCGAAGCGATGACCAGCTGGTTGAGGTGATTGCACCACAGCTGCGAGACGTTCAGCTTGATGCTCTTGATCTGGGGGTGAGGGGAGGGAGGAAGAGAGAGAAACCAGGTAAAAGGACTTCACTGAGACTTCGTAGAAGGTCAGCGACTTGTTGGTTGCGACCACCAAAATGGGACAGTACACCTTCTGCTTTTTAACCTCCCCTCGAGTGTGGATCCACACGGTGCCATTCGGAATGATGGATTCCTTTGATTTGGTCGTGATCTTCACGCAATTATGTCTACAGCTCGCAAAATAGAGACAACCCTACTTCGGATCGACGAGGTTGTAGATTTCAACCAAAGTGGGGCTGCGAACAATCGAAATAAAGCGACGGTCATTGGAAAAACTTACGGAGAGAATAGGTCCCTGAGGAATGAAGGTAATTGGGGTCGACAGCTTCACAGGAAGCAATGTCAAATCGCTCAGCGTCTGAAAGAACATTCTACAACAATCAGCCCGATCTCCTCAAAATAATACATTGGCTGCTCTTTGTGTACGTGGACGAGAATGTTTGAATTTTCATCGTAATAAATCTACGACTCACCACCCAATTCTTATTCCCAACATCAAACGCTTCGCTATTGATCTTGAGATAATAAGGAGATAATATCGTTTGTCTAGAATATACAGAACTCATAGAATATCAATAGGAACTGAGATATTTGCATCACTCTATTTGATGAAGATATTTGGGCTTTTTTTGGAATTGCTAACAAAGTGGAAAAAGCAACAGAAGATACAAGATCACAGGAAAGAAGGTTAGATATGTGGAATACTACGTGGTTGTGCATATTGCTAAGGAATAGAGAGACAGGTAGAATACTATTATTGAATCGTTCTGTATGGAATAATAAATGAAATGATATGCATTGTAAATTTGGAATATCAGGGTATACTTATAATATCCTATTCATTGATGTGAACCAAAAAGGACAAATACCAGCTATTTCTGTCAAATCGTTTAAGTGATCATTATTGTTTTTGTAGGAGCTACACATATCAAAATATGTAATGTAGCAAAGTAGCGGGGCTTTAGATTTGAGAGCAATTAAGATATAATTGTAAATCACATCTAAATAAAGAGAAAAGTTAAAAGAATGTATTTTTCGGGTTATGGCGTGATATTTATGTAAGACTAAAATAAACACAATAATCACCATAATATCGTACATCAGTTTTTTCGTCCAGTAATACTCTGTTGAATGCAAAATCCTTACAAATCACTTGAAGAGTTCCTCCAACTTCCAATTTCAAACGTAGTGTTAACTTTTGTTGTCCTCTAGGTCGTCTACAGTCTTCTGGATTTATAAACTGCCAAGACTCAACCTCTGTACATTTCTCAATATCAACCAATTCTTGTCCCTCATCATCTTCACATTGATAAACACTGATATTAATTCTTTCAGGATAATCAAAGTAAATAGAAAACACTTTCTCTGCGGAAGTACAAGGAATAGCCGTTCCTTTGCTTAGGATAATTGCCACTTGGTCATTTCCAGATTTTAGTCCATAAGAAATTGCAATAGGCTCTGTCATGCTCATTTTTGCATTTTTATCGTTCATAATGCATGCTAATTCATAAGCTCCTTGAGAAACACAGGTTATTGGATCGATTTTCTCAAATCGTTTTCGTTTTAATTGCTCCTTAAATAGTAACTGACGGAAAACCACCAATTGAGAAGAACCTCCAACTAATAGAACGTGTGGCAGTACACCTGGCATTTGACTTGGCTTCCTTGTAATGTACTGAAGAGGCTTTAGTACTGCAGATTCCATGCAATTCATAATTGCTTCAGTTACTTCCCTAAATGGAAGTGTAATGACCTCAACCTCAGTAGTTAGGTAGGATACATCGATTTCGTATGTAAGGTGTTCATTCTTCCTTAAAAAGGCTACATAATTGTCATCATCTGTAGTCTTCGTATTCATTGCTATCTTGACTTCTTCACAAATGTTCCTTAGTCTTGCCAGTTTTCGTGCCGTTCCTCTCTTTGACTTGTCGATTACAACACCATAATTATATCTCAATTCAGCTAAAACAAGATCCATTATTGCATTATCTATATCATTTCCTCCTAGGCATGGATTTCCAGCGTTATCTTCAACCCTAAATTGATTATTTCCCAAATATCGGATCACAGAAAAGTCTAAAGTACCGCCTCCAAAATCAACTACAAACACATTGGTGTCTTTTTTTAACGTAGGAAAGAGTCCTTTCACTGTAGTTTTACACCATGATAATCCTGCGGCTGTTGGTTCAGTTATCATTTTATCGATTTTTAAACCTGCTTTCTCTGCAGCTTGACGAATTGCCTTCACTTGATGATCAAGGAAATTAGCTGGTTTTGTTACATAAGCTCTGGTAAATGTTCGTTCACAAATCTGTTCAGCACTTGTTTTTATCCACTTAAATAATTCGCAGGCAACATCTATGCAACTTACCATTCTCGATCCATCTTCACTCACAACGAAATATGGATAACCATCATCTCCACGAACAACATCACAACCAAATATATCCTTCTTTTCTAACTTCAAATATTCGTCATATCTTAAACCAATTAACCGTTTTACACACGAAACTACAAAATGACCAGGTTTACCCATATTAAGTTTTGCCAGTTTTCCTACTTTCACTCCCTTGTCAGTATAATCAACAAATGAAGGAAATAAGAACTCCCCTGAGTCTTGGTTATTCCATAACTGTACTCTATTATTATCCCGAAGTGCACATGCAGTAGAATTGGTAGTTCCAAAGTCAATTGCCAGAATGTCTTCCATTTTCAAAACGCAAGAAATATTGAAAAGCCACAAAGTGATCTTCTCAGTTTAATTACCATTCTGTTAAAAGTCTTATGTTATTCAAAATACACTAAAATACATTATAATACAAAGTCCGGCAATTACTTACTAAACTATTATTATACACAAACACTTTTGAAACGAACCAAGAATAACAAGCACATTTTACCAATATGTAAATAATACAATACAATACAATACAATATGTTTGGCACAAACAATCAAATTAATAACTATCCAAAATCAGTTGACGAGCCACATGAGCATCAACATTTCCTAACTCACCCAAATGAGTATCATTCTCCAAGAATCTACATGTAAAAACTATTTCGATTTCAGCCTACTTCTTTTCAACTTCTTCTACCCATTTACGATCTCCAGTCGGATCATATGCAGAAATATGAGTCGGAACCTTCATATCCTTTTCATAGAAATCGACAATTGCATCGATTGTCTTGTTTGCAATTTCGTCGTCGTCACTTCCTTCCAGATTGAACACACGTCGACCCATCTGAGCCAATTTCTCTTTCTTTGATTCGAAATTGAATCGAAGTAAACGAGGTTGAATACAAGCCAAAGTACGACCATGATCAATTCCCAAATAGGCAGTCAATTCATGAGCAACAAAATGAGTTGCCCAATCTTCTTCAACTCCTTGAGCAATCCAACCATTCAGAGCTTGAGTCGAAGCCCACATTATATTCGAACGAGCCACATAACTCATCGGATCTTTCATTACCAATCGTCCATTATCAATGAGAACCTTCAATAATGCTTCAGAATATCGATCCTGGACATCAGCATCTACAAAATGATTAACAATCACAACCATAATAAATACTTTGACAGCTCGTGATGTATTGTTCACATACATGAACAAATGAATCAACAACACCATTCGTAGTTTGTCTTTCTGGAAGAGACATAGTTGTGAGAGGATCCAAAATCGCAAATTTGGGAAGCAATATAGGATTGGAAATGGGAAGTTTCATCTTCAAAGTACGACGAGAAATCATTCCACTCGGATCACTTTCTGATCCAGTCTATATATAAATACCATAGAGAACAACAAACAGCAGGAAGAGTCAAAACAACACCAATGGGAAGGGCGGCTGTGATAGTGTGAGCACCCGTCAACACAAGGTTCCAAAGATCTTCAGAATCTGTGTATTTGCACGCAGCAGCAATGAATTTAGTACCATCAGCAACAGAACCTCCTCCAACAGCAAGAAGATACACACGATCCATATCAAGTTTCTTGATTTCAGCCACAGCCTTGATTAAAGTATCAAAGTCAGGGTTCGCTTCAATTCCACCAAACTCATGAACTTCATATCCCTTTAGAGCAGTCATAACTTGATCATAAGTTCCGTTACGCTTTATACTGCCTCCTCCATATGTCATATAAACAATACGATCCTTTGGAATCAGAGTGGGAAGTTGAGCGATCTGTCCTTTTCCAAAGACAATACGAGTAGTATTAGCAAAGTTGAAATTGTTAACAGCCTTCATTATAATACGTAAAATAGATAAGTATCCAAGGAATGAATAAATAAATAAATAAATAATGAGGAAACAAGAGAAAGACAAATCTTTTCAAGAAAATTCAAGGAAATTTCTTGGCGAATATCAATCCTAATACAATTTGAAAACTATTCTGGCTTCGATTTCTTGAGAGCTGCCATTCTTTTATTGCTATTCAAAGGAACTCCTTAAGTTTATGGAAATCAACACTTTTATAACTCAATATTATTTATTTCTTTATGAATGGAGTTTTATAAAGCATCATATACATCACTCAAGGGAAGTGTAACAGATTTTATTGTCCCTATTGACCAAGAAACAACTCGAATTAAGAATGTTGTGTCTTCTGCTTTCAAGCAACTTAGAATGCTGTAGGAATTTTAGACATAATATCAATAAAATAGTAATGTTGTTTCTGATACCTTTCCTCCTTTTGATGAAATCGTTGTTTCTGTTGAATTAAGTGATGATCATGTATTTTTAATGAGTAGTGGTTCCTTCTAGAATCGAAAATATTACATTACCCCTGACCTAGGCATACCACCAAATGTTAGTCACTTTTATTTTAGCCATGTTTCTCCTATTCCCTTTGGTACACGCTCTTTCATAGAATTAATTTTATAGTGGAAACTGGAATTCATGAGAATACAGCTGTATCAAAACGTCCCCATTTATCTACTAGTGAATATCCATCTTCGAAAGTATTGTATTGTTTTTCATATTTATTTTAGTTTTTGGAACAAGAATCGAAATCAGAGCCCGCTGTAAGCGGTATTACTGACAACAAAACTCGCTCTAACTCTTTGCCCGACTTTTTTGGTCATGCGAACCTTTCTATTGATGGGTCTCTTTCTGATTCCATCCATACATCGCCTCTTGCTCACCACAGAAAAATCTCTGATTCTCCCACTTCTTTCCCGGGTGCTGCACACTCTTCTCCACATCCTTCAAATGAAACTGCAGAGAAAGCAGCAAATATAGAAGTTCATAATAAAGATGAGATCGATCCTAGGAAGAAGGATGCGACAGAAGCACAGCATATTCCTTTAAATGACTCAGAACCAAGCTCTGAGTATTCTGACTCGAGCTCAGATAGCCCTCTTCCTTTGCTTTATCCAACACAAAATAAGGGCGAATCTGCAAATAAGGAGACACAAGAAAGTGAAGCAAAAGTGTCGGAGTCCAATTCGGGTAAAAAAGATTCTGGCTCAAGTTCGGAAGATTTATCGGATGATTCTCCATCATCGAAAGAAGTAGATGAAGCCGATAAATGTAACGAAGAGATTAAAGTAAATGCGGATAATTCTGGAAAGAATGGGAATGTTTTGGAGGTTGTGGCGCAATCTGCATCGAATCAAAGCCAAAAAATGGAGAAGGAATCAAATACGATGAGCGAAAAGAATGATTTTGAGACAAAACTAGACAATAATAGAAGAAACGATGAGAATGAGGAGAGTCAAAGTGATTCTGACGATTCTAATGATTCTGACGATTCTGACGATTCTAATGATTCTAATGATTCTGACGATTCTAATGATTCTAATGATTCTAATGATTCTAATGATTCTAATGATTCTGACGAGGAAGAAAAGAGAATAATTGAGGAGAGGAAAAAAAAGGAGGAAGAGGAAAAAAGGAAGGAAGAGGAATCGTTAGCTAAGCAACGCAAGGAAGAAGAACGAAAGAAGAAAATGAAGGTTTCCTTTTTTGATTCATCCGATTCTTCGAATTCTTCGGATTACGAATTGGAATCGGCGCAAATTGCACCCAATTCGGTTCTTACTGTATCATCCACCATCGTCAATAAGACTATTACTCTCGCAACCTCTCCAGCACTCTCTGCAGCCAATCCTGCTCATAGCGGAGAATCAAACGCAAACGGAGTTCTCTCCGATGCTCACACAGAAACAAATTCGAAAGCGCATCGAGCTACGTTTTCTTCTTCGAGTTCGAGCGAATCTGATTCGAGTTCGAGCGATGAAGATCCAAAGCCGAAGAAAGAAGAAAGCAAACCTTCTGCGATGGGAATGCTGAGCAGCTTACTTCGATGTAGCAAGCCTGTCTCGGTTGAAAAGAAACCTGAAGCAAAACCTATTTCTTCTCCCATAAGGCCTTCTTCCTCTGGACCTTCTCGTTCTTTTAAAAACATTTACAAAGAGTAGGGGATTGAGACTTTGTCATTATGTCGTAGTGGAAACAAGGCGGAAGACATTGAAGTTCCCACCCCCGTTCTTCCTGTAGCTTCAAACACAGCAAAAATGTACAAGAAAAGAGTTTCACGAAAAAAGAGTAAATAACAAACAGTTTAACTTCTGTTTGAGAATAATTTCCATACAATAATGAACAACAAAACTATTACTAATATGAGAACAACTAATGTTGGTTGATCAGCGTTAGAGAGGAGCTTGCCAACTTTACTTAGCGTGACAGTTAATCCACTCGCTGCTCTATTCATTTCAGTTGACTAGATCGAAAACCATTAGAAGCAATACCATTTCGTCAAGATATCGATTTTGATTCGCCACTTCCCCATCAATATCGATTGCGATCTACTGCTTCAAGATTACGTAACAACCATTACATTCTTTAGTGAAGACATTTTATTTCTTAGTTCTGTAAGATGCATTTCATTTTCCTGCTCCAATAGTAAATGAGATTGCTCGAGATCTCTACGACTGCTTCCAACCTACCAAACAGCAATAATATTATAGTTCTACTCCAACAAGATCTCTCTTCATTGACGATGATGATCTTCCAGTATTCATTTTTGTAGTTTTAGCGCATTGGACAATACCCTTGATTTTTGGAAATTGCAGAATTGTCTTTATTATTGTTTTTCTAATTTAGCATGAGGACACAGCAAGGTTATGTGTTTCCATTACTATACTGTTTTTGCGTTTTGTACGACCATACTCGTTATTCTGTAATACTGTAGTTCATGTGTACTACTGGTTTATTATTTGAGTTTTGTTGGACAGGTAACAAAATTGAATAGAACTAATGAATAGAGAGTGGACAGTCCAACATTATACGTTACAAGTTCGAGTTCTTATTATTTCGATACTTCTGGTAGTCACTTTAGTAATTCTCGAACTGCGTATATGTCTGTAACACGTTTCTATTTTTTTCTCAGTTTATCTTAGAGAGTCTTTTTTCCTTTCTGAATACCCTTCTTTCGAAAGCTACCTCCCTTTATTTACCGAATAGTATTAATTTTACGGCAAATAACGAGGAACAAACTCCAGTTCCTGTAATGTCGAGTGTAAATTTGGTTTTGATAATCGAAATAGGATAAATCTGGCTTCGCTGCATCCATTGATGCGATTTTTGATAAAGACTCAACCAATACTACAGTCCGTCCATCAAAACCGAAGAGTTTTGTGTATAGCAGGAGCCCCGTAGTATTGCATTGGATGGATGACGTTAAACTCTATCGATACAAGAACTGTGAGCTGGATACTGAAATTCCATTTTCTGATAGTATTCTGTTTGTTTCTTGTTTGATTTTGTAGCTACAGATCCTGACCAAGATCACTTCAATATCTCTTTGGTTACAGTCGGGAGTAGCAATCGTTTTTTCTCCATGCCGTTGTTTGCAGGTCGTTGGGATGGGTACTTTATTTATGAATGCTCCTTCTAAATTAGACCTATCATTTTCACTATCTACCTGAAAAAGCATCAAGTAGCCACGTTCAATTCCTTTCTTCGTCGGCCTGCTAATTCAATTCTCTGTGCTCCTCGAATCCAAATCTTCACCTTCGTCGTTTCTCCTGGCTCTTATTTGGATAGGAACTATCCAATCAACATTCTTCGGAACTTTGGAATCCAACACGTCCAAACCTCCCATTTTATCATGCTAGATATCGACATGTGGCTGAGTTGTATTGTCTTTTCGGAATGTTAACTAGATAATTCGTACCAAATTTTGCTGGATCTTCCTCCGATCGTCATCGAAGATCCCGTCGCTGCTGTCGTGATTCCGTCCTTTTTTCATTCTGGATGGGCAATTCAGAATGGCACCGTGGAGGAACAGGCGAAATCGTAAAGGCGAAGCTCTCTCTCGATTCTAGAGTGATTTCGAGGATCCCCTTCACGATGGAGGAATTACTGGAGTGTAACAAGAGAGGAGAATGTCGTCCCTATAAGGAATCGTGTTTTACTTATGTGCTTTTTATTGCTGTTCTTCGATCGTAGATTTTTCTTCCGCATAACTGGCTCTATTATCATCGAAAGCCGAAGGCTCCCAGAGTTCTGGTTTACAACTGCTGGAAGAATGTTTATCAGGAGCCGTATGAATAGATTGATGCTGTGTGACGTGTAGATACTTGCTAGTGAAGAGAAACGATGATATTACGTTCTTTCTAGAAAAATACCTGAACTACGGACTTAATAAGATTAGTTATGTGGAAACGCTGAGAAATCATGGTAGTTTCTATGGCACTGGGTTCATTGTAGGATATCACTTCTATGTGGCAGGACGAATGTTTGGATTTGATATGCCTCATTTACCGTAATGATCAAACTCTGGTTTTAGTGTAGGGGATCGTATAGAGAAGAATATATCAAAACCAAAGTTAGCAAAAACTACTATATGTACAGTGCATATAGAAAAAGGCTTCGCATCATTGCCAAGAACTACACGGTTCTGCCTATCTGCCAGAAGAACAAAATCCTTCCCGTTCAAGCAATATACTAATAACACTCGTGAGTGGTTTGTCAGCTGTCCTTTTCCCACTGTTTCATCGAACAAACAAAACTACCTCCATCGGGTTGAGCGAACCCTGGCTGACCGAGCCGGAGCTCTCTTCTTACATCATCATGCTCTCATAGTAGGCGGCCTTCTTCTCCGCGTACTTGGCCTTCTCCGCACGCTTCTTCTCGAGGTTCTCGGCCTTGTGCTTGATGTTCTCCTCCATGGCCTTCTGCTCGGCCGCGCGGGCGATGGCGGCGTAGGGGTTCAGGCTGTCCATCACGGCCTTGTTCTTCAGCGCGTTGGCCTTCTTCGGGTAGGCCACCACCTTCTTCGCCGGACGCACCACCGCCTGGATCTCCGCCGAGTTGATCAGACGGCCCATGTCCGCCACCGTCAGCACGTTCTTCGGCATCGTGTAGCCCACCTTCTCCGACTCGGGGCCGTACAGAGCCTCCAGACGCTCGAACGCAGCCTTCGTCCAGATCACGAAGCGGCCCACGTGGCCACCGGGCGCCATGCGCAGCACGTTCATGCGGTTCACGTTGCACAGCTCCACGCCGGGAATGTTGCGGAACGGCAGCGCCACCGCCTCCTCGCCGTCAGCGTACACCACCATCGGACCCACGCGCATCGTGTATCGGCGGTTGCGCATCTTGCCCTTACCGCAGCGGATCTTCTTGCTCTCAGACACTCTCTCAACGTCCGCGTAGCAACCGTTCTTCTGCAGGAACGACACAGCCTCCTTCGTCTTCGTCAGCTTGCACAGAGCGTCATCCACAACGAACGGAATCTCGCTCACACCGTCGATCTTGTGACCACGAGCCATCACCAGAGCCGGAACAGCAGAAGCAGCAAGAGCAGACACCAGAGCGTATCTCTTCTGGTTCACGTTCACCTTACGGTGCCACTTTCTCCAGATCTTCGTCGGAGCGAACATACGACCCTTGCGACACATGTTAGCGAACGCTCCCTGACCAGAACGAGCAGTGCCTCCACCAGACACACGAGGAACACGAGCCACAGCTCGACCAGTTCCCCACGAGATAGCAGAGTGCTGGTGACCAGCGCGCTTGAACACAGCGTACGGCTGGCGGTGGTTCTTGTTCAGACTACCTCACAACACTAAAAGCACCACTTACTTCGTGTGGACGAACTGGACCACATCAGTACGAATGGGAGCAGTGAACACAGACGGAAGAGGGACCGTGCTCACGATCTTGTTAGCAGTCTCCACAGAGTACACAGAAACAACAGGACGAGCAGCCTATCGCATCAACCGATATTCCAACACCTCCTACCATTTTATTCCTTGTAATAGAGGTTTTTATTCCAAATCAATGGTTCCATCGCACGTTCAGTCATCAGCCATTATCATGAAAACGAGTTTCAGTCCAACAAACAACCCCATTTTCATCCAATTTATCATCATTCGCTCCACAAATTCCATCCATGCTATCCACACGACTCCTTCTTAAGGCTCCACACGTCCACGAATACGTCCAGTGCGACGAGCAGCAATCAGACCCACCTTCTTTCCGGGGCAAGTGCCACGGCTGCGAGTCGAAGGCTTACCAATGTGCTGGTGGTTACCTCCTCCGTGCGGGTGATCCACAGGGTTCATGCACACACCGCGCACCTTCGGCCACTCATTGCGCTTCACAGCGAACTTGTGGTACGCACGACCCGCCTTCAGCATCGGCTTGTCCATGCGGCCTCCGCCAGCCACGATTCCCACCATGCCACGGCAGCTACGCGTTACAACCAACACAAAGAGAGAAAAACATACCTCGAAGAAACCGTCTTCTTGATGCCCGAGGGCAGACGGATGAACGTCATGCTGCGGTCATCCGAGTGACCAATCACAGTCACGTAGTCGCCAGAGCACCGAGCCAGACTGCCGCGATCCCCCACCTTGTGCTCCACGTTGCACACAACAGTTCCCTCAGGAAGCTCACGCAGAGGAAGCACGTTACCCACGCTGATATCCGCCTTCTTACCGCAGAACACGCTCTGGCCAGTGAACATACCCTCAGCAGCCAGGAACAGCTCCTTGTCCACCTTGAAGTGGTAACTACCCATTAGCCACCTTCTCTCTAACACAAATACGGATTGCGGAAAGTCACGCGAGCAAGAGGAGCGCCACGACCGGAATCGTGAACGATCTCTCGCACCACTCCCTTCAGGAATCCGTTGCGCTCAGAATAGTCCAACGCACGGAATTGAGGCACTCCCTTACGCAGGTGAGTGTGAGCCTGGAAGACAGCTCCTTTAGCTCCTTTTCTTTGTCCTATATATGCAGTTAGACATAAATACTATATGGAGAATGCAAATCATACAAATATTGCAAAAAGAAAAGCAAGAAACAGCAAGAGTGTTGTCGTTGCTGTTATTGTTGTTGTTGATAACCAATTTCAAATTATCACCTACCGCGAATGACACGACCCATGGATGAAAGCTAGATTCTAAACCAATTGAGAAATAGGTTCAAATGTCAATATTGGTTGTATTTCTGGAAAACCAATAATTGGATGTATTTTGCAGAAATGATCAAGTTGAACAAAGTGGAATGAATGATGGATAGATGGCTGAATGGATAGTGAAATAGGTAGAGAATGGGATGGAAAAGTGAAAATGAATGTTGGAAACCTTTCCCAACGTGCTAGTTTGTTTGTGTGTGGTAATGGCATAGTGAATCGATTGGTGTTTAATTGGAAGGAGTTTGCAAAGCGATATATTTAGTTATTATGTCCTATAGGAGGTGAGGTGGATTTGCTGAATTCTATGTACTTGTGGTTGTATTGAAGTACTCAGAGAGATGTTATGAAGTGATAGAATGGAATAATTGGGTAGAACTGAATGAACAAACAAACAAACAAACAATGAATCACATTGGTCAGAGTGGATTTGTGATAAATCATGATTTTACAACCACCACTTGCTTCCCATTTATCATATCTGTTTTCCATACATCCTAATAGAGTAGAATAACACAATACAATCAGAGACGGATGATATTGTATATATATACTAAAGATGCCATTATCGATCATCCAATTTCACTCAAGGTGTCATTGCCTCTGAATGATTAGTCTGCAAATGTCAAAAAAGAAATCGCTTTATGTCCAAATGCAATCTGAACTGGAGTATGAAAACAACACATTACACATATATTGATGCTTATTCCATTCAGGTCATTCACATCAAATGCATTGCTCATAATTTCAAATTCGTTTGAATAAGGATTGTTTATACCCTATTCAAAGGATCATTTGAAGGCATCTCTGCTGATTGTGGTACACAGTCACATTATGAATCGTATTATTTACACATCCAGAGATCAAAACCCATTATCTCTTCACACAATAATGTACTAACCATCCTCGTCAATCGTGTGAATGCTAGGAAATGTATAACTGAAAGTCGATTTTCACATGATGACAAGTACAATCACTTTTTCAACATAAGTAATACAATTCGATTAATGGATTGAATCAAATACCATCCAAACATAACGATAACATACATACAGATTGGATTGTATGGATTCCCATAAAGATTACTATCTATGATGACCCATTTTTGTTACGGGTTTTTCAATAGGATTTAGCTACAAGAGTAATCACTTTGATACATTATTCAACCCGATTTCATCGCAACTTCATTTGCTCCCACTTTCTCTCTCAACAAAGCTTTTTACAAACAAACAACAATCAATTGCTTTAGACACCTCTCTCAAAGTACACGTTCGTATCCTTGTATCCGCGCTCGCGCAATGACTGCTGCAGCTCGGGCTCCAGTTTATTCACAGCCAAAGGCTGAGTAGACGTGAACGCAGCAATAGCCAGCGGCATCGCTCCCCACAGACACGCCGTGCAAACCACTATTGCTCACCACCCTTTCTCGTTCCTACCCAGATTCATCGCGATACCTCCCCACTTTCCAGCAGGCATGCAGTGCAGCGCTCGTAAGGCATCAAAAATGAACGGAGGCAGCAGCAGCACTACACGTCAGAGCCAATCAGCAACAGCACCAGGCGTGGGAAGCAGGACACGCGTGAGGGCAGTGAGATTCACAGCCTTGGTTCCGGCCTTTCGGCTCACACCAAGCTGGTTTCCGTCCTTATCCATCACCGCGATACCTGTGCGCGTCTCCTTGAAACGCATCAAGTACACATTCGCCGCTCCGGCACACGCCACAGCGAACCAGGGAATGCACTACACTCTCAGAAACCTAACGAATGCATACCTTGCCCAGCAGACCGCCACCACCAAGACGCTGGACCAGCTTGTTACCGGCCAGAGCCACACTCACAGACACGATAGTGGCCGAGCAATACGCCTTTCCAATGTCCTTCCAGTTCGACTCAGTCGACGTGTTGCGGTTGCTGTAGTTGAACATAGCGTTGTAGGTCTGGTTGGCCCACTGCCAAAAGATCACATTCAAGGTCTACGGGTGAGTGGGAACAGCAGGTTCATACGGTCGGCGGCGCTAACAGCATACCGAACTGAATAGGAATATTGGCAGGGACGAAGCAGCACATACGACCGATAGGGTTGATAATCTGCTTGGTCTGGGGATGCTCCATCGACTCGATGATATTTCGCGCCTTCCACAACTCTTCGTTGCTGTACTTATTCTCGCCGCGCTTCCAAGACTCGATCTTTTCCATAGCCTCATCATGAGCCTTTTTGCCCAAAATGAGTTTTCTGATCCATCAGAACTACTATAAACAGACTACCTGAAGTCACAACGGATCATATTATACTTCACACGACCCCAATAGGTATTTTCATCATACAAACCCTTCTCTAAACATAAACATAAGATCTCGATCTTACCAAGAGAAAAAGTGGGATATTCCTTCATGGATCAAGCGCAGTTACAAAGAAATGAATTAGAGAAATGGGGAATATATCATTACCCCTATTTCTCTATTTGGGGAATACTGTCAATTTGTGTGCTTTTTTTGCTCTGATAATAATCACAATAATAATGACAACAATAATATAATGAACTTACACACTCACACAAACAACCACAATTACACACACTTTGACACACTTTGTTCATTTTCATCCACATCAATTCTTGTTAACAATCCAATTCATTCATCATTCATTTCTGATTTAGATTTCATATTATCAGCCTATTTCATGGGGGTAAATATCAATTACAGAATATAACCTATTATAATCAGTATATAGATGGAATCAAGGGGTAAAATAGTTTTCTTACTTTTCTATCACAGTATTGCCATTTGTCAGAATGTCTGAGCCGGTAAGAATAATGTGAAATGGAATGTGAATCAAATGAAATATGAAATGAATAAGAATGTGAAAAGTTGTTAGCGTTAGGTTGTTAGTAAATGGGAAGAGGCGAATAAGTAATATTTGTGTAGGTTGTTGGTGCTGATATGAATGTTGAGCAAAAGAAGAAGCGAACTTTCAAGAAGTTCACTTATCGTGGTGTGGACTTGGATAAGTTGTTGGATATGCCTCTAAAGGACTTGATGGAGCTTGTTGATGTATATTTAATAATGTAATTAAACGAAAGGCGCGTGCTCGTCGTCGTTTCCGTCGTGGTCTTAAGAGAAAGCCTCAGGCTCTGATAAAGAGACTGCGCATTGCTGTATGTGTAAAATGGAATGAAATGAATGTTTAGAAGGCGAACACTCCTGAGAATGAGCGTCCTCAGCCTGTGAAGACTCATCTTCGTAACATGATAGTTGTTCCTGAGATGATTGGTTCTGTTGTTGGTGTTTACAACGGGAAGAGTTTCAACAACGTTGAGATCAAGGCTGAGATGATTGGTCACTACTTGGGTGAATTTTCGTTGACTTACCAGCCCGTGAAGCACAACCGCCCTGGTATTGGTGCTACTCACTCTTCGAAGTTCATTCCTTTGAAGTAAGTTTTGTCTGCACATTTTATCTTGGTGACGATGGTTTGTTGTTTGTTTGAACAAAGTGTAATAGAGTATCTAAATGCATTGATTCTGTGTTTTTCCATGAATCGCGGTTATTTGGTAGTACTATACTTACTCTAGTAGATCGTAGACATTATTGCGATGAGTATACGAAAAGAAGATATTGATTTGGATAATCCATTTAACAATTTTAAGTAGCTATATTACTGTCTGTGATGAATGTAGATTGTTTTGGAATGCTGGCAAAGAAAATTGGAAGAATAAGGAGCACATTGCACGCCTAACTCTTTTCTATTCGAAACACCATCCTTCAAAAGTATTATCTATGGTGTGTGTAATATCTTAGATTAATTCTATTGTTTCGTTGCTCTCGAAGTACGAAGGACGTGAGTTGGAGATGTATAACAATATCCTCAAGAAGTATGGTGTCGATGCTCTCTCTCCCGATGATCGTCGATGAATTATCTGTTTATTACTTTGTAGGCAAGAAGATGGAAACTACGTATTATATTACGGAGTATTACAAAATCCATAATCCTGAACGTCTTTCAGGTATTCCTTTTTCATTTCTGTAACTATAAGATGTTCCAAGCCTCGTCAAGAAATATCGGGAAGACTACGAACTCCTCTTTCACAAAATGAAAAAGAAATATGGCACCGATCCGCGCGACGAAATTCAAGTGAGTTTTTTGTTCTGGCCCTAAACGTTAGCTTCCTGTTTCGACTGTAGTAGAGTCTCCAACCCCTGTGGCTGATGAGAATGCAGAGAATGCACGAGAGGAAGAGTATTCCTATTCGGAGTATTCTTATTCGGAAGAAGAAGAAAAAGAAAAGAAAGAAATGGCACCGAAAGAGAGGAAGGTGGAAGAAAAGCGAGATATTCTCCTTCAGGCGAAGGAAGCGGGTTCGAAAGAGGGTGGTCTGTTTAGTAACATCTTGAAATCATCCAAGAAACTGTTTGATGAGCTGAGCAATGCCGGACTGAAGGCCGATTCGCAGTCGACCCAGAAGGAAAAAGTGCTGCTTTGCGTTTTTTTCTAACGCGTAGCAAAGAGAGATCGGTCGAGACCAGTTCGGTGCGTCGTTCGTTTCGAATAGCGCAGCGATCGGGAACGCGGCAGCGGAAACGACGCGCCACGAAATCGAAAACGCCGTGGAGAAAGTGGATAACTGCATCACGATTCTCGTGGGAGTCATGCAGGAAGAGGTTTGCTTTGTCGCTCTGCTGGAATGGTAGGACGCGCTTTGGAAGTCGCTCTCGCAGGAGCTCGCAGTGGATCAGTCGGCGTTGCTGTCGTCGTATCATTCGCGGCTTAACGCGTTGTTGCAGCGTGTGAAGAGCATCGAGATCTTGCTGATGAACCGAGAGGAAGAGATCGAGCGCGAGGATTTCTTGTCGTGGAAAGAATCCAAGACGCAGAAGCTGGCCATGCTGCAGAGCATTTATGACCAGCAAGTCGCTGCCAAGAAGGAGGAGTTGGAAGATTTGCGCCCTACACAGCAAGACAAGCCGGCGGAGCCTCGCCAAACCCAGTCAGAGAAGCCAGTCGCAGCACAGCCTGCACAGCAAACGGAGCTCAAAGAGGTTCAGATGGTGGAAGAAACAGCCAAGGCGCAGCCTGAAGCGAAGGTCGAGGCGGAGGCGGATAGTAGTGATGACGATGATTTATAATCTGCTCTGTTTGCTTTCAAACAAACAAACAAACAAACACAACTCACGCATTAAGACTCGTTGCGAAACTCCTCCAAACACTCTGCCTTCTCCGCCTTCGTCGCTCCCTTCACTGTTAGAATCGTGACCAAATCGTCCTCCGTTGCATCCGGCATTCTACATTCCTCATTCCCTTCACTCTCCTACATATTGTGAATGGAGGCTACTAGATAGCTCACCGGCGTGCCCAGCAACTTCAACATGCTATCCGCCTTCTCCACTGCGCGATTCACAAACTTGTTATATCTGGAATTCACAAAATCGGGGCTATTTTTACGTGGGAGGAATCACATATTTGAACTCATCGGTTTCGTTCTGTCCAACAATCGGAAGTTTCAAGAAGAGTGTTTTAAGCGAGTGCAGATCGAGGAGCATTTGCTGCGCGCTCATTTCGTTCACGTGCTTGCATCGGCTCACACAGTCCAAGAAACGAGGCAGGAACTGCATCGCCATGCGATCGCAGAAGTTTCGGAAGTAAATCCGAGAGAGCAGGTTCCGAATATTCGGATATTCGTTGCACAGCGTCGTGGAAATCGTGGAAACATACCCTAGATTCGATCGAATTCGCTGGTTCTACCGCTCTGATCGCCGATGTTGTCGAAGGTGGCCCAATTAATGCTGGTCATTCCGTAGAGCACGTTCTCGACCTTCGCGTATTCTCCGCTGACCAACGTTTTGATTCCCAGGCTCACCGTGTTGTAATACGCGTCCAGCAGGTCGCTCTGCAGATCGATCGACTCGCGGACCTTCGCTTCGGCCAGATTTCGCGCCATCTGCTCGAGCTGCGGAATCATCTCGGCGATGTACGCCGCTGTGTTGATGCTGCGTGTGAGATCCAAGGGACAGAGCCTACCAATAGCAGACATAATCGCGGTCCGTGTCCTTCTTGAATTTCACGCAGTCGTCGCCGAAGCTATCGCGACTCTTCGAGTGCGGCAGTTTGTCTTCCAGCGCTTTCTGGTATCCGCCCAGCGTCGATTTCACCTCGCTACGCCTCACTCCCTTTTCCTTTGTCCCCACCTCACCAGACTCACCAAGGTCTCGCCCATGCTCATCGTCGCACATCGCGAGATCGTTTCTTTCAGGTACTGGAACAGCTTCACCGCGCCCTGCAGGACCGGCAAGTCGCCTCCCGTCGCCAGTTCGTCGCCCTTCGACAGCCGCGCCAGCAACCGATCGAAGTTCTGCTTCTCGCTGCTCACGAAGGCCGCGAGATACGGGTCGAAGATGTTCGAAATGAAGCCCAGGAAACAGGGCAGCGCGTCCTATCGTTCAATCCACTCCCCGTTTCGACCAGCGGATCGCTGTACGTCTTTCCCTCCGCCTCCACGCGCTCTTTCTCCGCTGCTTTCTGCGCCTCGCGCTCTTCCTGCCGCTCAGAACTCCCATCCACCTCTACTCGCTTTCGGAGACGCTCGTAGCGGAGCCGAATCCCCGCGGGACTCTGGCTATCCACGATCTGCCCCTCCTCGTCCAGCTCGTACGGGAAATTCTCCGGCGGCACATTCTTTATGCCCAGATCCATCTTCAGCACCAGCTCCTATTTTGATTAGCGTCCAAAGTCAAGCCAAACTCGCTCGAACTGCATCGTGGTTCGCAGCGCGTTGACCAGCAGCGGCACGTCCACCATTTCGGGCGTTTCGAAGCGTTTCAGTACCGTTTCCACGTGCTCTTTGGTCTTCTCGCAGAACGCTTGGAGAAGGTGCGCATCCACGTGCCAATTGAACGGGAAGAGACATTGGTACTTGGCCTCATAGCTACCCGTGAGCTCTCCGTTTCTCCGTTACTCCGAGAGCGTCTTCCAGAACCAATGGAAGCGTCGCTCCATCTGATCCAGCCCTTCTCCGGCACTTCCCGGCATGAACAGCGCGTCGTAGTTCTTCAGCTGGTTCACGCAGAACGACTGGATCAAGCGGCCTCGCGTCTCTTCGCCCATCGCGTTGATCACATAGCAAGCGGCTTGCAGTCGTCCGCGAGTCACGAGCTGGTCATCAAATCCGGCTTCCTGCTTCTCCATCTCTTCCAGCATGTCTTCGGTGATCGGCTGGTTGGATCCCTCTTCGAACGTGTACACCAAGTCCTCCACTTGGTCGAAATCGCCGAAGATCAGCGAGCAGAATGAGTCGCGCAGCGTCTGCACGCGCTGCAGCAGCGCAGCGATCTACACATCGAAGGGGAGAATCGCTCCGACACTTTCGATCTCGTGGTATTTCTCGAAGAACGAACTGAGCTGGAGAACGGCTCCCAGGCTGCGCGAGGCCTTGATGTACTGATGCGTGCCTTGGATTTCTTCGGCAGCGTCCAGCGAGGAGACAAACCTGCATGAGAGGGAGAGAGGAAGGAGAAGTACATTTGCAATCGAGCCAAGGCGTTGAGACTCTCGGTCAGATTTCGCTTGGCCGCGTCTAGCTTGGAGATGTTTCTAAAATAAAATGAATAAATCAAATGAAATAGCATACTTGCAAATCACCTGGACCAGCTCTTCCGAATGCGCCGCCTTTTCTTTGATTTCGATGATACGAGCAAACAGGTCGTTAATCGTCTGCTTCGCTTCCTCAATATCGTCCTCTGCAGAGCGACCAACCTGCGATTGATCTCTCACCTAAGCAATCAAACGACTCGCCAAGAGGAACCGTTTGCATAATTTGCTCTTCCAATGTGTTGATTTGTTCTTTGAGCTCTGAGGAATATGAGTTAATTCGAGACATTGCTTCTTCATCAGGAAACTAGTCAAATAAGATCCACACAGAAAAACAAAAAAATACCTGAGCATTAATATAAACAACAGGATCAAAGTCAGGAGCATCCAAAGGATCGTCAGACTGAAGAATCTAAGATCGTGATCAAAATACTGCGATTAATACGGTACTTAATGCCGCATCGACTTCAGGATCAAGAACCAGCGTGAAATCTTCTATTTCCTCGCTCATAAATGGAGATACTACAAATCGTTATTGCGAACAATAGATCAATCTACGTTTTTAATGAGAAAAATAGATCAATGAAATCGAGCAGAATACCCCATAATTCTGGAATCGTAAATCGTACATTACATTTGTTGAATTTATGAATTGTTTCGAATAGGGTATGACTTCAGTATGCATTCCCAGTGATTCGATACACAGTGGAACAGTATTGTTGCTGTGAGTCGATTGGATATTGTTGCTGAACATTCGCTACAGTGTATTTACCTATTTTGTATAGATTGTGTGTGTTTGTCCAAAAAAGCACAACAGCGACTGTATCAATATAGAAGTTTGATAATTTTTTGGAGTATCTATGTATAATGCTATAGTAATAACAGTAATAATTATAATAAATATATTTTCGGGTGATTAGTGGAGCACTACTCAAGAACACCTTTCTCTTTTCAATTACCTAATATCTGCATTCAACAGCCTAACGTAGGTTTTTTTTAATAATTGATAGGATCCTTTTAAAGTTTGGAAATAATACGATTGATACACAATGTTCCAGGCTCTCATTCATTTTGTGAAAAAGTTACCCTTGATACGATACACTACCTATGAACAAACAAGACAACAATAGAAATATTCCATAAACCGACTGATTTCTCAGAGTACCCATGTTTATGATTATTATTAGTTGTTGTTGGCTTTCTCTAAGTGATTACCAAAAGATCGGCAAGTTTGGTAGAAACATCTAAGAATAAAAGGAATCTATTTTTATTACTTGATACACTTTTTTTTGTTACATACATAAAAGAACGAGGCAAATCGACGTTTCGAAGATTTGGAATATCTAAATCATCATCATCATTATTCGGTTGCTTATAGTACTTTCTAATTTCACTGAATAAATATATTGGAAGCTGTTTCCATCCGAGTTAATAATGGTTTTTAGATTCGGAAGATCTAGATTCCCTCATTTCTTTCCATTCGTTTGTACGTCGCATTTTCAAACTAGATGACTTCTTTCCACAACAACCACAAAGTGCATATTTACCAAGTCGAATGGATCGTAATAATGGAAGATCTATTTGCATCACAGCTTTGAACACAACTCAATACGTTCCATTCTTACTGATTTGCAGTCAGTAAATACACGATTACCCAATGTGATGTGCTGTAGTTTAGGAAGATCTATCATTCATTATTCAAGCTGATAGCTATACGATGAATTGCAAATGAACCATACCAAAAGTTGTATGACTCTCTGTCCATTTTACCGATATTTATCGATTCCAGCGATTCCAAATTCTTCAATTCAAAATCCCCAGCAAAATCACTGAAACTAAATTCTCCAATCTCAATAGATTCCAATGATTCACAATTTAATATATGGAATGATTTCGATTCATTCTTTGAATAGCTATTATGATTTTTCGTGAATGAATTGCTTTCAATTTTTACACTCTTCAATCGATGTAATCCATTGATTGAAAATGTCTGCACTGACTGAAAGCATTCATTGCCAATTTCTATCGATCGGAGAGATTCGAGTTTACTCAGATCCAGTTCAGTCAACTCATTACCGCAATTCGAAGAAATCACTAAACGCGTCACTCCTAAGCTTATATCAAACAAATCGTCGCTATTTCGGATTACCATTTGCTCTTCAGGAATATCACTTATCTTGGGTAGAGTCTCTAGTTTTCTGGGCTTTTCATTCTTCAGTACACATCGAATACTTTCCCTCATTCCATTCACATACCATCCATCATACAACTCAATTCCACCTTCCTTCTCTTTGCCATGATCCCATTCACTTTCACGAATTGCTGTTCCACTTTTCTTATCAATCAAATACCCTATCCCATTTCGTACAAATGCGCCATTGTCAATGCAATATTCTCCCATATATACAGGTATTCTAAATAGAGGATCAACGTTATTAAGGTCTTCGGCATATTCGATCATTATGTTCTTTTCCACATCAAATTCACGTATGACTCGAATCAGCTGGTCTTTTGCCCAATATCCTTCGATCTTCTCTCTCCCAGACTTTCGATCATATTCGATTCCATAGCCCTGCCGATTCATGTTCTCGCCAAATTCCCCTCGATAAATAACGATTTCTTCATTTTCCTCTGTGCGACCATATCGGATTGTCATTATCAACCCCCCTTTCGTATTTTCTGTCACTCTTCGTTCTCCATTTCCAAAAAATGAATCCCAGCTTTCCCTTCGTAGTGCTCTTCCATTCTCATATTCCGTGACTTCTCCCACTCGTTTGCCATTTCTCACTTCCCATGCAAGACTCAAGATTCCATGACTGAACAACTGGCAACGACCGTCAATCTCACCATCTTGCATCTCACTCACCAAAAATTCATTTGAATGATCGCCCTGAAATCTGGTAATTTCATACTGTTCTCCCTTTACAACAATTATCTGCTTTTCACTGGTTGTGTAATCGCTCAGGAAATACTTTGATTCTCTTGTTGAATTGGACGAGTCTACAAGGGTAACACATATTGCTGAGTTTTTACTTTCAATAATACTCACCATTTTGAAACAAGTTGTAAATCAAGTTCCTCTGCATTTTCTTTTTGAATATCGTAGTTTTATTTGCATGAATTCTGTTTCTATTTGCTTGTTTAAGAAGTGTACTTCAAACGATGGGCGAGAGGGAACACACAAACTTTGTATCGCCTGAGATGTTCAAAATCACTTAGATGGATTGCGTGTTATACATTTGAATGATCATGCTTCTCTTGGTTGATTAAGTGGAAGTATTTAGTTCCTCCTGTGGGAGAACAAAGTGGAAACTCTGCTTTGGTGATACATAGGATTACATATTTATGTAGAGTGCACTATCTAATACTTATAATAGTAATAATGAGAAAAGGACAGAGTGGAAAAACTCGAGATGACATGTTTTTCGTTCCTTAGTAATTGTGCCATAGAATGTGCATCTTGAAATCAACATATTTTGTTTCATAATGCTCCTATTCCCGAAATCTCTAATATGATGCCTTCTCTTGGAACATTAAGGCATGTATTTTGCTCACATTATACGGTTCAAACACGAAATGAATTATTTCATATACCTTACAAACACACCTATGTACATGATGAAGGTGATGGGTCAAGATCATACTTGCTTTATTCTGTCTCCTGTAAGTCTGTAGGAAAAAACGGATTTCTATTGATTTAAACCGTTTCCAGTGTCTCTAAAATTGTTTTGACAACGAATCGTTTTTTTACCTCTTTTTTGTACACTCCATAGCCTTTTCAAGCATATCACAAGGAATAATAAGTGCAATAAATAAACTGAGTTCCAAATACCGAATTGAAGGATACAAAAGTTATATATAACAATATACTAAAACACTCATGTCGTCCGAGTGTAACTATTTTGGAATTGATATTGGAACGGCTACATCATGCTGCTATCAATGGAGTAATAACGATGCTTGTGTATCCAATTCGTATCGCCCGCTGACTCTTTCAGTTGTGCTGCTAGGAAAGAAAACAAAAGTGGGTGAAGATGCAATTAATTCATATAGATTTGACAATCAGTGCCTTCTCTATAATGTGAAGCGAATTATTGGTCGCGACGTTACAGAAATTCCTCAAAATGATAAGGACCACTTTCCTTACAAGCTGGGTGTCAGAGAAGACAGAACGGCCATAATTTTGCCCCAAGGGAATAAAGCTAATAAGAGTTATATTTTTCCTGAAGATGTGTATACGGAAATTGTGAAGAGTATATTACCACCGAATTATGATCAGCTAAAAGGGAAAAAGTGTGTTGTAGTCACAGTTCCTGAGAAATTCAATGCTAAGCAAAGAGCTGCCACCATTAATTCCGTGGAGTGCCTTGGGTTTGATGAAGTTCGCTTATTTTCTGAGCCTTGCGCGGCTGCCTTTTCGTACTTCCATAAGGAACACATTCAAAATTCCCAAACGTTTGTAGTGTTTGATTTTGGAGGAAGTACTCTTGACATTGCACTCATCCACTTTGCTGACCATAATTTCAAGGTTTTGGCCGTCGGAGGCCATCCTTATTTGGGAGGCATTGATATTGACAATGCCATTATCGACCTCATTAAAGAGAAATTCAGGATCACACAGAAAATATCGCCTATGCTTGAGTGGAAGTTGAAATTAAAATCAGAGAGTATAAAAAAGGCATTAGCCTATTCTAGTCAAATCGTAATTCGAAATACTGAGCTATTTGAAGACGATTTAGTACCAGAAGCTCAAATCACTATCAGCAAAGCTGAACTGGACAGGGTGATTGATCCCGTTCTTACCTCGGCTGTCGACATGGCGTATCAGGAGATATCTACAACTGCAGAATTCAAGCGTGGAGAGATCTCGATGATTCTTCTGACAGGAGGAACTTCACAGATTCAGCGTCTTGATAGAATGGTTCAAGAAAGGTTCCCATTATGCAAAATCTCAAAGATCGACCAAATGTCCGTTGCCCGAGGAGCTTGTCTCCAAGGTTTGTTTCTTTTTTGGCTCTTTTATCTCTAGCTCACTGGGAGTTCTGCGTGTCAGCGAACAACCGGAGCAGCGTCGACTTGCTCATGCAGCCAATTGGCATTCGAACGACAGACGGCATCACCGAGGTGCTCCCCAGCACCACAAAGATCGGCGAGGAGGTCACAGTTCCCTTTAATTTCTATCCATCCTATGACTATGCACAGGAACTTTTAATTTCGCTCTTTCAGGGAGACTGGGAACGTTTTGAAGGGCAGTCGAATATTGGCACCATCAAGATCAATATTCCCCATCCTGATAGGATAGACAATGTGTGCATCACGCTGATCTTGAGCTATAATAAGGATTGCCTGCTTTGTTTCAGAGCTCTCGTGAACAATCAGGAGGTTTACTACACCACGATTCACGATCGATGGCACAGCACCAATCCTTATTACGAATCACAGAACAAAGAAGTCGTGAATCGACTTATTAGTGATATTCGAATTCACGCAGAGTACTCTCCAGATGGCAAAAGGATTATCAATGAAATGCTGGCTCTTCAGGAGAGAAGGCACAATAACCAACTGAGTGAGATTGAGTATATTACTGGTCTGCGTTCGTTGGAGCAACAAGTCACAAGTTATCTCTCAACCAGCATAATTGTCAAAAAATAACGACTCGATGCATTTAGATACTCTATTACACTTTGTTCAAACAAACAACAAACCATCGTCACCAAGATAAAATGTGCAGACAAAACTTACTTCAAAGGAATGAACTTCGAAGAGTGAGTAGCACCAATACCAGGGCGGTTGTGCTTCACGGGCTGGTAAGTCAACGAAAATTCACCCAAGTAGTGACCAATCATCTCAGCCTTGATCTCAACGTTGTTGAAACTCTTCCCGTTGTAAACACCAACAACAGAACCAATCATCTCAGGAACAACTATCATGTTACGAAGATGAGTCTTCACAGGCTGAGGACGCTCATTCTCAGGAGTGTTCGCCTTCTAAACATTCATTTCATTCCATTTTACACATACAGCAATGCGCAGTCTCTTTATCAGAGCCTGAGGCTTTCTCTTAAGACCACGACGGAAACGACGACGAGCACGCGCCTTTCGTTTAATTACATTATTAAATATACATCAACAAGCTCCATCAAGTCCTTTAGAGGCATATCCAACAACTTATCCAAGTCCACACCACGATAAGTGAACTTCTTGAAAGTTCGCTTCTTCTTTTGTTCAACATTCATATCAGCACCAACAACCTACACAAATATTACTTATTCGCCTCTTCCCATTTACTAACAACCTAACGCTAACAACTTTTCACATTCTTATTCATTTCATATTTCATTTGATTCACATTCCATTTCACATTATTCTTACCGGCTCAGACATTCTGACAAATGGCAATACTGTGATAGAAAAGTAAGAAAACTATTTTACCCCTTGATTCCATCTATATACTGATTATAATAGGTTATATTCTGTAATTGATATTTACCCCCATGAAATAGGCTGATAATATGAAATCTAAATCAGAAATGAATGATGAATGAATTGGATTGTTATCAAGAATTGATGTGGATGAAAATGAACAAAGTGTGTCAAAGTGTGTGTAATTGTGGTTGTTTGTGTGAGTGTGTAAGTTCATTATATTATTGTTGTCATTATTTACTATCAGAGCAAGAACATAACAAATTGCCAATCGATAACTCTACCTAGCAGTACTACTTTTCATTCCATCTACTTTTCATTCACTACTAAGTCACTTTCACACCATTTTCTATTATTTTCTCACCAAAACTGCTATTAGCAATAGATCATATTTGAAATACCATATTCTCCATCCAAATGACACTGCCCATAGTTCCACATATTTCAAATACACACATAGCAATACTCAGATCGATCTTTCCGAGATACCTTTCCCACATACCGGTTAACTCAAAATATGATTTTCCCTAATTTCTCGTGCTCCGGATATTCGTATAATAAGCGATTTGCTAATTCTCAACCCTCTATTGAGCATGTATTAATTACTGTACGCATGGAATGCTCACCATAGGTGTGATAGTTTCACGGGAATTCGATTATTTCTGTTGGTCCAGATATATACTCAAGTGAATTTCGTATAGGCAAAGTAAGCAATACGCTCGCTTTTACGTTACGTGGTAGATGGTCAAGTGTCTTAAGTCTGGAAAAGTGGTCATCTTGACGGCTGGTAAATATGCCGGCAAGAAGGCTGTCATTGTGAAGGTGAACGAAGAGGGAGACGGAAAGTACAAGTTCCCTTATGCTGTCGTGTGTGGAGTGGCGAGACCTCCTCGTAAGGTGTACACGAAGATGTCGGAAAAGGCGGTGGCCAAGAGAACATCTATGAGAGTGTTTACCAAGGTCGTGAACCTCCAGCATTTTATGCCCACTAGGTTTGTGTCCTGCCTTGTGCTTATCGTTAGATACAACGTCGAGTTCGACTTCTCTGCGCTCCCCGCCAAGGAGGTTGCTCCTGAGGAGAAGAAGGCTGCTCTTAAGAAGATCGCTCAGACCTTCCAGCAGTCGTATGTAATTATGGTTGTGCTTTAGTTTAGGTACCTGAAGCAGAATGAAATCACAAAGGAGAGAACCAAGGCTGGTGTTGCTTATCTCTTCAAGAAGCTCCACTTTTAGGCAGGTTATCGTTATGGGATGCATTGACCTTGCTTGAGTTGCTGTGTTTGTGACAAACAGGAGAAGGTACAATGATGTTCACACAGAGTTCTACCAGGCGTTCTGGGAATCATACCCTGTGGGTTGTAGTTGTTTGAGGGGTAATTCCCGAACCTTTGATAGTAATCATTATAATGTGGCTCTCTGTATTCTATCGACTGATATGCATGGTAGGCCGGACCTGAATATCTCTCTGGCACAGAATCACTCAGGGGTCCTATCGGAACCTCTCTACGATCCACCCACTGATTCTCAGGCATCGAATAGAGTTGTGAATCCAAGCTTGGAGCCTTATAGGGGTTTTGCGAAAGTGAAACCGTTTTAATGGGCTCCATGGGCTCCATGAGTTGATGTTCAATCCTGTCATTCTTCCCCCACAGCGTCTTCAGAAAAGGGATCGATGAGTGATGAAAGAAAGGAGCGTCGAGCGACGTGTTGTCCAAAATCATCGAGGACGTGTCCAAATCCGATGCCCCAACGCTCTGCACCGGACGTTTCTGCTTTATCAGCTCCCATTGAAGAATCTCCAAGTCGCGAGCCTCCGGCTAGAGTCAAGCCAAGTGCGAATCGCTACGAGAATCAACACATCGGAGTTCAGAAAGCGGAAAAATCGGTTCCTCGTCTCTGCGTCCATCGAGTAAAGAATCGCAGAATTCTACTGTTCAGCCCCGTTTCTACAAACCGACTTCGCGGATCGTGCGTTTCAAAGCGTTTAGCGAGTCGCGGACATCGCTCATCTCCGCATGATTCAGTTCGATTTCCGCGGGAACGAACGCTGCACGCAGGTTCCACAGTTCCTCCTTTCTACGCTTGCAGACTTCGCAATGCTTTACGCGTGGTCCCATCGCAATCTCCCCGAGGCGAACGCGAGAAAAAGGAAAAGCGAGAGGACGCAGAGCGAGACAGAGACGGAGGAAGTGCAGTAGATCATCACGACGAGGCAGAGACAGCGCGTCCAGCTGTACACGCTCTGCACGCCGCGCTTTGTGAGCGTTTGGAGCTTTTGATTGGCGTAGAAGAAGGCGAGAAGGATCCAGAAAAAGCAATAACTGAATGATGAAGGAGGAAAAGGGAGGAGTGGTACAGAATGGAAAGAAAAGGGTGGTCGATGATGCGCTGAGAGAGCCAGAGATACGTGCTGTGCCGAAGAAGCATCGTTAGAGTCCCGAAAAGACTCAATAGAACGCTGAGAATGCGCAGAGGGAGGGAGGAAGGGAGGAGCGAGGTGGCGGCGTGGAGGAGGAGGAAGAAAGGGGAGAGCGGGGAGAGAAGCATCGCTGTGGCGTAGTAAAAGGTCTGCGTGATGCACAGACTGGAAACAAAAGAAGCAGAGAGAAATACTATTTCGCGTAGAAGAAGAGAATGCAGCTGGAAGTGAGCAGAGCGGGATAGAAGAGAAAGGTTTCTAAGAATCAGATTCGGAAAAATAAAAAAAATAGCACTCTTTTCGATGTGGATTGTGATGTGCATTGCGATGTTGGATCGACTGCGCGTGTTGTGCAATGTGATGCACGAGCGCTTGAAGGGAGATAGATAGAGAATGGACAGATCAGGTTCCGGGTTGTAGGTATCGTAGAACACGCGACTGCAGCCAATACAGACACTACAATAGAGAAAAGAGAGGGATGTCACATATGGAACAAATCAGCGAAACTCCCTAGGAAACGAAATCCACTCGAGTCAGTAGAGTCCACCGAATAGTCGATAGTTTCATAATTGCTCGAGAGAGTGATCTCCCTATAAGAAAAGAGCAGCAACGGGTTGGAGCCGCCCGGTATGCATATCGTTTTATCCGTTCCGGGGTGTATCTACGCAAGAAATCGCAAAATACAGAGAATACGTCAATTACCTTCGAATATCCACTTTCTGAACTCGCCAATACTGGCAAAAGGAGGATTATGCAATAAATGGTAGATTGCACAACACGAATCGAACCTTGATTGAACATGCCAAAGTTGTTGACTAAAAGAGAATAGTTCGTACCGGAAGTATTAACAATTTAAAAGCATACAAGTTCGATCGTTTGATAATACCCCAAAGAGTAATTATAAAAGAGCGGCAGTGAAAAAACGAAAGTCAGAAAAGAACAAGGAAGGGATAGTGAGGTATAGTTGATTGCTGTTATTGCGAAAATGGTATATTTTGTTTGTAATCGATGCCAGGAGACAATCCGAAAGGTGAAAGTGGACGAACACTCAAAACGTTGTGGTTCAAATTCTTTTTCGTGTGTGGACTGTGGAAAGGATTTTTCTTTAACAGCAGCTCGTAACCATAATACTTGCATTACTGAAGAGGAAAAATATCAGGGAAAGCTGTATAACGCTGGCAAAGTGAGGGACATATGGCTTGAATGATTGTGTAGAAGAAGGAGAACCCACAGTTGGAGTGGATGCGAATGTTGGATGGAGCTGTGGCGAACAACAAAGATCCTTCCTTAAAAGAGCCTCTGAATAAATTGCTGTCGATGGAAAATGTTCCTCGTAAGAAAGCCAAGTTTATCAACTTTGTAAAGAACTGTTGCCACCTTCCCAGCAATATAGTTGAAAAAGTGTGGAGTGTGCTTGAAGCAGTGAAGGATAAGCAAGCGAAGGAGCGTCAAAAACGCGAGCAACTGCTTCGTGAGCAGGTAGCAAATCAGCGATGAAGTCGTGAATTGTAGAAACAAAAAGAAAAGGAGGAGAAGGAGAAGAAAGAAAAGGAGGAGAAAGAGAAGAAGAAAGAGGAAAAGAAGAAGAAGAAGGAAGAGGAGAAGAAGAAGAAGAAGGAAGAGAAAAAGAAGGAGAAGAAAGAAAAGAAAGAAAAGAAGGAGAAGAAGGAGAAGAAAGACAAAAAGGAGAAAAAGGACAAAAAAGAAAAGAAGGACAAGAAGGACAAGAAGAAATAGTTTTGTTGCCCCTTTCCTTTCCTTTCCTGTTCCGTGTTTCCTCGCAACAAACACTCCAATCGTACATCTGCAAAAAGAAAATCATCAGATAGCTCAGCAGGATCATCACGCTGAGTCCGATGGTCGTGACCTTCATGCACACACTCTGCTGTCCGCCTACGCCTCGCTCCGCGCCTTCGCTCCTACCCTTCTCTCCCTCCTTCCGCGCGCTCCGCTCCACCGGCACCACCACCGGGATGAAAACCGGCACCAGTCTCGTCCTTTCCCGCGGTCCCTCCTCCGTCCACGCCCCGCTCCCCGACACACCCAGTCCCGCGGGTTCTGCAGGTCCCGCGGGTTCTGCGGGTTTTGTGGGCTCTGTGGGTTCCGCGGGTTCTGTGGGCTCCGTAGGTTCCGCGGGGATGAGGGGCCGGGTGTAGCGACTGCGGAGCAGCAGCTCGCTGACGGGCACTTCCTCCCCGTTGATTCGCACCGTCGCCCCGCGGGGATGCGCACTCGCCGCGTTGACCGCCGCGGACTCGGCTTCGCCCGCGGATTGACCGGATTGACCGGATTGACCCGCTTCGTCCGTAGATTGACCAGCTTCGCCAGCTTCGCCGTCTTCGCCTGGGGCGGGATTTGGCGGGATCTCGGCTTCGCCTGCCTCGCTGCCTTCCCCCGCGGTGGGGTCGGTTTCGTTGTCTTGGGGAGTTTCGCTGTCTTGTGCCGCGGGGGAAGTGTAGTAACTCTGAATGATCTCGTTGGTCAGAGGGGGAATCAGATCGACGATCGGCCCACACTTCGGACAGCAGTAGGAGCGACTCTGCGGGTTACTCGTCCCGATGCGGCGCTTACCTCCTTTGCAAATCGCTTCCGCATCGTGCTACTGCATGTGATGGAGCCGATGGCTCCGCTCGATTCAACCGGGAAAAAACTGATGATTGCTTCCAAAATTGTTCGTACTACGCTCAAACCACACAGAAACCACGTACTACCCCAAGAAGCCTGCCATTCTTCTGGATGGTAGGCAGTAAAACTAAGACAGATCGGTTTGTTCACCTCAAAACGTCCACTTTCCTTTTCGTTACACCATTCGCCCACCTGTACAGTTAGGAAGATAATCTGTGGAGGCTTCATCGGCCATTCGGGAGGTAAAAGAATGCGCCCATGATATATGCCTCCTTCATAATCTGAATTCGGTGCTCCATGAATCGTGAAATGCCACTCGAACAAACTATCCTAGCTATTAGTCTTCCTGCAAAAACACACCTCCAACGGTTTTGCTTGAATCATTGGATTGTTTTCTCTTTGCAGCTCACGAATATCCTAATTGCTTAGCAACACCCTAGTAGACCTCACAGCATGAATTCGACGTATCGCAGTATTCGACATTTCTTCTTTTTTTTTCCAAAATAGAATCGAAGCGGGCGTTTCATCGCATGTCAAACAAACATTTTCTCACTTCTGCGCCGCAATTCCGTCCTTCAAGCCGCTCATCTGCTCCAGCGCCAGCAGCAGCGCCTGCGTGCCCAACTTCCCGTGGCCCTGCGCCTTCACCGCCATGTACAGCTGGTGAGCGAGCGCGAGTCCCGGCAAGCACAAATTCATCTGCTTGGCTTCGTCCAGAGCGATTCCCATATCCTTAATGAAGTGTTCCACGAAGAAGCCGGGATCGAAGTTGCGCTTGACCATGCGCGGGCCGAGATTGCTGATACTCCACGAGCCCGCTGCGCCGGTGCTCACGGCAGCAATCACATCGTCGAGATTCAATCCCGCCTTGTACCCATACAGAAGACTCTCGCAAACGCCGATCTGGACAGAAGGGAAAGCATAGAAAGCATTACCATGTTCGTGGCGATGAGAATCTGATTACACATCTTGGTGTGCTGGCCGCAGCCCGCTCCTCCCATGTATCGGATGTTCGTTCCCATGCACTACGATCAAATGAAGAGAAGATTCACGTACTTGGAAGAGAGGCATGACACGATCGAAGATCTCGCGGTCTCCTCCGACCATAATCGCGAGTTTCGCATCGCGAGCGCCGACATCGCCTCCAGACACTACGCATTACACACTCGATGAGCTGGAGCTTACCCGGGGCATCCAGAGAGAATACATTCTTCTTCTTGGCGGCCTCGTAAATTTCTACAGCCAATGAAGGCTGGCTGGTGGTCATGTCCACAACGATGCCTCCTTCCTACATAATAGGCCGATGAATGAGCAAGATTATACATGGATACCGGCCAAAATGCCGTTTTCTCCCAGAACCACTTCTCGAACATCATAGGGGAAACTAGATCGCACGCGTGAAAAAAAAGCATACCCAACGATCGAGAACACGACATCAGAATTTTCGGCCACTTCCTTGGGCGAATTCGCAACCACAGCTCCTTCAGCAGCCAACTCCTTGCACTTCTCAGCAGTACGATTATACTAGAGTCGAGCTTGCTCCAAATACTCACGATCGTTGCCTTATATCCATTTTTCATAAGATTACGGCACATGGACTTTCCCATCACGCCAATTCCAATAAATCCAATCTTTGTATTCTCCGGATTCATTTCCCGCAAACCGCCGACAACAGTACCAAAAAACTATGCAATCCGGATTTCCTTGCCGATCTCCAACAAACACCACACCACATCACACAATACAACCCCCTTTCTTCCTTCGTCCCCTCTAGTTCTTTCCCTTGCGCCCCTTCCTCGCCGCCTTGGCATCGCGCACGCGCTCATACACGGCCCACCGTCGATTGAACTCTTCTCCCTCGGGCGCGTCTTCGCTCCACGCCGCTCCCCACTCCTACCTTCCGTGCACGCGCTGTCGATGCACCCGCAGAACTTCTCGGCGTCGTCCTCGCAGGGCTGCTCGCATCCGCCCTCCACGCCCTTTCCGATCGCCTTCACCAGCGCGTTGAACGCGAACACGTGGCCCTCCGACCCCAGCTTCGACACTGCGAAGTACCGCTTGTTGTTGCTCCGCGCGTGCTCCCGCGCCAGCTCGAACGACGCGCCCGCCGCGCCGCCCAGGTACACGCGGTCGATCGAGAACGCCGACTCCGACGCCGTGCACCCCACGAACCGGTACTCCTTGCCGCTTTCCGCGGGGAGCCGCGGCTCGTGCTGCGCCTGGTACGACGCCGTGGGGTCGGTCGCCGCGCGCGGCTTCACGCGGTAGATGCGGACGATCCAGTGCTCCGAGGTGAACGCCTCCTCGAGGTACTTCAGGTGGATGTGCTTCTCCTAGGGGGAAAACCGCGGGGCAGAGAGTACGCCGACGACGGCGTGGCGGTTGACGTCGTAGCCGGGCTGCTGGTTGTAGCTGAGCCGCACCTCGCTGAAGCGGTAGTAGGAGAGGCGGTAGAGAAGGGAGTTCCGCATGGTGGGCGTGGCGTCGGCGTCGATTCGGTACTGCCCCGCGTTGAAGAAGTTGGCCTCCTGCACGTCGTCGGGGTAGACGCCCGACGCGATGCGGATCATCCAGAGGAATTTGTTGATGTCGTCGCCGCTGTAGCCGATGAAGCCGCCGAAGATCACGAGCACGTAGTCGACGTCGAGGCTTCGGAGAATCGGATAGGCTTGCTCTTCGGTGGACGCGAACGCCTGCGCGTTAAAAAACAAAGAGAGAAAAAGAAAGTACGCGACCCACGGTAGCGATGTGCGTATTGTTCCAGGTGTTGTTATCGACGATGACGGTGCGGTTGCCCATGCCGGCCATTTGATAGCCGTAGTCCCACCACGACATGAACTTCGCGTGCTCGTCGGTGTTCATGCGCATCCAGTAATACGCTTCGCGGTAGTCGTCGAGGATCGTGCGCGTGCCATCGCGGTTCTGCGACGCTGCGAGTTAGAAGGGAGAAGAGAAGAAGAAGCCAACCGATCACGATGGAGGGCGAGGAGTACGCTTCCGACGAAATGAAGCTGCAGTGCATCGTGTAGAAGATCAGACTCGCGTAGACGACGAACAGCACGCTCACGACGGGCGGCGTGGCGAGCGTCGGGATCTCTGCATGAGCTCCGTTCCGAATTCATCACTCTTCTTCTCTTTATTCACCTCCACGTCCTGTCCCGCGTAGCGGAGATACGCCATGAAGCGCCGAATCAGCCCCGAGAAGCCTTCCGCGGCCAAAATACACGCGATGGGCGCCAGAGTCAGCATGAGACGAATCATGATGCCCGCGAAGTACCACGAGACCGTGCCGTAGAGGATCAGGAAGATGTTGCCGTCGCTGATCTCCTTGAAGAGGAGGTAGATGCCGACGGGGGCGAGCGGGACCACGATTTGGAGATCGAGGAAGAAGGTGGTCCACGTGGTGGGCTGATGCTCCGAGACCGACGCGATGATCGGGATGTACTTGGTGGCATAGGTGGGGTCCAGGAGCGTGAGCGAGCGGCCCGTCCAGCGAGTGACTCTACGGATGAGCCGAGCGCGGCGGGACCACCCGAGGACCTGGATCAGAACGAGGAGAATCACGACGGAGACGACGAACGCGAAGATCGCGTAGAGGAGATAGCGGTAGTACTTCTTGGGGAGCTGGTCGTAGGCGAACACCAGCAAGGCGTAGCCTAGAAGGAAGGGCGAGAGAGGGGAGAATACACTGCAGACCGATGAAAACGCCGTGGGAGATGATGCACTCGGCTTGCTTGACCACGTTGAAGCCCACGAAGGGGATCTGCATCGCCAGAATCGAGCCCAGGATGTAGAAGGTCGTGTACGCGATGTAGAGACGATGCGAATACCGGCCTAGGCGTCAAGGAGAAGCGCGAGCCGCACGGATGAGCACCATCAGAACCACGTAAATCGGGATGATGTTGATGATGAACACGTAGCCTCCCCACGACGCCACCATGTAGAAATAGCTCAACGCGCAGCACGCAGAGACGAGGAGCGAGCCGGTGTTCACGCTCTTCACCCACAGGTAGAACGTGAAGATCATCGCGAAGATAGCCACCGCTTCGTAATCGTACGAGCCGCCCACAGACCGAGAGATGTACGAGGGAACCAGACCCACCAGCGCGGAGGCCAGCAGAGCCGTGTTCGTGCGACGCGTCGCTTCGTAGGTCAGGAGATACGACGCGATGGCCGTGGCGGCAGCGAAAATGGGGGCGATGAACACACACACGTTACGCACCTGGATTGTGAAGTGAAGCATGTTCAGAATCTTGTGCACCACGTAGGAAGTTCCCATCAAGCCAGGATACGCGGTTCCTCCCACAATTCGACCCAGAGGATACCAGGAACGATCATCCATCCAGTTGAGGAACTCGTACGGGCCGGACCACGACAGGAACTTGGTGGCACGATAGTTAAACCAGGGATCGTACTCGTGAATTACCTAGCCGTCATGACCGCTGCAAACCACTACAGACTCGTAACGCACAACGGCGAATAGACGAATCAGAAAAGCGAGAAGGCAAATAAGACCCAGAATGGAGTAACGGAGCACAGGGGAGAAAGTGTCATCGCACTCATCCTTGCATCCAGTATCTGCCTCTGCAAAGCTGACTGGTTTCAACAAACCAACGTCTTCCGCTTGCTCTACCTTCTTTTTGTTCAATGTAGCAGGTGCCATTTTAATTAAAACTCTTTAACCGTTCGTTCACGTCCAAAGAGACACAAGGAAACCTTGAAATTGATATTCTTACTGGTTCGAATTCCGACATTTTCCGGTTTTCCAGTATTTCAGCCAAATTTGGGTGTTCTGTCTTGACTCACTTTTCGGGATTTCAATCGATTATAGAAATGTCTTTTGAGAGCGATAGTGATGACAATGGCCTGCAGTTGCTGAATGGAAAGTCTCAGGAGCGAACAAAGCAGAGAACCGAAATTGCAAAGAAACAGAAACAGCTGCTGGATGAACTCGTTGATATGAGAGTCAAGATGCAGAGCCTTCTCGTTCTCATGAACAAGCTCCCTCAAGTTGCATCGCTTTGCTTTTTGTCATTTATAGGGAAAGCTGCGCAACGAATTCGTAAACCGAAATGAAGAAATCAAGACAAAGATGAATTCTCTTCAATCCTGTAAGTTTGGTTCCCTCCTTCTTATTTCCAGCATTTTCTGGACTCGTTGACAACATGATTCAGTGCGATATGAAAATCGCTGAGCGGATTGACGATCTGTATGGAAATCCCGCGACTTTTGGGAGCGTGAAAGCCATGGCCTCTTCGCTCACTCCGCGCGACGGAAATCATCTGTTCGCCTGTCTGAACGCAATGACTACACGCAAACGCGCCTGGGAAGAGTCTACCGCGGAGCATTGGGAAAAGCGCGCCCAGGTGCAGTCGGGAAAAACGCTGAAGCTCACTGCGATGAACCGCAGCATTTTCGACCAAGTGGAGAGCATCCTCGAAGATGATATCCGTTGGCACAAACGATGCACTGTTCTCCGCGGAGATTACCAGATCGTCGGAGAGGAGAGCAATCCCGAGGATGATGGACAACGTCGCAACGGGAGCGTGTATGATGATCAAGATTTCTACAACAGTTTGCTAAATCAGTACGCTGCTCTCTCGATGAACAACACAGCGACGCTGCTGCAGAAACGACAGTCGAAGAAGAAGGAAGTACAGCGGAAGGCGAGTAAAGGGCGCAAGCTGATTTACACGGTCCATCCCAAATTGCAGAACTTTTGCACGCCGGAGAAGTATCCTCCTGCGAATATTGATGTGGATCAACTGTTTTCTTCGCTGTTTGGAAAGAAGCCGAAGTAATCATTGTCGTGTTTTTCTCAGTTGGCCGTGTTTTTACCTTATATCTTATTTTATCTCTTTATTCGATTTCTTTTGTTTGATTAAAACGATGTCTGTGCCTACAGAGAGATTTGACCTGTCTCAAACGAATCATGGGGAACGGGCTCGTTCTTCATCCTATTACGTTTTTCGGCATCCAACGCCTCGTACTACATCGGGAGTTGCCTGTGATCCTAGATCCGCTCAGTGTTCAAACGAATGATCTGAATGTGTCAGATAGCGACCAACTCCTAAACAGCTCGGAATCTACAAATGCACAGTATTCTTCAGGCGGGGTTTTCTCCTTTGATCCATCCGCCACTTACACACAACAACCAGTTTTAGTCTCCACAGTGGTAGAAAGACCTTATCCTGGCTATGTAAGGCATGATACTCCCTTTATCCAACATGTCATTAGTGAAATGGAGGAAGAAAAGGTCGAAATCATCGATAGTGCGTTACAATCACTTTTAGCGCGTGTCAAGGTCGAAGCGGAACTCAGTGAAGTGGAGTATGGAAAGCTTCTGAAGCAGATTGAGTGTGGGAAAGTCAAGAATGTGTACGAACTGATCGATTCCTGCTTGGCTATGTAAGTGTGAATGAGAGAAGTATCAAAACGCAGACACGATTTCTCTCCCATCTACTTTATCATCTATCCTACACAGCAGGAATCGACATCTGATTCAGCAACGGATGCACTTCAAGTGATGAATGAAGATGACATTGAAATACCAAGCAAGGAGTCGCTGGATCTGATCAATGCAGCTCCTTTGTCGTTCCAGCCAGGTAGTTTGGCTGGGACTTCGGTCGGAATTCCCCTCGGAATCCCCATTGGAATCCCAGTGATGATTGCCGATATTGGAATTGAGTGAGGACGCTATCATTATTGATTGATTCTAGAGACCTTCCAGTGGTCTTTGTCTATGCATCCACGCTGTGTGGAACATGCCTTGTTAGAGAAACAAAATCGTGGAAGGAATTGTTCGTCACAGTATCGCGGGAGGCATTAGCTGTGTACGATCAAGTTCAGTCCTGGAGAGTGAGAGAAACGCCACAGTTCTTCATTTCATTTTGTTCTACCATGGTAAAAAAGTGTAAAAATGAGTAAAAAGTGTAGAGTGTGAGTAATGAACTCATGGATCATGACATTTGGTATTTTAAAATTGAAACGGTTGGGTGGAAAAAGATAAAATTCTTTCCAAAATGGAGAAAGCGTGGGTGTTACCATTACTCTATGTTCTAGACGAAACCGTGGTTGCGATCGGAAGTAAAAACCGGCGTGTTGAAATGTTCTTCAAAGAAGCGGTTACAAGGAGTTTGAGTGCACTAGTAAACGATTCTTTGTCACTTTTTTGTTGGAAATGATTTTGGACTTTGAAGTACTGGCCGAGTTATTTGCGACAGTCTGATTTGAGTCACCTTTTGTGATGTTGTAGAAGAAGACATTTTGCTGGGAAGATTTTCGGCAGCTTTGGATCGAAAGAAAGTTTAATCTAGTGCAAGAAAAGCTAGCAACGATGGGAAAGAATCGATCTGAAACGATTGTATATACTGTATACTTAAGACAATGCTATTTTGAACTACTAAGTGGGATTCACAGTTTCTTGAATTCATTTTAGAAAGGTTTGTCACTGAACTCGATCTTTATCGATCAGTTGCTTTTTTGTATTCTCTCTATACTCTATACATTACTCAACTCGGATTTCTCGATGACGAAGATAATGGGGACAATGGCGATTCGCAGTTACCAATTGTCTCGATTCCGATTGATCTGAGTATGAACTATGGCATGGATTGACTGTAGACTGTATGAAGATGATCAACCTACTTGCTCACACGTGTTTCACAATGCGACCTTCAACGGATGATGTAATCACAGTGATGCACACACTTCTCTCTAAAAAAGCGTATTTAATCTGTGCTCGCATGCCTTCCTACGTCGAATCACCCAAACCAACGCCTTCCAAACTCACCGAATCTTCCCTGAGCTCCTTGTTAAAGCTCGATTCTCTGGAATCATTAGAGAAAGAATACAGGGAATCGTCGCAGTTGGCGATCACGAATTCCATTAAGCAGGTGATTCAAGAGCTTTCGACGAACGAAAGTGATGTCGTTCAGAGCGCATATACTCCGCGAACCAAAGAGGTTTGAATGCAACTACAAGAAATGAGGTTTAGAGAAACACAGGCGAGAAGAGAGGCCAATACCACAAACAAATCGAGGCTTTTAAAAAGAAGAGAGAGCGATTGGACTGATGTTTTTGTTCACAAACACTTCACAAAATCAGTTTCGATAGTTTCTCATTAATCTCCAACACAGTTTGAATGGCTTTCAGTCGTTCTTCGCGACTTCTTCCAGGATTCACAGCCTCCACCGTGCTTATCAGTTCATCCAACGCCTCCAAATCCTTCGACAGATTGATGGTCCACCCGTTTCCCTCCTTTAGTCGGTCCAGCATCTTGCGACAAAGCACAACACGAACACGTTGAATGGCTTCTTCATCGCTTCCTTTCAAAAACACGAAATCGTTTTTCTCTCGATGGACGATCTCCAACTCCACGCCATCGATTCCAAGACTTGTTGTGAGTTGCTCCTGTAAATCATTTTGCTTCCACGAGCCAATCAAATGGATGGGCTGAGGAGGAAGCGCCAGCATGATTTGTTCTCTTCGAACTCGTGCAATTCCCAAATCTACCAACGAAAACCAGCCAACGGAAATGGCTTTTGACACAATTTGCTTCTGCTCTTTCATCGCAATGAGAGCAAACGAGAGTGTCCAAATGCTCGAAACGACGCTGTCCTCTGTGTGAGCAATACAAAGCGTGTGCGACGATCCTGCATTGAAAACAATGGAGTGAATCGTTGCGCTCACTTCGCCCTGCAAATCCTCCACAAGAACGAGCAGAGAACTCACACAGGATGGAAGCGATTGATTCAATTCGCACAAAATCATGGAGTCACTTAAATGCAACCGAACGGCTTCGGGTGAAATAGAAACCTGCGAAAACAGCCGATTGGTTTCCTTTTCCCACTCAAGCTGGTTGAATTGCGCGATGTTTCGAGAATGAATGTGTGATATGATGGAGGTGGATCGCTTCAATTCACGAAACGCTGATGAAGATTCGATTGTTCGTTCGGACATCGAATTCCAAATCGAAGAATTCACTTCAATTTGTGTCACCGACCCCGATTCTGACAAGCACAACAATAATGAATTCGAAACAAACAAGAAATCGATGAGATTCGAAGCGATGGAGATCGTTTCGAGCGATGGATAGACACAAATCATTCCATTCGACAAGCCAATCACACGATCATTCCACACATTTCGAATTCCATTTTGATTCTCAAAGAATTGAAGTGATTTTTCTTCTTCTTCTTTTATCCACAACCCATCCAGCGAATCCACGAGAATTAATCGATGATTCGTTTTCCGAATGAAGGAAATCGAACGGTTTTGAAGATGACAGACAGAGCGTTGCTCATGAGAGGAAACTTGGTAGGCAATTCCTTCGTCGGTTCCTACGTAGAGGAACGGGCCAAATGAAGTAAACGATGTAATGTGCCAAGTGGGATGTGTGCTGAAGAGAGATTGGTGGATTTGACAGGGAGCGAATTCGATGGATATCAGCCAGATTTGATTAATGAGATCGACTCCATAAAATTCATAGCTCTGACCTCCTTTTGTTAGCAAATGAATGGGTGGAATAAATTCACTTTGATCTTCTTCGGATTGAATCTCACAATAGTAGACACTCCGGAAGTGTTTTGTTGGAATGGATATCGATGGATTTCCTGTTCGATGGTAATTGACTTTTCCTTCCTTCGAAATCTCAAGAATAGAGTGCGCTCCAGACAAATGAAAGGCAAGTAAGTATCCTAGATCCTCTCTTTCGAAAAAGGCACAAGCAGTGATTTCTTCACTAAATACGATATCAATCTTTCTCGTTAGTCACAGTAAAATCAATTACTCGAGATTGTTTTACAGCTATACAGTGAATTCGCTGTTTGGATCTCTGCAGGGCAATCCAACGAGCCGATCCCTACACATTAAGATCGCTATGAAGGAATACATAGAGAAAAGCAGATTTGCACAGGTTCTTTGAAAAGGGTGGCAAAAAGGCGATTTCCTTTCTTACCAAGTTCATAGCATACTCCTCTGTCTACCAACAGAAGCAAACTCTGCGTTGTCTCCAAACAAACACAAGTATAACAATTCAGCAGTTAGTCCCATTCTTTCAATTACAGGCATGGGGAGTGCATAAGCGGGATGAATATGCGTCGAAGGAATGTCTATTCATTAGGATTCGCTTCCCCTCATTCATCTACTTTGCTCATCCAAATATCCAAGCATGATCGCTCCAGCAATTCCAAAATACGTGTGATACAAATCGCGTTCGTCCATCGGGCGATCGCTCAACCCACCTCGCGGATCCTGGCACTTCAAGATGAAGTTGATCAATCCCTGCTTATCGAGTGGAACGTGGTCTATTCACTCAGAACCAATCGCTATTATACTCAGAATGATCATCGCAGACAAACTCCACCAGCTATAGCACAGATCGCACTGTTTCTCGGGACGGCCGTTTAGGCCTCCGCTATCCACCTGGCGATAATCGAGCCAATGGCCTAGTGTTAAAGAAGCACAAAGCGAAGCACAGAGACGATCGACGTTGCATCGATGAATCTCATGGAGAATGGAGAGCGCTCCGATCGCACAGAAGACCATGCCTGAATGGCTTTCCGCTCCGGGAATGGATCCGAACCCTGCAATAAAGGAGAAGAGCAAGAACAAACCGCCATCGATGTTTTGACAACTGCAGATGTACTTGGCGATTTGCTCGCGATCCAGTTCTTCGAGCTTGCCGAGAAGGGCCATGCTCTGGACAGCGCAATAATTGAAGCGGAGATCTAATTCGCCGTACTTGTCGGTGATAAACGAACCATCAGGTTGGTAGAGAGACAGAATGAAGGAAACTACCTTGTCTTTATCGATTACATCCATCTTATCGCAGATTGCAAGAATTTGGAGAGCGCTCAGCGTGTACCTACCGTTTTTGCGAGACTCTAAAAATACACAAGATTGGAGTCGTGATTCAAATTGCCTCCAAATCCTCCGTCCTCATTCTGACACTGTTTAACCCAATCCACAAGTCCCTCTTTGTCCATTCGATCACCAGCATTCAGAATTTCCAAAGCGCACAGCCCCCAGTACGCACCGCTCATTCGTAAGTGTTCGGTTGCGATCTAAGCAGTAACAGCTAAAACAGCAAAAACTACCGCTGTGAGTGTGTCTTTTTCATTTCCAACTTTAATGATATAATCTATGTGTTTTTCTCGAATGAATGTGTCGCAGTACTCCATGATTGTAGAGATTTGTTGAATCTTGAAGGCTAATTTGGGGGATCCCATGATACGCAAAAGAAACTGTTCTATGGATGCAGAGAGTATGATTTTCGTGTCTTTGTGATTGTATAGCACATAGAAGGAGTGTCATCGTATCTCCAGTAACAGTGGATCTCACGTTCGGATTGTTGGCTCTTGTGTGATGAATAGGTTGGGAGTGATTCAAAAAGCGTTTTCTGAAATTGGCGAGTTGGATAGTGTTCGTCTGGATGATTATTATTCTGTACGTGTTTGATGTAAAAGAATTCTAACTTTGCAGTGCGCAATTGTTACATTTAAGGACCGAGAATCAGTAGCGAAAGCACTCAAGAGAGATGGAGCGAGTATTCAGGGAACGACAGTGTCAATCCGTCCATCCAAGTCTGTAGTCTTCGTTTCAATAAATGGGTAGAGGCGATAAAGACTTGGATGTGGATGGTTTTGAAAAGCGTGCGTTTATGATTTTATCAAACCCGGAAGAGGACCAAGAGCGTTTGTTGAAGCGCGAACTGCTGTCCCTGGGATCAGAAGAAGCGAAAGCGTTCCGAGAAGCATATAGCAAGTGTGCCACGATCGTTGCGACGCGAAAGCGGTTCGACGAGGCCGTTGCCGCTGCGGACGATCCGAACTATCAGCTGTGTTTTATTCATTGCTGTCGTTATATAGGCCGAAAGTTGGGTTCCCTTCATCCAATTCGGATTCTGATTCCCATGGATCGTCCAGTTCTGCTTCCGATTCTTCCTTCGACTCGAGATCGAGATCGAGATCGAGAAGTCGAAGCCATCGAAGTCATCGAAGTCATCGAAGTCATCGAAGTCATCGAAGTCATCGAAGTCATCGAAGTCATCGAAGTCATCGAAGCCATCGGAGTCATCGAAGTCATAGTTCCGACTCAGATTCACATCGGAAAAGTCATCATTATCGTGAATAACAAGCATCCATTGTTTGCAATTGCAACACTATTCTTCTTTGTTCCACACGCTCCTCCTAAAAAGCAATGGCCGACGATAAAAAGAAGGTTCCTCTTATTCAACGCATGATTTCTTCTGGAGGAAGTGCGATTGTGACCAAGACCCTCGTAACACCCTTCGATGTCGTGAAAACGTATCTTCAGGTAATCCGCAAAGTGAACAATTTGAATATAGGCGGAGTTTACGATCCGAGAGAGAAAACAGTTGATTGATGTATTGAATCTGGTATTAGATTTGAAATTCAGGAACAATGCAAGTCTATGAAATACGTTCCTCGCATTTTCCGAAGGACTCTCGCTTCCACGAAGAATATCTACATGGAAGGCGTTTCCACTCTTTCCTATTATTCATTTCCAGGGTGTTCGTGCATTCTATAGCGCTCTCGTGCCAACTTTAATGATTGCCATTCCCAACTCGGTTCTTTACTATTCCTCCTACGACGGCATCAAATGGCGCCTCGAGCCGTATTTCAACCACCAGTACCCTTCCATTCCTCCTTCTCCCTAATCACCTAGCTTCGCTTGGATGGTTCCAGCGATCGCGGGAGGTCTGAGTCGCACGCTGGCCGTCGTCTGCGTGGAGCCGCTGGAGTTCCTCAAGACGCAGGCGCAAGCGAGGTACGCAGCGCTGCGCTAACTGCTCGCTAGAATGCCCGGAGGCGTGATCGGCGCGATTCGGCGCGTAGGCCACGAAGCCACGATCCACGGCGTGCTTTACCTCTGGAAAGGCGTCTACACGAACCTGCTGCGCGATATCTCCTTCTCCGCGCTGCATTGGCTCATGTCGTCGCGGAGTGCGAATTCGATGTAGTCTGGAGCAAACGCGGTCCGTGGTGAAGAAGACGAACCTCCCAAGACCCGCGAAAAGCTTTATTTGTGGAGCGACGGCGGGAGCATTAGCATCGTTCCTCGTGAATCCGTTTGATGTCGTAAAAACGCAGCAGCAAGTGCGCTCCGGCAAGGCGCTGCCTTCGTTCGGCATTATGGGCAGCGTGTACCGCGTAGGTGATGATGCATGGCGATGAGTGTAGGAGGAGGGCGTTTCGGGGTTGTTTAAGGGCGTGGGACCCAGAATGGTGAAATCGGCGGTTGCCTGCGCTATGATGATCACGTTCTATGAGTACGGGAAGGAATTGGCGACAAAACGAAAGAATGAGTAGTCTAAACGGGTTCTCTGTGTTGTTTGTTGAACAGTTAATCATTTTTTGGTTGAGAGATGAACAGTGCCGCGTTGCAGATCCTCGAGCAATTTAATGCTGCGTTCACGCAGTTTCTCGATCCTGCAACTCCTCAGGACCAACGAAATGCAATCGGTGGGAGTTGTTGTTTTCAATGAAAAACAGACCAAGCGTTCATGGATTTCGAGAAACAGCCGGACGCCTGGAAAATCTGTCTCGAGTTGATGGATTTAACGTTTGCCTGCGTATTTGGAGATATTATGTAGTGATAATTCAAATATCCACCTGGTGATTCAGAATACGTTTATATATGTCATGAAACACTCCTGGTTTGTAAGTCTGCTTACGTGGTTTGATTTTTAGCAATTGGATGATGCGTCCAGAAAGATAATTCACGAGAAGGAGATCTCCTTTTATATAAGCCACTACAATTCCTATCCCTCCAGTATTATGCAGCTGACCGCAAAAGTGTGAATTTGCACGGAATTTGACTCTGTAGTCGATCGCATGGATCTCTGTCATGGAAGGCGATGCGAGTCTTCAAGATGTCCTTAGTTTCATCGCTACGGGTCTGCAGAATGCTATGAATTGCGACTCGCAGCTTCTCCTTCTTCTTGTAATGCTCGAAGAGATTTACGAAGCGGGCGATTCGATTCCTCTTCTAACGGATCGAAAGGAAAGCGTGGAGCGTTTAATCAGGTTTCCTACTTTTTATTTTTTCGATTTATTGCATAGTGAAAGCGTATCTGGAATCATCAAGTCTGTGAGTTTGGTATTGGAGAGCAATTCTGTACATCATTATCATTATTTTACCTCATTTCACATAGAATGCGAGCACAATCGAGCTGTCGTTGCAGATCATCTTGTTGCTGATCCCGCACAACAATCTATCGCAAGTATTGGATCCTTCGGTGATCAAACCGCTTTTTAAGCTGATTTACGACTACACAAACCCACTCAGGTTTTCCCTCCCTCCATTCGTATCTTACCTGCAGTTTAGAATCAATCAAATGCATCAATGAGTTGCTTATGAAACGACTCATCCCGTACTCCTATCGAAACGTGTACAATCTCATCATCAACACCATTACTTCCATAATCGATGTTTTTATTCTTCCTTTCTTCTTCTCTCCATAGACTCTTTCCGAACACACCGACGACATCCCCATCATTTACGTAAAGCGACTTAATGTCATGATCTTCCAACTTGCGAGCAACTACATTTCCGCCATCGCCTTCAACCCCGAATTCAACTTCCTAGGCTTTCTGCAAAGCCTCGTCAAATTCACGCGTGCCCAAACCGAGCCGCGCTGCTACTTGCAGCTGTCTCAAATCTGGAGCGTCGCGCTGGACTACCTCCTCCAAAACAACTGGGGTTCGCATTTTCTCTCCGCCTTCCCGCCTAGACAACGCGGAGCAAGCGTCGTTCCCCGACCTGCTCCACTTCGTGTTGTCCCTCGTGCTGCAGTCCAACCACCACCCCATCCTCGCCGCCAGCGACCCCTCCCAGGACTTCCTCGAAGAAGAAGGCGACGTTCTGCAGGACGAGCCGGGCTGCCGCGAGGCCGACCTCCTCGACGACGTCACCGGCGACTTCATCGAGATCCCCGCCAGCGCCATCGAGGATCTCAGCGAGGCCGGCCGCGTGCTGCACCGCTCGCTCCTCCTCCTCTCCAAGCTGCTTCTCTTCCCCTCCGTCTACTGCCGCTGCGCGGGCTCCGTCTGGGAGCTCTGCCGCGGCTCGCTGCAGGCCGCCGCGCGGGAGATCGGCAGCGGGGAGCTGCCGCCCTTGGTGATCAAGGACTACTGTACGGTGCTGCGACTGCTGAGCTGCGTGGACTTCCGGGAGCGGAACCTGGAGGCGCTGGTGCTGCTGAGCCAGATCATCCAGTAGGGATGCGGGGAGAGAGTGAGGGCCAGCGAGTGCTATGTGAGCAATGCGTACATGTTCGGGTACGACGTGACGCAGTTCTACATCTGGACGCTGCTGTGCTTCAAGCAGCTCATCTTCTTGTCGAACGAGCGCTTGGTGGAGGCGGACATCGAGGGCATCCTGAACCTGCTCTACAGCACGCTGACCAACTCCGTGACGGTTCCGCCCAACCTTCTCCTCATCACCATCTCCAACGTGCTCATCTACATCGCCAGCAACTGTCCGCTCCGCAACCTCGCCAATCTCCAATGCACTCTTCCTTTTTTATTTCGCTCACCCGCAGTCCTCTCGCCCCTCCTCTCCGGCTTTCTTAAAGAGACCGCGCAGTGCCCGCTCGTCATCCAGCAGCAGCTCCTCATCTTCCTCCTCTACCTCCTCTGCCACAACTCCCGCGGGGACGAGCTCAAGCAGGCCATCGACGCCGTCATCGCGCCGCTCTTCGCCACGCTTCTCCACAGCTCCGCCCAGTCCGTCCAGTCCAACCAGATGGGCCCATTGGGTCCATTGGGTCAAATGGGTCAATTGGGGTCATCCAATAAATTGGGTCAATTGGGGTCATCTAATCAATTGGGTCAATTGGGCCCATCTAATCAATTGGGCCCGTCGGGGGCGGCGGGTGCGCGGCGAGGCGTGAATTACCGCGGGAGCACGAGCGTGGTGCTGAACTCGCAGTTCACGCGGAGCGCGTATCTGGTGACGGCGATGCTGCGCGTTTCGTACTCGATGAACAGCCAGGTGCGCAGCGTGATCTACCCGCGGCTGCTCCCCGCGCTGGGCGTCGTGGCGCAGCTGCTGAGCGAGGTGTGCGGGAAGAGCGAGAGCGCGTCGAACTACGAAAACTGCCGAATTCTATGGAACTTCGTGCTCTACGCCGCCATGATTCTTCGCTCCCGCAAGGACGAATATCCGCGGTTCCTCCCCATGGTCGCGTCTCTGCTGCAGCAGCTCCCCGCGGTTCTGCAGCGCCTGGCGGCGCACCCGAAGTCGACGCTGCGTACCCGCGGGGAAAGGCGTGAACGGTAGTGGAGCTGCACGCGCTGAAGATCATGCGGCTGGTCCTGCAGCTGGTGATGGAGCGCGGGCTGGAGCGCGCGTTCCTGCACCAGATCGTGGCGCTGCTGGCGCAGGTGGGGGAGTGGATCCTGCAGGCGGCCAATCCCGACATCCCGACGCTCTTCGTGCAATGCTGCCAGACGGTAGGGCTTTGGATAGAGGAGACGGCGCTCATCGCGTAGGTGTTCTCGGTGCATGTCGGATCGCTCACCAGCGCGCAGGACGTCGTGGAAATGGTGCTGCGACTCTCGCAGTTCCTTTATAAGATCCTCGTGTGGGACGCCGCGCCGCAGGAACTGCTCTCCATGGTGCTGAAGATCTTTGGAAACCCGGAAATGCTGCCGTTTTTCAAGACGGACGCGTTCCGGGCGCAGATGCGGCAGATGATTAGCATCGTGCTGCTGCAAGTAGGGGAGAGAGCGGGTTTTCATGTAGCATTTGTATAGTAAGGACCAAACAACGCTAACGGCGGAGATGATCTCGACGTTGTGGGGAGATGGAGATGAAGTTGAGTGTAGGTACACCATTAATTTCTCCGATTTTGTGCCGTTCTATCGAACCGATCTGCCGCTCTTTTTGGACTCCTTGGCCGGGTTGCAGAAGGAGAATCGGGAGCGATTGTTGTGGGAGGTGGAGACGGTGACGGATATGCCTTCCTTCCAGTCCTTTATTCGAAAGCTGATGAAAGATATTCACATATATTCAAGCAATCAATAGATGCCGTGTTTGTTGCATGAAAATGAGTTTTTTTTCATTTTTTTGGAATTCAACTGTACATTGAGTGCGATGAAGCAGATTCTCTTGCTCGGAATTCTCCTGCTCGTTGTATTGGGTAAAAAGGAGCTTACGGATGTGGGAGCGAGTGGGGTTTGTCAGGGTGTAGTTTCCCATGATTGACGGCATCATCCAGGTTAACGACGATAATATTGATGATGTTCTGGATACCACATACGAAATCATGCTGATGTTCTGTAATGGAGTAGGAGTGCGCTTCTCTTGCCTTATGCATAGTATGCGGATGCGTGTTCTAATCATCGCAAGCCGTATGTGCGCGCTGCACAGTTTTTGGCAAAGTTGGAGAAGCCGGTGTATCTGGGAGAAGTGGATATCGAGAAGAGCAGTGAGCTAGAAGAACGATACAATATCACCTCCTATCCCACCTACATGATTGTCTATTCCTTCGGACGTGATCCCGAGAAGCTGAAAATTGCTCAGACTGATATGTAACCATCTGCAATAGTTTACTATGATGTTAGTACGTTCGCCAAGGAGGCCCTGCGCCGTAATTACGTGGATCTCATCGAAGTGAAGACTCCCGAGGAATGGGAGGACTACAAAACCTCTCTGAGCATCACGACGCTCGGCGTGTTCGAGACCAAAGAGGTAGGTCCTGCTTTCTGTGCGTGAAAAGCAGTGCGATCAATTCGAAACGTACGAAAAACTGGCGATGGGCAAAAACAACGCCGTTTTTTTCTACACCACCAACCCTGAGATCATCCACACCGTATCCCTGCGTTCTCGACCTTCTCACACATCTAGTCCGACACGGCTGCGCTGTATTCCTTCCACCACAGCGACGGAAACACGATGATTCATTTCACTGGAGGTAGAAGCTTGTTATGATCTTGTTAGCGAGATATGACGAATTTCAACCAGATGAGCGACTTCATCGACATGAACGAGCTTCCTTTGGTGATTGACTACAAAGACAAAGTCGTAGGAGAGTTTCGAGGGAGGTCTGTAATGATGATCAGACGGTCCGCGAGATTTTCGAGAGCAAGCGAATTACGAACCAGCTGATTCTGTTTTACAACGCGTCCGAGCCCGGCTTCGACGACATTCTCAACGAATTCTACCTGGTGGCCAAGGAAACGCTCGGCCGAACGTACTGTTTGAAGGCGGCGATCCAGGACAACGAGCGTTTGGCGCGGCATTTCGGCGTCCAGTGGACCCCCACGCGATCCTTCCTCGTCCACGTACCCCCAGTTTCCACGTTTCAGCGTAGAACAACAAGATGGAGAGCGGGTTGCCGCGGAAATATCTGTATGAGGGCGAGTTGGTGTCGGAGGACATTCTCCGCTTCCTGGAGAAGGCGCTGCGCTTCGACAACTCGCTGACGCGTCTGTACGTGTCGGAGTGCGTGCCCGAGCTGATCGACAACCACTCGAACTGCAACGTAGGGGCGAGAGATCGGAGCGAGCGGTAGAAAACCGTGCAGCAGACGTGGGAGCGCGATGTGCTGAACCCCGCGAAGGACGTGATGGTGCTGTACGAGGCCGCGGTAGGGCGAGAGGGCGGGGATGGACGCGTAGCGATGCAAGGAGTGCATCCAGGTGGAGCTGTACTTCTTCTCGTTCGCGGAGGATTATGAGGAAGTGGAGGATCTCGCGTTCTATCAGGCCTTCGTGGACCGCAACGAGTTCACCCACAAGTCGACGAAGATCGCCAACTTCCCCGCGATTCGGTTCTACCCGCGGACGGAGAACGGGGAGAAGAAGACCAAATGGGTCAATTTCCACGAGGACATGACCATCGAGGGAATGGAGCGGTTCTTGAGGAAGTACGCCACGGTGGAGCTCCCGGAGCCTGAGGACGACGAGGATCTGTAAGGAGAGGACGATTGCGGAAAGATGGTTGTGGGTTGCTGGTTGCTGGTTGCTGGTTTGGATGTTTGTTGAATACACTGTTGGTGGTTGGGACAGGGAGAGCGTGGGATGGATCGGTAAAATTGGAGTCGGCATTCTGAACACACTTTACTTTAGAGGTGCGTACACTAAAATTCAATCGTTTGCTATGAATCAAATTAGGATGCCGAATAGGGGTAGAACCGAGTAGTAAGCATAACCCATAGGGAGAAAACGAAGAACAACTCTTGATCGAGCAATTCTTTGTTTCCTGGGATTGTTCTTGTTTTTTATTATAATCGGAGTGTCTGTTTTATTTACCATTGTGATGGGTTCGAAATTCGGAGAGGGCTCGTTTTCGTCCTTGTTTGGCATTGGTTCCCCGTATCAACAATAGCAAAGGTCTTCGATCGTCCATGTATGGCTCTTCCATGAGTTCAGAGATGATAAAGACCCATCCTGCGTATTTTAACGAATGGATCCTAACTTTTTTAGCTTTGGTTATTTCTTTGACGGAAGCGTGTACGTTGAATCTTCTGCCGTGATGGATTATTATTCTCAAACCGTAATCTCGTATTTCGCTTCTCATGCTAGGTATCTATTTGGTTTTACCTCCCAAAGAACATAAAGCGCGGGAAGCACACTCTTATCGCGAACCGTGACGCCAAATGCCGAGGTGCTGCGTATGGCGAGTCCAACACGAACGGCTACGGCATCTACATCGAAACCGTGACCCCCACCGAGAGCTACATCGGGATCGTCTACTCGAACGGCGAAGACGTCTGCCGCGAGTTCTCTGTGCGCGTGGAATCGAAGTTTGGTTGGTTGGCTGTCTGGACCGCAGCATTTACGACTGGTCGCATCTCGCGGTCGTCTTCAAGCGCGTCGACACGAAATCGCGGGGCCTCCGCTACCCCGTGAAGCTGAGCGTGTTCCTCAACGGCGAGCATCTTCAGTCCACGCAGGACGTTCGCTACCTGCAGAGCAGCGTTCCCTTCCACGTGGGCGCCTTCTACAACGCGCAGTACGCCTTCGTCGGGACCATCGCCAGCATCGTTCTCTTCGACGACGCGCTCAGCGGCACGCAGATCGCCGATCTGGCGCGCTACCGGCAGATCGACGCCGAGTCCAGCGAGAAATTGTTCGTCAAACTGCGTCCCGAGTCGCTCTCCGAGCGCATCGCCGGCTCCGTCCACTTGCTGGGCGTTACCACCGTAGAAACGGGGAAACCCTGCGAGGTAGATCACGCAGCAGGACCTGGAGGAGCTCGCCGAGGAGGAGAACCAGCCGGAGGACGAAGCCGATTTGCGCGGCAACCCGGATTCGCGCCAGTCCGCGCTGCTCGACGAGGAGGCCGCCGACGCGCCCGACGCGCCGGACCGTCCCGCGGGGATCGCAGGGAGCGCGGGAAGCTCGCTGGACTTCGAGAAGGTGATCGTGGACAGTAGAAGCCAATCGAAGTGTTCCTGACGGTCAGATTCGAAGCGGATGAAGACGCGTCTGCGCGACGACAAGTCGGATCTGGAGCTGTTCAAGCAGTCGTTCCGGCAGAAGGACACTTCCTTTCTTCGTGCCGGCTCCTATCACTTCACCATTCCCGCCACCGTCGAGAAGAAATACCGTCTCCTCAACTCGGGCCGCGCCGACGCCGTCAAGCGCAGTCTTCAGCACCTCTGGCGCGGGTTTCTCCGTTTCCTCTCTCCGAGGTAGATACAAAGCGCGCGCGTTCGGACACGACGAGCTGAAGCCGGTGTCCGGAGGGTTCGCCGACAACTGGGGCGGCGTGGGGATGACGCTGGTGGACTCGCTGGACACGCTGTGGCTGCTGGGCCTGCGCGCGGAGTTCGACGAGGCGGCGGAGTGGGCCATCCACAACCTCACGCTCCGCGCAGACTCCCACGTGTCCGTCTTCGAGTACAACATCCGGCTGCTCGGCGGGCTGCTCAGCGCCTACGAGCTCAGCGGGAAGCAGGGGCTGCTCGGCAAGGCCCGGGAGGTCGGAGACTTGCTCCGCGTCGCCTTCCCCGCCACCGCCGCTCTGCCGTCCGTGCGGTTTTCCCGCGATTCTGACGCGTAGTCGCAAGTGAACCCGTCGCAACGCCTCTCCAGCGACGGAAACAAAGCCATGCTCGCGGAATTCGGGTCGCTCTCGCTGGAGTTCCGCGCGCTGAGTCGGCACACGGGCGATCCTTCCTACGCGCAGCTCGTCGATCGCATCTACGATTTCCTCGCCGCCTTCAACGCCACCGACGGGCTCTACCCCCTCATCATATCCTGCCCCGCGGAAATGGACACCTTCACCCCACTTCGACCGCGTCACCAACGCGTCCCGCGGGAATTCGTTCGGATTGGGCGCGCTGGGCGACAGTTTCTACGAGTATTTGTTGAAGGCCTGGCTGCAGGGCGGCAAGCGCGAAACCGTGGAAACTGGAGGTCCGGGTGAGGCGTAGCGGCTGAAAGCGATGTACGACGCGAGCGTGGACGGGATGCTGAAGCATTTGTTCGGAGTCAGCAAGCGCGATCATTACATGTTCGTCGGGGAGAAACGTGGAAACCGGAAGGTCAAGCAGATGCAGCACTTGACCTGCTTCGTGGGCGGGATGTTGGCGCTGGGCGCGCACCACGAGCGAAACCCCCTGCGGGCATCACGTGATTTGGAGCGCGCGCGCGGATTGGCGTAGGCATGGCTGTGCGGTGGGACGTAGCTACACGTGCTACGAGATGTACCACGCGACGCCGACGGGGCTGTCGCCGGAGTACGTAACGTTCGCGGATGATGCGGGCATGGAGGTGGGTGTGAACGGGAAGCGGTATCTGCTGCGGCCCGAGGTGGTAGAGACGCTGTATGTGCTGTACACGGTGACGAAGGACCCGATCTATGTGTAGGAGAGAAGGCGATGCATGATGGGTAGGGAGTGGGGGTACGATATCTTCCGAGCGATCGAAAAGCAATGCAAGACGCAGTTCGGGTATGGAGAGTATCCGGACGTCACGAAAACCAAGCTGCTGCCCCAGGACAAGATGGAGAGTTACTTCCCCGCGGAGACGCTGAAGTATTTGTATCTGCTGTTCAATCCGAACCCCGTGGTGGACTTTGAGAAGGTCGTATTTAACACGGAATGTCATCCACTGAAGATATTTTAATGTGTGTATATTAGCGGAATCGGGTGTTTGTTTGATACTCGAATGGATTGGGAGGAGGGGCGGGTGCGTTTACGCACACTCTTTACAATTTAGGTTTGATCATGGAGCAGGTGAGGAAGTTCTATTATAAGGGAGAATTCACCGATGTGGATCTAGCGTCGTGCAAGACAATTCGGGACTGTGCTCGCGAGTTTTTGAGAGTGAGTTCTTTTGTGAAGGATAACCGTTTAGAAATGCTCGAAGCACACACCCGACATGATCGAAGCAAATGCAGTGGTGAAAATCGATAACAAAATCACTCCTCTAACGGAGTCAACAGATATTTTCGCATCCCACCCAAACAAGCCTATTTTTATCGATTTCACAGACGCAGAAGCAAAGAAAGACAAACTGCGCCATCCGTTTTCATCTCCGCAGTCGAAACCCCTTCCGCAAGCTGTACAAGCGGATTCGCAACTATTACGAGTACCTCTATTTGAATCGTTTTGATGCAGTTATACATCATCTCTCTTATATCGAAGGAGATGTTCAGTCAACAAACAAACGGTTTAACAAAGATCCAGAGCATTCTTTACAACATTCGAGTTTGATTCCCCTTTCTCTTTCATAGCCAGCAAAAATACCACAACGACTATGATCCTGTTCTTTTCAACAGCAACGGCATTCTTTCTCCGATGAGCACGGTGTCCGGCTGTTCCTTGCAAGATGGCGATTACGTTTTTGTGCTGTTCATCCCTTCCGTCTTCCGCAAGATTTTGAAGTACAGCGACGTTTCTTTCGAGACGGGGAAGCACGTCCTCAACAGCATGCTTCTCGAGAACAATCCGCGTTTTCTCCATTCGATCCGCATTCGCTGTACATTCCCGCGGTTATTCGTTCCTAGACACGCTGCAAGACAGCTCATCCATTCCCTCGCTGCTCTCTCTGTTCGCCAAAGAATGTGGCGGGAGTTTCCATTCGATTTGGGTGTCGGGTAGAGGCGAGAAAGCTGTGTGACGTAGACGAAACGAACCGTCTGGAAGTGATTCCGAGCGTCCGCTGTGCTGAAAACTCCGCACTCAATGAAGTGTCGGAGGTGATTGTGCCTTGTTTGTTGATAAAATTGCGTGAAATGAAGGGAGCTTTGTGGCCGAGCAGGACTGGGCAGCGCTGATCGTGCAGTGGATTGCCGCTACGGAGCGCTGCGTTGAGTTGGTGCGCTTCACGGTGCTTCCGGAACTGCAGGAACGCGTGCTTACGGTGCTGAGTCGTGCGTCGTTTGAGGAAATTAGCACGTTGGTGGTGACGGTGAATGGTGGAACTGTGGAAACGGACTGAGAGGCAGGGAAGGTCGCGTATTGCAGGAAGGCGGGCATGCACGAGAAGTCGCTGAATGAATCGAAGCAGCTGCGAGAAGCCAGAGAAGCCAGAGAAGCCAGAGAAGCCAGAGAGCGCCGAGACTTCAACGAGCTCGCCGAGCTGAAAGAGCTGAAAGAGCTGAAAGAGCGGGAGAAGAAACAGGAGCAGGAGATCAGGCGGCTCTCCGAGCTCTCGGAAACACAGCGCAAAGTCATCGAACTCGCGGAAGCGGCGAAGTCGAGCGGCGCGGCGAAGGGAAGCGAGTTCTCGAAGGAACGCCGATCGCAGCTGCAGCGCGCAATCGATTTGCTCAAGTCGTGTTTGAGCAAATGGTCGATCGATTCCACGGTTCGCGATCTGATCGACGCGTCCAAAGCGGTGGTTTCGGGACTGGGCTCCTCGACGTTTGAGGCCTTGAAGTCGGATCACTCGTTTCGAAACACGACAGGCGCTAGTATTTATATTGGCAACCAGCTCGACCATCTGGCGGAAACGTCCAGGTCGCTTGTTTGTTTTTTAGGGAGTGAAGTGTTGTGTAGTACGAAACGGTGTACTCGTCGCAGAAGACGCTGAAGATGTTGTGGGATGATTTGAACGGGTATGGAGAGAAGGGAAAGAGGTTTTATTCGGAACGGAGGGAAAAAGGGTTTGAGAAGGGAGTGGAGAATCGAAATGAAAGTGGTAAAAAGCGGAGAAGTATGAGTCAGGCAAAGAATTGAGAGTGTGAATAACAAGTATTCTTATAATGGTTGCAGGCATGTTTGTTGGAAAGTGGAGTGAAGCGTAATGGATTTTTATGCAAAGCTACACACCGTTACCAAGCTCATAAAATAGGAATCGCAGTCAATCATAAGAGAAGGTACACAAAAATAGGAAAACAACCGAAAAATGGAATTCCAAAAATAGGATTATTGACCATTTTCATCTATAAAGCCAACTGTTGTTGGTAAGAACTCATCATGTCAATTCGGTCAGACGAAGTGAACTACTTGATTTATCGGTATTTGGTAGAATGTGGTAGGTGGCTCTTTTCAGCTATTTATTATAGGGTTCGAGCATACAGCATTTATATTTTCACATGAGAGCATGATTGATCAAGTTAAAGTGGAGGATGACCAGGTGAAGCCAGGAGCGCTAATATCACTGCTCCAGAAGTCTTTGCAATATATGGAATTAGAAGCACATGTGAACGATGTAATGGAATTTGAAATGGTGGTTACCTTTGTAGAATGGCGAGGAAGTGGATTGTATTGCTCCATTTTCTCTTCTTGCGCCGCATGTGTGTGTTTCTGGGAAGCGAGAAATGGGTATCGTGATTGTTGATTAGTTTATGCGTAGAAACGAGTGCAATGGCAGTGGAAGAGTCCGATTCCAAAGAAATTCCCCAATCCAAAATCGAAGTTCTTGAAGGCCACACGAAATCTGTAATCGTGTTTCTTTCCCTTTATCTCAGGTCTATTTCTGCAAATGGTGTCCAGACAGTGATGTTCTTGCCACCGCGTAGCTTTTTCCTCCCCCTCTCTCACATCACAGATCAGCCGATTCGACCGCTCGCTTGTGGTTCGTTCAGAATTCTTCCTCCTCTGATTCGCTGCTCTCCGTATCGCAAGGCCCCGTCTGCGCCCACACCGCCCTCTCCAACGGCGTGAACTACATCTCCGCCATCGATTGGTCCGTCGGTCTTCTCCCTCCATTTCACATAGAACCGCGGGGAATCGCTCCTCACCGCCTCCTACGACGGGGAAGTGCGCGTCTGGGACCGCCAAGGCGGCCTAACCGCGGAAATCTGCACGCTGCAAAACCCCGTTTTAACCGCGAGTTTTTCTCCCGCCAACTCGATCCTGGTCACCGGCGCGCTGCCCTACGTGTACGTCTACGAGCCCTCGGCCACGGGGTGGAGTCTGGTAGAAATCGGGGCGATTTTGTGAATTCCAGAAATTCGACACAATTTCGCTGAACCGGCTGGAATCGGAGCGGAGCGGCAAGACGGCGATCCAGCCGCACGGTAGGACTGCTGGGGGAGTGTGAAAAACAGCGGTGATTTTGGACTCGGTGTGGCGCGACAGCGGGAGTTTCTCTCTGTTAGACAACAAACATCAAATCATCAACGTGTATCTCCCCGCCTCCGGAAAGCCGCACATCCAAGTGCTTCCTGGCCACGAGGGCGAGGTCAACAGCATCGCGTGGACCGGGAATAAGCGGGTATTGGTGTCTGGCGGCGAGGACGGGCTGATCAAAGTAGTCCCGATTTTTGGAATTCCAGAAATAGCTGTGGAACGATGAGAAGGCGAGCGCAGTGTTCGAGTACAGCTGCCACAAGGGCGAGGTGATGCAGGTGGTGGCGTCGAAGACGGCGAGCAGTCAGTTTTATTCGTGGGATTGATCGGGTTTTGTGAGGAGCAGATGCAGTCGAGATCGAAGCGTGAAAGTGTTCGACGTGACGAGCGCGAGCGCGATTTCGAGCTTTGCGGAGCATGAGTAGGCGCGTGGAGAGAGAGGAGTTGAGGGCAGAGCGGCGGTGGTGCGGATCGCGCAGTCGAACGGGGAGTTTGGGAAGATTGTGGCGAGCGCGGGAGAGGACCGCGAAGTGATTTTGTTCGATACGACGGTGGGAGAAAGAAGGAGGAGTGAGGGATAGTCGAATGAGGTGGCGAGGAGGTTTAAGGCGGGGAACAGTGTTTATGATATGCAGTTCTGTGGTAGTGGGGAGAAGTTGAGCTTGGCCACGATCGATTCGCAGGTTTATTTGTTGGATATTCGCGTTTAAGTGTGCAGTAGTGTGTTGTTTGTTGGGAAACGAGTTGGGGTGCAATGATTTGAGGTATTGTTGTTGTTGATGGGAGGGGTGTGTGGACTCTTAAGATTCAAGTGGGTGAGGATTACATGGGCAAGAGTATTGGGGATCGATAGAGAGCGTAGTAGAATCGGAATCGGTTGATTTGTTGCATAATAGCAGGATATAGAATAAATAAATAAATAAATAGTACTACATCAATACGATAAATAAGATATTCTTCAAGTAAATAAGTTTAAAAGATAAGTAAAGAATATGTTTTTATTCTCTATAATAACTAATGTGACTTGTTTCTTTTTACAGTGTTTACCGTGCATAATCCAAACACAAATCGTTCTTTAAAATGGTGTAATACATCTAATAATCAGCTTATTACAATTGTTGTTGTTGTTGTTATTGTTATTGTTTTTAACTGTTATAGCAATTCCTTAAAAGGAATATGAAGGTTCACAGGAAACAACAACTCTATTAAAATAGTATACAGCTGCAATGAAAGAGTCCTTTCACTTAATCCATATTTAGCCCGTTTCTAAGCAATACACAGCTGTTATTGTTTCCACGAACCATTTCACTAAATACGAATAGGGAAATCCTCATACAATATATAAACCTTATAAATCATGCGAAAAAAGTACATTTCATGATACCATAAAAATCCATCAAGAAAACACTATCCGATGATACAAATCCGCATAACCTAACACACCCATAAACAGATTAATGCCAAAATCAAACCAGAAACATCCAACAATAATCACCAATATCTAGTTATTCTGAATTATTGGACACTTTATTCTATTCAGAGTCTCCCCTACCAATCGCTTGTTACCCGCATATGATATCCTATGAGGTCATAATATGTATTTTTTTCTTTTTCGTGTAGAGTGTTTTTTATTTGGCATAATCATTCGGAAAAAGGATGAGTCTAAAAAAGGTATTTCGAGGAGCATATCCATCGAAGAGCCTTGCCAAACAAAGGTAATTGTGTCCCTGGTTATCTTCAACCTAGGGATCTCGATAACTTATACATTACTGAGCAGAGTTGCTTTCACAAGTACTCTTTTGGAAATCATACCTTCTCGTGTATCCAAATCGATAACCTTACGTTTTCCCTCGACTCTTGACTTATTCTTATAGTGCGCGTGGAGTTCTGTTAATGTTTCACAACAACTCTACACAATTAGGCAAACTTCTTAAATGTAGAGCGGAGTATCTTTCTAAAAATGTATTGAAAAATATGCATCATTTTTAATAATAATAGCTTTCGCTGACTACTGTAGTTGTGGAATATCCAGGATATGGAGTCAATGTTGGCGAGTGTACTATCAGTAAAATATTTGAAACTGCAGAAGCTGCACTGAATTACTTTCAGACAGCACGCTACGAATCCACTCCTCTGTTTGTGTAATTCTCTGCTTACTCGTTAACTCTAGTTACGGGAGGTCGCTGGGATGTGTGGTGGCGTCCTATCTGGCGGCCAAATATCCGTCGATCGCTGGACTCATCGTGGAGAGCCCTGTTTCCCGTATCTCTGCAGTGGCAGGTGTATTTTCTTGCCTGTTGACCAAAAAACAGAGGGAAAACTTGCGCGGGCTGGATTGTGTAGACTACTTGCAGAATGTGATATGCCCGAAGCTTTTAATCTACGGGTCGCTGGATCACTTTAATCGCCGAAACTCGCAGAGAGTAGAAATAGGGTCTGCTGCTCACCTAGGAATTAGCGAAAGTATTCTCCCCCGCAGATACCATCCTGCGTCTGGAGGGATTTGGGCATAACAATATTCCGTTTGGAAGTAGTGGAGGAAAAGTAGGTGCCTTTCGCGCTCTGATGAGTTAGTGCCACTTGGGCTCTCCCAATTTTGGAGTTTGCTGCGTGTTTTGCAGTCGACCTGTCGGGTCGAAGGAAGAGGAATACAGAGTTGCAATCAGTGAGTTTGTAGAAGCCACATTAGTGAGTTCTGCTCAAAGTTCAGGGTTTTGTGCTGTGCCCAGACGAACAAAAGAAGCACTTTCTATCGGCGTGGAGAGGGAGATGATAGAATTTGAATAGAGTGAGAAATGTTTGAGAATAATAAATGACCGGTTTCGGTGGAAGGTTATTAGAAAATATAAGTACAATTCTATTATGAAACCGCTCCCTTTCTAATCCAGAATGAAGTCCATCGCTAATCAGAAAATATACCAGTTCATTTATTGCAAGATGAAGTTCAAGTAAGTGCTCTTTTTTAAAAAAGAAACTACACAGTTTCGGCCTTATTTGACGACTCACCTAAGATTACGAGCCATGCTTGCTACGTTTTTATGGCATGGACTCATTTAGGTGTAGTCTATTTTGTAGAATATTTCTAATCGCTTTGTAGTCCTTCTGTGTCTTCTTCTCGTCGCACTACCCGCAAGGCTCACTTCACGGCCCCTTCTCACATCCGCCGTGTGATGATGTCCTCTCCTCTCTCTGAGGCGCTCAAGAACAAGTACAACGTAGCGATTGCTTCTTTTTGGCTAACTTGGCAGGTCAACGCTATGCCCGTTGTGAAGGGAGATAAGGTGAAGATCCTCCGTGGTTCCTACAAGGGTAAGGAGGGAAAGGTCACCGAGGTCTACAGAAAGAAGTGGGTGATCCACGTCGAGGGAATCAACCGCGACAAGGTCAACGGATCCAGCGCGAAGGTGGGCATTGATGCTTCCAAGGTGGAGATCATCGAGCTCAAGCTGAGCAAGGACCGCAAGGCTATTCTGGACCGCAAGAGCCGTGCTGCTGGAGAGAAGTATACCGAAAAGGAAGTTGCTAACCTTGATTAAGGGATAGTGTCCGATGAAGTGGTATATTCGTGTAATGTTTGTTGAACAAGGATTCGATGTGCGATATTTCAGTATTTTGACAAAGAGGAGGTAGGTAGAAGACAGAAGGACAAGAGTCGTTAGTGGAAAGACAAAAGCAGCATCAGAATCTCTTCCTGATGGAATAGAGAGAGTCACCCCACTTTGATGGACCAACAGAATATGTGAATCCTGCCGCAGGAACGGAGGAGGGATGGTAATGGAGCGATGATGTGTTGAATCCGCATCAAACGGAAGAATATATCGTAGGTGGATAGGAAGATGAATATCGAGCCTCGATTGCTGACTTTGCTGCGAAATCGCCGGCTTTCGTGACACATGGAGTACTATGGCACTCGCTTGATCAAATGATGCTTCTGTATTAATTATCGATGGTACTGTCTGGAACTCCCAATCGGTGTCTGTTCGTAGCTCATCCATATCGACATAAACACCCCGTGGTAGAAATAGAAAAAAGGAAGAGTTGCTGTGAATATGGAGTTCATTGTGAAATCCCCCTCTCTCTGGAAATGCAAGTGACATGTTTACAAACGTGTCCATATTCCAGTCATTCACAGAGAGGAGTGAGCGATTCCTGGAGGAAAGAACATGAAATGACTTTGACGACTTTGATAATGTCCAGTTGGAAGATAGAAAGGTGCCGTACGTGCTCTTCGTTGTTTTGGTAATTGCAATATCTTGAGTTGTCAAGTTGTTTTGAGGTAAAACAGCTTCTTCTTTCCAGAACACGGTGCGCAGTAATTCATTGCAAGATTTTCCAATATCATATTTGTTGTCAAGCGAAAAGTCGAAGTAGAGGAGATTCGCCTCAGGGACGGAAATGATTTCAACAAACGTCCACTGATCGATCGACCCAGCCGTGGCAGCCCATACAGTCACCGAGAGCATTGCAGTCCATGCGCACATCCACGCAGCCCAGCACCTCATCACGTCAATTTTTTTTTAGAAAAAACAATGCAAAAAACTCATTCACTTATACTCGCATGACGCGATCTTTCTCTTCCAATAATACTATTCGAACGGGACCGGGACGACGAGATGCTCCCCGTGCGCAGCCGTGTTGAAGCATCATCCAAAATGACTCCTCCCAACTGCATGGGCTGCGAGCTGGACAACTCATAAGGCTCTGCAGGCCTGCTCAGAGTTCGGTCCATTCCGTTCAGCAGCGGGATCATCTCCTTCATCTTCCTCTCTCCCTGCACTCGACGCCTCCACGCACGCCTACCTCCATCACCTTCCGCTGCGCCATGAGACTCGGCGATAGCGGGGACAGCGGCTCTGCGGAGAGAGAGGACGCCGACGGAATGGCGCTGGGCGTCAGCGAGAAGTTCTCCATGCGGCGATTCACCTCCTCCATCTCCTCGCGAAGGTCCACCTGCGTGGGGCTACGGTGGAGACATGCATGTGCAGAATACCCTAAGGCGGGCGTGGCGGAGGCGCTGCGCGCTTGCTGCAGCAGATCGATGGTGTCGCGGATGGTTTTTAGGAGGACGTGGGTGTCGTCACGCAGACGGCTGCGAAGTTCGCTGCAAGTGAGCGGAAAGGAAAATTGCAAGTACGCCTTTTCGCGGTGGATTGCTTGGATCTGACGCTGGAGGCGGTTTACCATGTTTTCCTGCTCGTACTCCAGCTTCTGCTCCAGTTGAACCTTTTCCTTTTGTAGCTACACAGTGGACGAGAGGGATGACTGCTTACTTCGTCCAATCTCTTGAGAAACGTGCTCGTCAGATGGCTTTCTTCGGCGCTCGCCTGCTGTTGGATTTCTTCCTTTTCTGTTTGGAGTTCGTTCATTCTGCGCATTAACTAGATATCATATGCGCCATCGTGCATAAAGTACCTTCATCGTAATGGCCTCCTCCTCTTCTTCGGCTTTCCTATTCTACGTTTAAAAAACCAACAATGCGAGATACAAGTTCAATAATTCGATTCTTCAGTTCTTGGACCTTCTCTTCGAGGGACTGGGATCTTGCTTTCTCGGCAGCGAGTTCATTCTAGAATGGTCAACCTCGCTCCTCCGATATTACTTCGAGCTCTTTTATTCGCTTGTCTTTATCGCTTGCTGTTTCAACTTCCATAATCTAGTGAGGATAGAGATTTTCTAACGAAGTGCTCGCAGCTGATTGGCTGCACAAATCAAGGGAGAAACTGGAAAACAAACACGTCCAAATCACAAGCATTACACGGTTGAAGCGGCTGACTCGCTACGCACCTCACTCGTCAATTTATTCAGTTTCAGCTTCGACTCTCTGTAGGAGGGTTTAATCTCCAGCGACTGCTCCTCACTCGTCCCCCACACTCCTACCTTCAGATAGCACCGCTTAGCGTTCTCCAGATCTCCCTTGTACTCATAGCACATTCCCATATTGTGCCACGTCACATGATGATCCGCGCAGTTCTCGTTGGAATCAGCGAAAAGCGCGATGGCCGTATCGTACTCCTACCCTTGACGTCCCCCCGCTGCCTCACCTTGATTCCCATATGAATGCGCGCGAGCTCAAAACAGACGTCATAGGTGGATTTGATTGGATAGTACTGGCTTCGCACCGCGCTCAAATCAAACAAGATGTCCTTCCGCGTGGCCGACGAGGACCCTGCGTAGCCTCCGCGCTCGATCAGCACCTGCTTGAACTTCATGAAGACGTCAGTGTCGAAATGGGAGAGTCGCAGCACGGCGATGACGGAGGCGACGGAGGGCGAGGGCGAGCTTTCCTCCTTGAGACACTTCTGCGTGACGTTGAACGACTCGGGGATGAACGTCGAGAACTCGTGGTGGATCATCCAGCGCATCGACGGCAGCGTCTTCGCGTCGATTCCCACCACGTACACCGTGTTCTACGCGTCATCTTCTCCCTCCTCCCGCACCGAGAACCCTTCCAGATACGGCGAGTGGAACACTGTTCCCTCCAGCGACTGCACGAAGAGATCCAGCGCGTGGAAGTTCGTCGGCATCGAGAGCGAGCCGTGCACGCTGATGTACGGGTTGCGCGGGCCCGCCACGCGCGCCAGATCGCGGAAGCCCTATGCTTCGTGGAAACGTGGAAACCCGACGATGTCGCCGGCGAGGAGGACGAGGCGCTGGCGCGCGAGCTTGAGGAGCTGGCGCAGCATGGAGACGGCGCCGATGGGGAGGAGGACGGTGCCGTTCTAGGGAGAAAAAGCGGAGCGAAGCGAACGTTGACGGACTGGCGGTAGAGGGCGACGGCCTGCTGCAGCGAGGGGTCGTAGGACTCCACGAGGGCCTCCGGCATCTCGGCGAACTTCCAAGAGAACTGCATGCGGGGGATGAGGTTGGCGGTGTCGGAGGAGTCGCTGCAGGAAATGGAGAGCAGGCCGCGCTGGAGAGAGCCGTTCTCCACGCGGATCGCGTCGTTGCGGAGATTGCTGAACACGTAGTTCTCCACGACGAAGAGCGGGTTCGACAAGGTCTCTTCCTTGAGTTCCTTGTTGCTGAGCTCCAGCTTGATCTAGGCGGTGGAGGAGAGAGAGGCGGAGGTACGGAGGGAATGTTCTCGCAATCGACCACTGCGAAGTCTACGACGCCTTCCGAAACGAAATCGCTGAACCACTTGTGTGCCTTCATTTTTAAAATTGACTCCGTGGTGTAGTCGGTGATTACATAACTACAAAACACAGGCTGAGGAACACATACACAAAAGGTCTCGAAACGTTCTTGGGGAAAAAGTGGCGCATAGACATCAGCTTTTTGAGAATCAGATAAGCCAAACGTCCCTGGCCTGCTCCAACCTCGACAATATATACAGGTTCGTTCGGATCCGCACTCTCGTTCTTGTACCAGTCATTCACAAACTTAATTATCAAGTTTGCGTAGCTCTACACAATTACAAAGCAAAACACAAAGCAAAGTACGCTTGCAATATAACTACTGTTCGAAATAAACGTCGGAGTCTCCGGATTCGCATTGAACACCGGATTCGTTCTTTTGTAGTAATCTCGCAAATATGTCCATATTTTAGATTCCATCAAGGGGACCTTATCCTCAATCATGGGAACCTCCGTGTCCACTGGAGGTCCATCCTGAATCGTAGGTTCGGCCTGAGCAGGTTCCTAAAGAATTAGGCATTGCACATGGATGGCAGTACTGCAGTTGAACAATCTAAAATGTTTCCCATATTCTGAATGAAGGAGTTTTTGGAAGTGGACCAAATTGGTTTTTCAAAACATCCTGATACTCGTTTTGAAGCAGATGGGTGTAAAGGACCTCAACGAGGAACTATGGGCAAGAGATTGGGAAAAGGGGGAGAACGGCTTGCTTTGAAAGAACAGGATGCGTCTTGAAAGAAGAGCGCGTCCCGCGTCGATTCGATTGTTCCGAATAGAAAACAACAGAACGCATTATCCCAAAATCATTTGAAGTTAGGGTGCAAATATTGAAAAGTGACGGCCATTATTTGACAAGTTGACACTAACCTTCAAGAAGTTTTTTATTTTGAATCAGATGAACTCGATTTCGCACCAACAAGCCCCCTCTGTTTGCAATATTGAATCAGTTCAAGGAAATAAAGCCGCAACTGATCACCCCACCCTAAGACCTGATTATGAAACCATCGTGCAACAATGGGATGAATATCCTGAATTTAGAGAAAGTAGTTACAGTATGCTGCTGGAAGTAAGCCTTTTTGGTGATGATCACACGCAGATGGCTCAATACTACGGGCTACCGAAAACAATCATTTACCGAACTCAATTAATGATTGACATTGTGTTATCTCGATACAGAGTGAGCATCGAATATGCTTACTTTGTGAGAAAAGTGTGTCTTTTTATTGTGATGTCGCGCAGTGAACTGGATCTCTCAAGATTCAGTTGTAATTGCTCCTATGTACCAATAATAATTGCAATTGTTATGTCTAGAAATCTCTGGTTGTAGAAGCAAAGCGAACACTTGATCGGCCAACTCAGTGGGTAGACGACTCCATTCGTTTTATTCTATCCGTTGGATATATGGCACTTACCGCCGAATGTCCTTATTCCCTTGTGCGCGAAATGTTACTCAGTATAAACCAGCCGAAGTTTGAGTATTTATCAAATGTCATTTTAGATTTAGTTCTGACGCGTAAGTTTCTTATCATTGTTTATTATTACGTGTAGGCCGACAATCGATGTCACTCTCTCCTGAAACTCTTGCTTACTATTCTATTTTAGTTGCCGTTAATTCACTGACTAAGGAGACAAATATGCCTGAACTGAAATTGCGGGATCCAATTGATTACCGGGAATCATGTCTGTGTCTTCGACTCATTGGACTGCTCTTCAATAGTTTGTTGCCTGTTTGTAACTCCATTTTTGCTAAAATTTCTGCAAGCCCGCCGTTACTGAAAAAGAAAGAAGGCGCTAATGCTCTGGTGGAAAACTCGAATCTGAACAATTGACTCTATTCCATGCGAATCTGCCGACACTCATCCAAATTAGGAATAAGGCGCATAGAGTTTTTCTTCTTTGTTTTAAATACGATACGAATGAATGGAAACGGTCACTCTAGCGGAATATATCCATCTTTTATGAGCTATTATCAGCCGTTTACACCGCAGAGTGTATTCGCTGGACTAGCGTTCCCTGGTATTGTACCCTTAACCTACCAATCCAATGCTGCGCATCCGTGTAACTCCGCAGTTCCAGTACCGTCATTCAAAGAAGTAAAGGAGGAACTGGGGTCCACACTTGATCACTTGGGTCGGAAGGAGAAGAGAAAGCTAATCAAGAACAAACGGAATCGAAAGAAGCGGCAGTTGTTGACAAAGCTGGAACCAGTCGCCGTATTGCCATTTCCTGCATTTTACCAATAGAAGGAGCAGGAAAACCCACCGGAAGAAGATCCTGTGCTTCACGCAAAACAACAACGTCTTTGGGAAGAACGAAACAATATGATGGATGTAGGCGTCGTGGCTTTGTTCGTTGACTCCAGGAAGACAATTATTCTCGCGAAATGCAAGCAAAATTCCGTTGGGACCGTCGAGTCGCCGAAGACAAAGAGCGAGCCTATCTAAAGAATATTGCGTATGTCGTTGTAGCTCCTCCAAACTTTAGAAAGCAAGTTGCCCAGCGGGATGCCGGCAAATCGTCTTCGTCCGATTCCCTCCCTTCTTCCTCGCTTGCTGCGCCTCCTAAACCTGTAGTTTTCACTGAACGTCATCGAATAATAGAAGGAGAACTGCTTATCCTATCTGCGAACAGGTTGCTGCCGTTTTGGAAACCGATGTAAATTGATTCACTTGGTTCCGAAGAAAAGTCGCGGTATTCTGATTCACGTTAAGGTCTGTGTCTGCTGTGATGCATAGAATATGTTCCGCCTTCCAGGAGAAGAGAGTCATAATGATGAAAGTGAAGATGCGTACTCCTATCTGGATGTCTGCTTTTTCTTCCTGCTCTCATTCTATAGAACTCAGAAGAGGAGAATCGGAAGGCCTTCGAAGACTTCTGGGAGGACATTGTCCAAGAGTTCCTTCGATTCGGGCCGCTTTTATACTGCGTCGTTTCATCCAACACGGCGCCCCATTTGCGAGGGAACGTGTATGCGGTGTGGGAATCGCGGGAAATCGGAGAAATGGCGCTGCAAAAGCTGCAGGGACGTTTTTACGCGGGTAGACGTGTAGGGGTGGAGAGCGTGCGTTAGGGGTAGCTGGAGGTGGAGTATCTGCCGGAATCTGTGATTTGCTGGAAGTATGGTCTGTGTTCCGAGTATCGAAAACCGGAGTGTAATCGCGGGAAGGATTGCGCGTTTCTGCACTTGTATTCGTATGGAAATAGGGGAGATTGGCTCATCGAGTAGAAATCCAGGAGGAAAGTATATGGTTCCGACAAGATTAGGGAAGTAGAGTAGTTTTTGTTCATGTCTAAAATTGTTCTTTTCATTTTATGCTGTGCTGTTTGTTTTAGTATTCACAATGAGCCATAGGCGGTGTTTTTCGTTTCCTTTCTGTTCAGCGTATAGAAACGAGAGTGTTTGTGAGTAGATCATTGATTCAGCGTACTCTATCGATCAGAGTGAGTTGAAAAGCGAAAGATCGTATCCCTTCCTTAAAGTTGTGGATGACGCTGCAAAGTGTAGAGCTGGGTTGATTATTCGGACGAAATTATAAACTGTAGACATAGTAGTAGTAATAATAATAGGAAATTCAAGCATTTTGTTCCCAAGCACTGGAATGAGTCTGTGCCGTAAATATTGTGAATGCCTTCCATTGAAGAAAGGTTTCGTACCCGTTTTTTCCAGAGTCCCAAGTTTGCTCCTCTCGGACCTCCTATCTCAAATCAATAACCTACAATTTTTGTCTTCCTTTTTTGGTGGACATGATTGCCACATATCAACAAGGAGTCATTGAACTCACACTGGTTTGGAGCATCCAGCACTTGATAGATTATCCTCTCTATCAGACCTGCAACTACCGAGTTCGCTACGGATCCAGGTGGTACAACAACACGCTTGATTGTTCTCTCCAAGCGCATGGGCAGATTACCCTTCGTTTTCTGATTCCCACTTCAAAATCGTTTTCAGACGGAGACCTCTTTCGTTTTTCACTTGTCGACGACCATCTCCGTCGTTCCTTCCCCTCATTGGTTGCTTGTGTCCAAACTCCTCTCCCTGCAAAGGTTGACTTTGCTGTCTGCGCATATGTGAGCGATACGAATAGCGACGCAGAACTTCGCAGCTTTGTAGCCTACCAGAAAGTGCAAAACGCGAGTTTTGTTGTGTTGTATGCATCGTGCTGCATGGAAAAACTCACAAACTTGTTTTCGAAATCGATCCGAACAGGGTTTGTTCGCCTCGTTGATTTTTCGTGGCCTCGAATTAATCGTCAAGTGCCCGAAATCATCAATAATCAGCATGCGCAGATTAGCTCGTGTTATTATCGATATCGAAATGAGGCGAAAGCGTTGCTAATGTGCGATGTGGACGAGTATTTGTACAGTGAAACATCCTCTGTGAAAAAGGTAATCAACGAAGTGGGGAAGTCGGAGATCGAAGTGGGCTATGTGAGAAAAGGAAGGGAGGATGAGGTGTAGATAGAGACGATTCGATTTTCAAACCAGGAGAATGATTTGAGGAGGAGAGAAGAGGATTTGAGAGACGGAAATCTACTCACGGAATACACCTATCGCGTCACTTCGACAGGAATGGAAGAGATCAAGATGATTTTATGGGAACGATTCGAAGGGACGTGTTTGGTTCATGAGTGTTTTGGGGCCCATTCCCCTCAAATGGTTAATCCGGAAAAGCTCAGAATTGCCCATTTTCGAAAACGAGTTATGGGGAGAGGAGGGATTGTCGATAACTCCATGGTATCTTTAACAAACCAATTAAAGAAAGCATTAAAAGAAATGTGAATATGTAAAAGTAGGTGTAGTCAAACAAAAGTGCTCATACTACTATTACAACAACAACTGGTGCTACAATTAATAGTTGAAGTAGTAATAGTATGATAGTAAAATAACAATAATAAAGTAAATGGTTTGCTTGTTTGTTTCTCAATTCTTTCCTACTTTCGCATTATTGAGAGACAGGGACTAAATGAATAACTGCATTATCATACAACTGGTCAATGTCGGTAATGTTGACCAGACGACCAGGGATTGAGGGGTGTTCGACACACACATGAACGAGAGGAAGAGATAAGAAGGTTTGATTAATGAGGGTTTGCAACTCTTCGAGGGTGTGGCCTTGAAAGATGACGCCTCTCCGCTCTCTACAATGAAGAGAATTCGTTAATCAAACGATTGGAATTCCAGAAGGAGCGACAGAGAAGGAGGCTTCGAGGAAGAAAACGAACGCGAGAGGGAACTTAGATCCACAGAGCGGCTTCTCGTTTTACATTCCACTTTGGAAATAAAAGAGTTGGATAATCGACGAGGCATCGCAGCACCGAGACGATGCGATTTCGATGATCCTACGGAGTCTGCGCTTGGAGTTCAAAGAGAGTTCTTACTTGAACGAGAACGGCGTGGTGGAGTCTTTTCCACAGACATACACTACAGATAACATTCTCTAAAACAATTCAAACTTGAGCGTGGACAATCGTAAAAGGGTCAATATCGAATTCTACGGATTCAACCTGTTCTTAGTTTCGTTTACCGGAAGATTTGAACTTGGGAGAGAGAAGAGGAGAAGCGGAAGAAGGGCGCTTGTAGGGAGAAAAGAGACTAATGGGATTTGTTCGAGTTGGAAGAACAGGGGACATACAATTTTTACCTAGGTTCATACAAATATGCTAGTGAATATACGGCTAATGTGATTTGGACTTAGGGGATTGGAAGCTACACTCAATCCAATTAATTTATAACTTACTGTACACAGCTGGGATGCTTATTGACGCACTGCGGATCCGATCTCTCATTTCTTCATAATTCTCTGACATCTATGTTCTAACTCGGAAGAACGAAAATTTACATCCGAACCACATAGATTTCGACTGTTATTTCTAAAAGTTAGACAGAAACGACAAAACAACAAAAAAGGATCATTAAGGCGGTTTCCTGAACTACTGTCATTTTCAGTATTATTAGAAAGATACCTATCTGACATGATGTAAAAAATCCAAATTCGCAAAATTCTTCTCTAAAAAGAAGCGTCTTTTTATTCGGATACAAATGCGGATTTACATGCAAACATCGTTGAAATGTATTGCTGTACATGTATAGGCTTCACAGTTATGTGTAACGATTTTTAACAAACGAGAGTTAGAAGAGTGGATCTCGTGCATTCTACCAAATAGTTCTAGCACTTACACAGTAGAGGAAAGAGATAAAATCGGGATAAAGATTATTTCATCAAATGTCGGATGGAAGAAGTTCTATGGATGATGAACTAGAGAGGATGTGGAAAACTCAATTAGAGAGCATTCAGGCGATATCAGGTAACCTTCCCTAACTCCTGTATAACGCTTGTTAGGTGACAAGAAAGACCTTAAAAAGCACAATGACCTTCCGATAGCAAGAATAAAGCGAATTATGAAGTCAGATCAAGACGTACGAATGATCTCAGCAGAAACTCCCGTAGTCTTTGCACGCGCTTGTGAAATGTTCATTATGGACATTACTATTCGTGCGACCCAATTTGCGGAGTATGATAACGAGCGATTAGTACTCACAAAGAAATCTATCTTAGATACGATCAAACACACGGATATTTTTGATTTTCTAATGGAAATTCGCTAGTTGTATCATATTCTTGTTCAGTGTTTATTTACAATCATTTGGTTGGGGTTAGAGCGAGGACTAGATAGCAGTTAGAAATTTGGGCACTACAAGCAAAATGGTAAAAAGGAAGAAGTGATGGATGATGGAAGGTGGGTTTTTGAATAATTGTTTGAGACAGAGACTGTAGTTTATACAGATGCGTTAAAATGGAGGGGGAGTGAGGAATGAGAAGTATTAGTCTGATATGGGGATATTACTTATGATTTTGAGACAAGAGAGAATGCAGCATATGAAAAATGATTTTGAAATGGAGAACGGCTGTAGGATATTAAGAGGAATCGGTGGAGAGGTAATAATGTTAAAAATGAATCTAGTAGTTTGCAAGTAAATTGAATCGATGATACTTGCAATCATTCGATTGGGAGACATGATTATTGTTTGAAGTGTATGTATTTCCCCATTTTACTTGAGTCATTCAAGTAATGATTGTGATATTAGGCTGAAGATGACTATGGGATGGTCATTTTTGTAAGAAGCTAAATGAAATCCCGGAATGTCTAGTTTGAATCTAAGTGCAGGTATTTTAGTAACCACTGAATTTGGAACTATAGGCAGGCAACAAATTGACAAGTACTATTTGTATTTTTTTATATAATAATACATAACAGCACACATAACATCGATAATTGAAGTATTGGAGCATGCCAGCTAAGCCAATTGGAGCTTCAATAGGCGTCTCAAGCACATAGAAATCGATTGAAAAAGAATAAAAGGCCTTCGAATTGGACGAATTGTCGATCTTCATACCCATGGGATTCGATTTAAACAGGATTGAAAGCAATGACTCGCCATTCTTATCCAAAAACTTGCAAGTAATCGATTCACTTTCCTTCCTTCTTTTTTATCCCTTTCCCTTTCTCCCTCTTTCCTTCCTTTCTCTTTCTCGAACAAACACAAGACATCACAGCACACACTACTCTGAGCGCACTCTCTTTCTCTCCTCGTCGTCGTCGTTCTCTTTCCGTCTTAGAGGAGTCCATCGAAGAAGTTGTTTCCCTTGTCGTCGACGAGCAGGAACGCGGGGAAGTCGACGACGTCGATCTTCCAGATGGCTTCCATTCCGAGTTCTGGGTATTCGAGGCACTCGACCTTCTTGATGTTTTCCTTGGCGAGGACGGCTGCGGGTCCGCCGATGGATCCGAGGTAGAATCCTCCGTACTTCTTGCAGGCGTCGGTGACTTGCTGGGATCGGTTTCCCTTGGCGAGGGAGATCATGGAGCCGCCCTTGGCCATGAAGGGGCCCACGTAGGGGTCCATGCGTCCGGCGGTGGTGGGTCCGAAGGATCCGGAGGCCATGCCCTTGGGCGTCTTGGCGGGTCCGGCGTAGTAGATGATGTGGTCCTTCATGTACTGGGGCATCTCCTCGCCGCGGTTGAGGCGCTCCATGATCTTGGCGTGCGCGATGTCGCGGCCCACGATGATGGGGCCGCTCAGGGAGAAGCGCGTCTTGACCGGGTACTGGCTCATCGTCTTCAGGATCTCGCTCATCGGGCGGTTCAGATCGATCTTCACCGCGCTGTCCGTCTGGCTCTGCTTGTACTTCTCAAGGAAGCGGCTCGGGTTGTGCTCCAGCTGCTCCACGAACAGTCCCTCCTCCGTGATCTTCGCCCAGCACTGCCGGTCCGCCGAGCACGACACGCCGATTCCCACGGGACACGAGGCGCCGTGGCTGCGTCTCAGCGCCCCCCGCCTTCCCTACCGCGGCATTCGGATCACGCGCACGTCGTGGCAGAAGTACTTCCCTCCGAACTGCGCGCCGATGCCCATCTTCCGCGTCATCTCCAGGATCGTCCGCTCCATCTCCAGGTCGCGGAACGCGCGGCCCAGCTCGTTCCCGCTCGTGTGCAGGTTGTCCAGGTACTTCGCCGAGGCCAGCTTCACCGTCTTCAGACAGGTCTCCGCCGACGTGCCGCCGATCACCACCGCCAAGTGGTACGGAGGACACGCCGCCGTACCCAGACTCTTGATCTTCGCCTCGATGAACGGCATCAGACGCTCTACCTCCCACGCGACACACACAACCCACCTGGAGTCAGCAGCGCCTTCGTCTCCTGGAACAGGTACGACTTGTTCGCAGAGCCGCCGCCCTTCGCCATGAACATGAACTTGTACTCGTTCCCGGGAATCGCGTACAGATCGATCTGCGCAGGCAGGTTCGTCTTCGTGTTCACCTCCTCGTACATCGACAGAGGAGCGTTCTGGCTGTACCGGAGGTTCAGCTTCGTGTACGCGTTGTACACGCCGCGCGAAAGAGACTCCCCGTCGTGCTCGTCCGTCCACACGTACTGACCCTTCTTACCCATGATGATCGCAGTACCCGTGTCCTGGCACGACGGAAGCTCCAGCTCCGCTGCGATTTGCGCGTTACGCAAAAAGTTCATCGCCACATACTTGTCATTGTCAGAAGCCTCAGGATCCTCCAGGATCTGAGCCAGCTTCTCCAAGTGGGAAGCACGGAGGTAGTGGGACACCTCCTTCATGCAGGTTTCTGCCAAAAGACTAGAAACTCACACAGACACAACGAAACCAACGTCAATCCCTCGGGGGCAACCTTCAGAATCTTTTTACCATCCACGTTCATGGTGGAAACATAGTCGCCGGTGATCTTTCGGTATTCAGTAGTATCGGGAGCCGCCGTTTCAAAGATATCCTGGTAAATAAACGGCTTATTCACAGGAGCAGGCTCTCCTTCAGTTGCTACAAATCTCAGAGAACACTATTTTGGTTTACCGCAAGAACAGTTGGAACAAGACTATAGGTGAGTGGGTTTTCTAAAGCTTACCATAGTATCGCTTTTTCTAAACAATTTGTGAGAGTTAGGGGGAAACGTGGAACGGATTCTGATTCGCAGAAATGCAAAGGAAAAAAACGTGTTTAGAACAAGCCATTCTAAATATATTTATCCAATAATGTACCCTTTTCCCTTTTCAGATTCATGTCGCGCAAACAACTAATGTAATCCGTTTTGCAAGTTCCATCGCCACAGGCAATCGGAGCTGCGGGATCTGTGCAGTGATTGTCAAACTTGCTCGATACGCAATCACTAATAATATCAAAGTTGTATACCGGATTTCCAGCTTTGTCTCCACAGTGGTTGAAATCCTCAATCGTTCGCTTGTAGTTAAACATCGCCTCCAGAACATAGTAGACTCGCACCATATCCTGATCAAACACCTTCGTCTTTGTGTCATGATCAATGTACGTCAGCTCTTCGCCCGTAATCAGAATATTCCACGGCGCCATATCTTCATAAAGAGGCAGCTTAAGGAACAGAGAGTACGCTCGGTCGCGAAGTCTGTCATCCAGGTTAATTCGGAACGCCATGATGAGCGTGATTCCCCAAATGCTTTCATACGGAATGAGGTGTCCGTCCGACTCACGCACGAGACACACAGACGAGTACCGATGGTTGTTGAGATGGAAATGCGCGGGGAGCTGCGGGAGCGCTTCGTTTTCCTCCGCACTCTCCGGCATTTGATACAATTTCGAAAGATAAGCCGGCGATTCAACGCGGAAGATGTACGTCCGCTGATGCCCGTCGACCTCGCTGAGGAAGTGGTGCTGCACGGTCCTCGAGAAGTCTCGCAGATCGCACCGAAGCCACACGCCGCTGGACTCAGTGGACTGAACGTCCCATCCTTTCCGTTCGGCTCGCAGCAGCTCGATCCACGCGACGTGATAGTCTTTAAACAGCGCGTGCGGATGGCTCGACAGCATGTACAAGCTCTCGTCCAGAACGGGGGCTTCGCTGTCGGGGAAGAACGAGGCGGGCTGAGAGGCCTTGTCGTGGAAGAGGAACTGATAGGCGATGGAGAGAAGCGTGGCGGAGGGAAGGTGGAAGAAGGTGGTGAGAGCGCCGGGGAGAATCGAAGCCGCTTGGGTCATCGAAATGGAGCGCGGATAGAGCGATGTGGCGCTGATTTCCAGGAACTAGAGCGAATCGAGAGCGAGATGCGTCGGATACTTGATAGCGAACAAACTCTGGACTGTGCGTGAACGCGGAAATCATCCCTTCGCGCAGGAAAGAATTGAATCGCCAAGCGTTTTTGACGCCTTTCTGCGCGCTCTTCTTCACGAAATCGTCGCTCTGCGCTTGCAAATCGCCGACGCTGTAGATCGAAGCTTCGTCGTATTTCTCGGCCAATCGCAGCTCCATTTCGCCCGACTCCGAATTCCATCGAAGGAACGAAAAGTGGCTGTCTAGGATTCAATCGCTTTAAAGAAAACCCGACGATCCGATTGTTCCTTTTCGAGTTCACTGCTGACGTAAGCGAACGCGTCGCTTTCGAATTGGCTGGTCGAATATTCGATTTCGTCTCCATCTCGATATCTGCACTCAATTCACCCATCCAAACCGACACCACATCGAACTCGTTCCATGCGTCGAGGACCACAAACACTTTCCATGGAACCAGTGAACTCACTTTCGCGTCGTGCTGGATCGTAGAGATGGGGAGCTTCAAGAACTTCTCGACAATCTTGCGTTTCATGGAGTTCGCCATGCCCAATCGAAGGAGCGCGAAGATCGAAACTCCCTCGTTATTCTACGTCACATCCCACCCAAACCCAAACTTCGAATGGGATCAATTCAACGCGATAGACCTTCGTATCTATAACTCAATCTAACCACCCGAATTCACTTGGCCGGAGCGACAGTCGGGTCTTAACAACGCGCAACCGACCCAAATTCGAAGTCTCCAATTCGCTGTTGATCAGCGAAATCAGCTTCGAAAAGGGATGCTTTGCTTCGCGTCTAGTTGTCAAATCGGGTCAAACGCCGCACAATTTCGTGGAATACAACTCGAAGAACTTTTCATAGTTCGAATCGAAGGGCGTTTCGTTCACGATCTGCTCAATCGGATCGAGAACCGTAGTGCAGGGAATCTCCACATACGTGACGCGTGCTAACTGAAGCACATTCGCAATAGCCTCCAAAGCATCGATCGAATTCGACAGGCGCGAGAGCAGACGAAGTGTCGATTCAATCGGTACAATTTGAATCGAAGCGAACGCCATCGTCGCTTTGACCGAGTTAATCGCGGTGAGATCCCACGTGAAATTCGTTTCGATCACGTGCGGATGGATATCGGTGGGGTGGTAAAACGGTTCGCTCAAATGCACGACGATTGCTCGCTGGTTTAGAGCCGCAATCCTCGATGCGAATTGCCAGTAATTTCTATGCATAAATCCGATAGAAAAGCGATGCCTTCCGTGAACCAAAACCGTGCGATCCCCTGCGAAACAATCCGAATATTCCTTCAAATAGCTCAGCCATTTTCGCTGAACGCGATCTGTCAGTAAGCGATCGGAAGCAGGCACTAAAAATCAGTCGGGGAACCGAAAAGCGAACGAATCGTGCTTTCGACAAGATTGGAATAGGGAACGTTCGCTTTGGTTCCTTCTTTTACGACTTGCTGAATCTCTTTCATCTCCGAATCCAATCGCTTCTGCTCCAGCTTGTCGATCAGATATTCCTCGTCGATCGTTTCGGGGTTTGAGTTGATCTGCGAACTCAGCAAGGGAAAGAACCGATTGAAGTTTTCGAGCGTTTCGACCCCCGCCAGTCTGCGATGTTCGCCAGTCTGCGCCGCGATTCGGCTGAAAATGTCATCGTCCGATGAGTCTTGTGTCGAGGAGCTCGAATAAGCTAAAGGTCTTGAATTGGACGAGCTGGACGAGCTGGACGAGCTGGAAGAACTGGAAGAGCTGGACGAGCTGGAAGAGCTGGACGAACTGGACGAACTGGATGGATACGAAAAATAGCTCGTCGGTTTCTTCTCCAGATTCTCTATTTTGAGCGGCTCGAACGGATATTGAAGCGTATAGCGGGGCGAATAGGCTCTCTCGTTCATATAAACGTGCTGTCCGGACACGCAGAGATCGTTCGAGACTATTCTTTCTTCCAGATTGCTCAGACGATACGCGAGTCCCCACACGTCCTCACCTCGCAGGTCCAGCGATTTGATTGCTGAAAAGGGAAGGCAGGGCGACAGTTCGTCCGAGGCGTGGATCAGTCTACACTGGAGAAACTGGGAAGTTCTACAAATTGTATCGCTTGAAGTACTGGATTTCCTTGTGGACTTCGAGGCGTTTGCTGAGTACGGAGAGAAGCTATGTCAAACAAGCTAGGAAAGCGTACAATCTCACTGCTTTTATAGTATCCATAGAATCCTGCGTAGTAGTTATTCGAAGGAATAAAGAATAAATTGGCCAATGAAGCAAAGGCAGCTAAAATCGATTCAAAGTCAACTCTCTGAATAACTGAATCTTCATCGTAATTGTTGGGGAATGCGATTGAATCCAAATCAGCTATGTACACAGCATTGACTTGAATAGCCGCCATTTCTTCAAAGAAGGAATGCACTACGGTTGAAACATAATAATCACAAAAAACATTTTGAAATCGGAAATGGGAGGAGAGCGACAAGAATACTACCCTTGAGCGAGGGGTAGAGATCATCCAAAATACGATAAACATCACTACAGAGTGAATTACAGGTTAAAAAGCGACAAGATGTCTTTCGACCTTACAAAATTAATGACAATATGGTGTGGATTGTTTGACGCTATTTTGTATACTAAGTCCTTGTCACTTCCAACTACAATGTCGATTCCATCCCTAGGATCATTCGAATCACAATTCACCAAATCATGAAAGTTTCCATAAAGCGACGATTTCAATATCTATGTAAAAGAAATGGAATTAGCCTTTACGAAATCAAATGAAGTAAATTGGTATCGGTTCAGTGTTTTATTAAAAAAGGATATCATATCGATACCAGAGAGAAGTGTTTTGTCGACACTCTCGGAATTAAAACTATTTCCCTGAATAGAATGCCTTGTAAACGATGTACCTGTGTATTCTTCTGAATTTCTACTGCATATCCTGAGTTCGAAAAAAGGACTAGAATTCACTCCACAAATCGAATCCTTACTCAATCCAACTATGAGAACACCTCGAAATCTCGTGAATGACATACGTACAGAGTTATTTATAGCTCAGATGTTTTTCACAAAGTCATTTATTAGCTGTTGGAAATTTGCCTATGACGTTTCATTGTATTGCAATTGATTTAGGGGCGGTTTCAATGAAGATAGCTACTTGTTTGGTCGAAGGGCAATTTCAGCACGATTTTTATGAAACAATAATAGATAACGAATGTCAAAAAGATGTTACAAGGTATCAACCTGTTTTGTATGTTTCTGTAGTGTATGTTTAGCAAAGTGTACCGATGGTTTTCTTGTGTGTGATATGGCAGAGAGGGAAGTGAGTATAGAACGTATCTAATATTTTAGAACAGTTTTCAAGGGAACAAGATTCTGTATGATCTCAAGTCCTATATTGGTACAAATATATTTGCTTCATTAGTTAACCATAAAAGATCAAGGCATCAACCCTACTTGACTCTATCACCTGAACGCGACCAACATGCTTTTGGTTATTTCTCAAGTAAAGCAAAAGACTACGACGCTGAATATCTGCTTTCCTATGTTTTGGAATATGCCACTTATTTGTCGGTGAAAAGCGTTGATGATTCTTATGATGAAATTGAAAGAATTATTGGGAAAAAGAAGGGTTCATTTCAGCTTTTCTTGAGTGTAAGATTTTTATGTTTTTCTTTCGCTCTAAGGTCCCTGATTACGCAACCGATTCGTACATTCGTGGAATTCAGCTAGCCCTAGACTGCAAGAACCTTGGAGAGAGCGTATTTATAAAAGATAGTGTGGCCATTGCTTTCTATTATGGCTACCGGCATGAGAACATCAAGAATGCAATACCCCCGAAAACTGTGCTATTTATTCACATGGGACATCACTCCACCACTTGCTTTCTTGTCAAGTATCAAAGCGTTTTCATTTTTGCTTGGCTTTCACTGTAGAAAGTGATTACGATCCTTAGTTCAAAGACAGATTTGATCGGTGGCTATGACTATACAGTTCGTCTGGGGGAATATTTACGCCAGAAAAGTGCGTCGAGTTCTGGTTCGCTACGTGCCTTCTGGAAAGAATATAGCAATTGGGAGGCTGTGAAGATAGCTCTCTCATCCAGTTCTGCAGATAATTACTTTTGGCTAGGAAGTGAAGAATTCGCGACTGAGCCTGATTTTGAGATATCTCGAGAAGTGATTGAAGTTGAGTGGAAGCAGTTGCTGGACTCTTTCTCAAACTTTGTAAATTCCTTTTTGGAGTTGTGCAAGAACAACTTTAAGATTTCGGAGATTTCTAAGTGTAGGTTGTGCGGAGGAGGAATGCGACTTTGGTGTTTGCAGCAGCGTGTACAATCTGTTTTTGAACAGTATTCAAGGATTGAAATATCCTGAATAATGATATTGTGAATGAATTGAATTGAATTGAATTGAATTGAATTGAATTGAATTGAATTGAATTGAATTGAATTGAATTGAATTGAATTGAATTGAATTGAATGTATTTTATCTCATATATGCTATTTGTTGTTTTCTTCACTATTCATGTAAAATATGACGTTGATATTTATGCTGTGGCTCGCGGAATAGCCTTAATGGGCGGGATGATGCAGACTAATGCGCTTGCAATGGAAGAACAAAAGGTGCTGCTTGAATATTCAATTGGAGAGCGATCAGTAAAGCATAATCTCATGGTTGTTGGACATGGGCGTGTGAGAATGCAGAAGGAAAATTGTATTTCGATTTATGGAGGAGAGAATCTGGAAATAGGAATCGATCATGATTTCAGCTCAATCGCAGAAAAAGCAAGGATTAGTCAGTATCCCACACTGGACCACTGCCGATGTCCCGGCTTTCGATACCAACATCAAGGCTTCCCTATTTTGAATAACGATAGTTATTCCTGTTGTAATCGAATTAGTATGTACACAAACAAGAGTCCGATTCCTGATATCGGATTTCTACCCAGTAAAGATGCGGTATTTATAGATGAGAAGGAAACGAAGTATGTGGTGTTTACGAATAACGGTACTGGGAAATTTGATGTATACGATCGTCAGACGGGGAGAAGTACGATCACCGCTTATTTCAGGAATTATAGGAGGGATGGAGAATGGACGGAGTATTATGATTTTGATAAGAAACAAATTAAAGAGACTGGAACTTACTCAGAAAACATAATGCATGGAACATTTCGAACCTATTTTAAAGGAGAAGCACTCATTACTTCTAGTATTAGGGAGTACAGGAATGGGAGATTGAACGGAATATGCGTCAACTTTAGACTCACACGGCATATTGAAAAAATAATGGTGTATAATGATAACTGTTTAGAAAAGTACATTTTGTTTTATCAGAATGGCGTTATTCAAAATGTTATTAATATGAATGGAAAGAGGGGGAGTGCGATTGAGCTTACGGATGAGGGATATTTAAAATACATTGGTGGGGTTGTTTTAAGAGATGGAATATTCGTGTATGAAGGAAAGGGGACGTTGTTTTATCACTGTTTTGCTGAGCTTAGTGGAAATGTGCAGGATAGTTGTATGTTGTTTGATGGGAAAAGAATCTCTTTCCGTGATTGCTATAATGGACTTCGTATAGAGAACGGCAAATGTGTAATCGACAAGAACGAAGATGGTACCAGTCTCCCCTGGAGACTCTTTAATTTCGAGGAAGGATATGGGGGTAGCTATTTGGCTTGCCTTATTGGGAACGAGCGACATATTATAACGAAGAAGTTTTTAGAGAGAGGAAAGACTATAATTAAACACTATGGTATTGGAGGGTATTTGATTTGTGAAATTATTCTATGTGGAAACAAGAAGAAAAAGATCAATTATTTTCCACTTCCAGGAGAGGGGGGCGAATATAGAGTGAAAGGTATTACAGTCGATCCCTCTGTAGGCAAGTACCTTATAGCTCACCGAGAGAGGAGCAAGAAGACAATGTTGTATGATAAAACTGAACAAGAGGTTTACTACCACAATTACTATGGGGAAGACTATGTTTTACACTAATCTAACTCTATATGGTTTGTTTGTTTGTTTGTTCAACAAACAAACAAAATAGCTTCATATGTTACATTGCCACTAATCAAGTTCGTTCACGAACCGTTCGAAGTTGGAACCCTCGATTCCATAGTATTTCATAAATAAGGAGGGAAGTAAACAAAAGGGGAAGGAATTAGCTTGTGAAAAACAGCTGGAATTATCAACTGAGATATCTCTAAAAAAAATAAGGGAGAAACAAAACTACTACCTTCGTAATCGCTTTTGTCCATTTAGGGAGCCACATCTCACATTGTCATAAGAAGGCTCCTCGAAGTCATTTCGAAATCTCTTAAGACAATTCATAGAGTCGGTATGTAAAAAATACTGAGAAGAGGAACACAATCGAACCTTCTAGAAAGACCAGGAAAAAACTCTGCAGAGTGTTTTGGAGTGCGAATTCACAAGTAGCATACAGTATATTTTTGAAACGATGCTCATTGACTGGTTCTTGAACGATACCATGTATCTCCTCAAAATCCAGCGCCAACGAATTCTCGAACAAACATTCCAGTAGCAATCGGTTTGCACCGAATCGTAACGTTTCACTCGTGGAATTACTCTTTCCACTCCTAATTACTCTTATCCCTCTCCTAACCACTCTCTCCACTCTCTTAACTGCTCTTTCCACTCTTCTTCTTCTTCTTGTACTTATCATACACAGCTTGGCACTGCTGCGAGTAATTCTTATCATGTTTCTCCTGGTTGACCGTCTTCTTCACAATCTGGATCACATCCTCATCCTCCAGCACATGCGCCAGCCCACAATGCTGCGGGCTGTACTTCGTGCTGGTTCCCCACACCAACGCATAGTTAAACTTCTCCAGCAAGTCCTGCGAGATCTGCGCGACGGCGCCCTCCACGGTGAGGCCGTTTCGATACTTGCTGAGAACGACGGGCTCGTCGAAGGACGGCGGCTCGGCTCGGCGCTTGGTGTAGATTCGAAGCAGTCCCATGTACTCCCAGATCAATTCGAGGACTGTGTCCACGTTGAGATTGAGGCGAATCGAGCAGACCGTGCTGTGCGGCAGACGAGCCAGCCGATCCACGTCCTCGATGCAGACCGTATCGATTTTGTTGTACACGTAGAGACACTTGACGTACTTCCGGTTGCCTTCGATCACGTCGATCAACTCGTCCACGCCATAATCATCGCGGAAGATCACCTCGGCGTTGTGGATTCGATACTAAACACGATAACACACTACTGCAAGTCGTCCTTACCTCGTGTAAAATCTTGTACACCGTGTCATACGGATCGTCGCCCAGCTGCGTCAGCTTCACCGTCGCGTTGAATTTGATGCCGCCCGCGTTCTTCACTTTGAAATAAATCCGAGGGGGCTCTTTGTTCAAACGAAGACCCACCGTCTCCAGCTCGCGCTCCAAAATCTCGCGGTGGTTTTTCTCTTCCTCTTTTCCAGCGTCCAGAACCATCAGAATCAGGTCGGCAGACTTGGCGACCGCGATTACTTGACGACCGCGACCACGGCCGTAAGCAGCTCCTTCGATGATACCGGGAAGATCCAGAAGCTGAATGCGACACCCTTTGTAGTACACGTTTCCCGGAATGCAAGTTAAGGTGGTAAACTCATAGGCAGCCTCCTCGGACTTTGTATCCGTAAGATGGCTATGATTGGCTTTCAGCAAGGTGAGTTCTACCTCAACAACGAAGACTTTCCCACCGATGGAAAACCGATGAGGGCTACGCGCGCATCTCCAACACGGGCGACTTCAAAGCCGTCTCCCTTACCACCTGAACCACCGCCCGAGGACGGGTCGAGAAGCTACAATGAAAACACAGAGAAAGCAGCAAACTTCCGAACGCAACTTCGCAAGACGAGCCTTCATCACTCCAAAGTGGAATTCCGTCGCCTTGTTCTTCTGCGTTCGAGCCATCTCGGCTTCTAGACAATGAGCCTGATTTCTCTCGACCCCCACCGATTTCCTTGATCTTTTCAATAATACCCATTGGCTATTAGTAAAAAGATAGAACGACAGAAAGTGTGAGAAACAAACAAGCCATTCCTTATGAAGCAACTCCGCAGGGATGCTGTCGAAGATTTTTTGCGTCTCCTCTTTCGTAAGAACGTGCTGCTGAATCTTTCCGGACTCCAGTCTAGCCTAAAACTCGATACACAGCCCTACCGGCGTAAAACGCTGAACTCCATTCTGTCTGTAGACAATTCGCTGACATCCATCGTCTTGAACAACACTCGCGCTTCAAGCATCATGGCTTCCTCTAAAGTCATTTCCTCCTTGTAGTCCTTTTTCAGCATGTCTCTTGCGAGCTACTCGTGACTCTGCATACACAGACCTACCGTACTGTTTGACCCGATCGCATGCGCCTTCCATCCACTGAAATTACCGCTCGGATCGCTGTGATAGAGTTGGTATCCGTGGATTTTATCCCATCCAGCAAAGAGGAACGACACGCCGAACGGTCTGAGACCTCCCACTTGGGTATATGAATGTTTAATTCTGCAAATGTACTCAACAAGCTCCTCTACGGGCTTGGGCTGGCCGTACTTGTACAAATACTCTTGCGCGTTCTTCCGGGCATTCTGTAGTAAAATGTTGGCGTCCGAAGTCAGTCCTGCCACAGCACACATAATATGATTATCAATAGCATAAACCTTCTCACTTTCTCCGATCTTTGCCAATAATTTGCTGATTATTTTCTTTTCGATCCCAAAGGCGATTCCTTCCTTTGTGAGAATGCCAATAGCACAAGGAGCATTGTTGATTGCTTCCATGGCGTATTCTACTTGATAAAGACGTCCTTCCGGTGAGAAGGTCGTGGTTCTTTCATCATATTCACGAGACATGAGAGAACTGCACTTTGATTGAAAAAGACTGTCCAAAAATCTAGGGGATTATCTTTATACAATTGCTATTCAAAATGTTTTGTAACTCAGCATAATATGGAACTGAAGGGCAGTGAAATGGTGTGTTGGTGATACAATGAAATGTACTAATGAAGGTGTAAGGTGTATGAATCGAAACCAGGTTAATGAGGCAGGGTTTATTAATTAAAGAATCGCTTTTTACTATTTATGTACGCTTTTCGTTGTTTAGGTTTTGTTCTGGCAATACAGCTATGAAAATATACGAATGGATTGTTTCGATAGTTGCTTATAATATGTAATTAGTAATTCACAAATTACCGAGTCCATTTTGCCTAGAGTGCAATCTCTCTTTCATCATGTTTATATGGAGGTATAATGAATCGACTTGTATGTAATGAATATGCATTAATGACACAAATATTCACCAGCAAACCTAATCTGCACTATTTTGAATTCTTGTTGTAAACCCATCGAAATGAGTCACTTTTTATTGAAAGTACTATAGAAGATGATGTGAGGGTCAGATTGATATTTCAAAAAGTCCTCAGTTGGATAATCCACTCACAATGTCACAAAACTCAATCGCTATAAGGTCTTACTCTCTGCGCGTATGGCTTCATAGTATATACACTTAAATCGCTTTCTCAAATCCTGCAAACACCCATTATTACCAATGCAAATAACCATTATAATAAAGGCAGAACTACTATACACTCATATTTATTCGTTTCGACTTGGGTTTTCTCCATTATACCGCACACACTGATTCGTTTATATGATTTCTCGTTCAAGGAATAGTTCTCCAGTTCAAGTCATTCCTGAAGTACAAGTCCTGATATTTCTGAATGATAGGATTATGAAGCCCTTGCTCTAGATCACGTGGATGAGCTTCCGGTCAGTCTTTGTACAGCAGTTGGAATTTGGATTGACTTGACAATCGTAGGAGTTATTTCATATAGGGATTCAATCAAAATCACCATTTTGCTGGTCAGAAGATCAAGAGCTGTAAGTTTGAATTGGTGGTTGTGATTTGAAGCTTTTGCTTTGTCAACAGTAATTATAATTTGAATATCTACAGATTGAATGACGACTTTTCGGTTGAGCTAGCCCACAAGTTGGTCGCTCACACAGAACCTGTTTTGGGATTAGTATTTCATCCAACAATGAAATTCTTATACTCCTGTGGTTCTGAGGGGGTTTTCGCTTGGGACTATTCCACAGGGAGATGTATTACCCAGTGGAAACCCTGCAGCGACCCGTCTTTTAAGGCTACGTGCCTTTGTTTTTTACCTGATCATGCGCTTCTCTGCGCTGGTGCCTCGGATGGGGCTCTTTTTTTGTTAGATACATCCAATGGGTAGAAATAGAGCGTTTCTTTCTTTACCTGCAGACTGAAGCTTGTCGACAAAGTCAATACGCATCGCAGTGTTGTCAATCAAATCTGCTATCACCAACCCTCATCTCGAATTGCATCCGCCAGCCGAGACCATATGATTCATCTCTGGAGAGTTTCTGCTTCTGCTTCTGCTTCTTCTGCTTCTGCTTCTCTGGACCTCGTTTGTTCGTTCGATAAGCATTTGGGGAATGTGCTTTCTCTCGCCTTCTCGCAAGACGGCCGCTTTCTGTTTTCCGGCGGATCAGATAACGTAGTGAGACTCTGGGACATCGAGAACGAGCGATTTGTGCGGAACATCGAAACGGTGCAGCAGCAAAACAATCCGCAAGGCGACGTTGTGTTTCTCTCTGCATCGTTCGAAGAAGGCAAACTGCTAACGATGTCCAACGATGGATTCTTGCGTCTCTATTCCGTCAAGCAAGAGCCACAAGATCCCGTTTGTCCATCGGAGACCAACACGGCCGACGACGATTGGATGGATTTGGATGCGTTGATGGCTGGGCAGCTCGATGATTTCTCCAAGTTTTCGACGGTTTTTGACGACTTGGAGCGTTCGTTGTCTGTGTGTTCTGTAAGAAATGAAGCCGTCGCTGATGTGTAGAGTTCGATTTCTTCTTGTTCTTTTGCGCCTTCGCGACGCATCCTCGCAGTGATCGCTTCAAAACAACTGTACCTCATTGCTTTATCGAGATTCGAGGTTTTGCGCGTGTTTTCATTTCCGAATTCGGCGGTCTATGGAGTTTCAGCCACTCATTCGAATCGAATTCTCTGTGTGTCTAAAGATGGTGGTATTTATCTGCTGCACAGCGAAACGCAGACTTCAGAGCTCCTTTTTCAGACCAATATGTCACTCTACGCTCTTTGCACCGCGGGAAATCGCCTGTTTGTTGGTGGAGGGGATTATCAAACCCACTGCTTCGCATTCAATAAAAGCCTTCCGATTATCGCATCAAGTGAAACAGACATTTCGACTCCACCGCAGATTGTGCAGATTGGCGTGATGGAGGGAAATATCGGTCGGGTTTGGAGTCTTACGCTGTGTGAACCGGCGCAATGGCTTGCAGCTGGTTCTGACGATGTATAGCAAAGTCTTCAATGCGATGTAGGGTGGATTAAGTTTGTTTTCGTATGCTTCTCTCGCGTATTCAACGCAGAATTCGAAGTATTCGAAGTCCTCGGAGGAGAAAATGGAACTCGCTCGCCTTGCTCCTCTCTCCAGTGTCAATGATCACGAAGGCTCTGTGCTTTGTGTGGCTTTTTCACACTCTCCGAACGATGTGTTGCTCGCCTCGGGAGGCATGGATTATGCGCTGAATGTCTATTCGGTACGAGACGGTTTGTTGAGACGGCGTTGGAAGGAGGAGGAAGCACATAATGGGTAGAAAAACAGGGAAATGGTTAGTAATAGAGCAATTAGCTGCATAGCGTTCGGGAGAAAAGAGTCGCAGAATCTGCTTATTTCGGGCGGGTTCGATGCAGTGATTCGCGTGTGGAATGTTCTTCATGAAGAATTGATTTTGGAGCTGAGAAGACACAAAGCAAAGATTCAAGCGCTGTTTGTATCGGAGGACGGTTGTCTGGTAAGATCTAGCTAGGAATGATGGTGATGATCAGCTTGCTTCTGCGGGAGAGGACGGCTTGGTGGTGGTGTGGGATATTCTTAGCGATTTTTCTGTTTTGGCCGTGTATCAAGCGAATGATGACTGTAAGACAGTGGAGATTTGTGGGGATCAAGTGATTTGCGGGTGTTGTTCGGGTTGTGTGATGATATGGCCACTTGTTACACAATGCACCGACACTCACGCGAGTGGTGATATCTAGTTGGTTTTGTTTGTTTGATTCATGTCTTTTTTTGAGAAACTGGGAATTCTAATGATCTGAAAAATAAGAGAACCTTTTCAAGTCTCAATCAGAGGTCGGGAAAAGAATTCGATAACTGTTGGTTGAATAAAATTTGGCCAAATGGGAGTTGATAAAGGCTGACTGTTATTCGTTCAATCATGCAGTCATTTGTTTATATTTGATTGAGCTTTTACGTATGATAATTAGATTGGATTGATGCCTATTTTGTTTGCTCTTTTTGAATATTTATTTATCAAACAAGACATGTTATAATAGCAACAATGAGCACGTATACTGAAACAACAATAATAATGGCAAAAAGTGAATCAACATCATAATTGTTGATTGATAATAATAAGAAAAGAATAAAGTACTTGAAATCATTTATTAAACAGAAATAAATAGATTGAAGAGCAGCAGCAACATAACATAACATGAACTACAACATGAGTAATGATCCAAATTAATAGATTGCCAACTCAGTACAGTTTCCGCTATCGAGTCAATACCAAATTGAAAGAATACTATATAATTTGTATGGGAATATAAGCAATGACAATAAAAATGATAATAATACTAAGGGTGATCATAATGAGTATCACTATCATTAACATGGATTAAAAGAATTGAATAGAAATAATATGAGTCACTGAGATTGTTACATATCTATCGATGACAGACAATAAAAATAACAAAAAGAGAAAAACAAAATATGTACAAGTGGAAAACAAAAACAAAAGAATAATGAATCATTGAGTATTATCCAAATTATTACTATCTCAACAAACAAATATGGATTGTGTCGATTCCTATTGATTCAATTCGATTAAGTGCAATGAATCTTGTCAAAACAATTCGATTGAAATCGTTCGATCAAGATTCATTCGAAATATGTGATTTGTGGATTCATCGGTGTACAATCACAAACAGCATATTGAATATACAATCAAATAATGGATTCCAAGAAAGGCCATTATCGAAATACTCATATTCAAACCACAACACAAATGGTTCTCACAATATGCCTTATTATTGTATTGTGATTATCAAATGTTGATTCCATATTGACTTGTTCGAATGGGATCTAATGATTTGAATAATATCAATAATAATAATGAAATAATGATAATGATCAGAAAGAAAGAAAGAAATAAGAGTATTGTTATGCAATACAGCACAATGATAGATTCCAGCTAATACAATGATCGAACATAACGATTTCATGAATCTCGATCGATTCAATTGCAAAACAACCATTGAGACTACAATGTGTTTGAGTGATTGTTCCATTTGGATTCGATCGAATCAATTGTATAATTCTATCAGTCGATTGGATCGCTATCAATGAATCATTCAATCGATTCTATATCATTGATAATCGAACAAATACAAAAACAAATACTACTACTACTACTAATAATAATAATAATCACGAGGATTGATGGTTGAATACTCATCATCAATCTGATTTTGATTCTGATTGATCGATCCTATCCAATCATTCTATTCATGATCAACAATACCAAAATGATCTAATGGTATTCAATATGCTGAAATAGACCGATGAATAATATGGATGATCATACAATAACAATAATGATAATGATGATGATGATGAATGGAGATCGAAAACTAACCAAATACACACCATTCATTCATTCAATCATTCATTCAATCGATCAATGGATTGAATAGCCTTTCTATTCTTATCAGTATTATTGAGTGTGAATGATGAATTGATTCTTTACGATATTCAACATTCATTTGCATTTTGAATCAGCTATCTTTCATCCATTGATTGATTAAGTGAGTGAGTGAGTGGTTTGTGTGATATTGAAGAATACGACATTCCATCCAAATATCGAATTGTGAAACCACGATTGATATTACTACTAACTACAACTATCAAGTATCAAACACATCCGATTTGATTCAATTATTATCAAATTGATAAATCCATGTTTTGGGTGTCTTTATTACTCAATTTCAAAATGTACTACAAAGAAATAGAGTGTTAACTGTTTGCAAGCTCGTCTATTTTGTTTTCACTCTGGTTATTATCGGATATATCCTTTCACCAAGCTATGCTGTAAGACAATTACAGTAACCATAACAGCCTAAAATTAGAAATCAGTAAAGCTATGTTTTTGAATCGATAAATGACATTGGAATTATAATGAAATGATTCAATATCGTCATTGTTATGCATTCCGCTATATATTCTCATTCTTATTATTTTGGTTATTTTGCAGTAACTCAATACAACATTGCCTGCTTGGCTGCATTTGATTAACACTATATCAACGTGATAAACAACATATTATTGTTAATCAAAAACTCTAAATAACAGCATACAGCAAGATTCAATTGTATTCATTCCTACTACATTATAGTATTCCATAGGTGAAAATATGAACCGCACACCATTCATACCGAGGGTATGATTCTATTGCAGCTAGCTCAACCCCGTTCCCCAAAAAGTTCAAAAGAAAATTGGATATTCGCTGACTCTCTCGCCCTCCATCTTGCTACTACTTGTTGTTATTATTGTTTTTTCCTCACCCTTTCTGTGTGTGTTCTGAGCAAACAAACGAACAAACAGTGCCTAATATACAAGCTAGGATGACATTTAATTTTGAACTGAAATGCGCTTTTCAGAATGGAGGTCTTGAATTCTCACAGGTTCTTTTGCGACTCCAGATTGGGACGCCAACTGAACTGGAAGGTTTTCTGCAGATCTCTTTTTCAGGATGATACACAGCTCTCCATTTACAAAAGTTGCAGTTGCGTTCTTTGTGCTAACCAAGTTACTATCAAACTACACTAAACGGCCATAAACGATCGTACAGGAATGAAAATGCTACAATGACCAGTGAAACGATGTTGAGATAAAACCTTTTCACACCCTTCGTAAAACAATTGTCGATTCCCTTCAATCCGTAGACCTCCTTTTTGGACCAGGATACGGATCGATTCTCGCTTAAAAGATGGCATATCCAAGTAAATTCGATAATCTGATTGATACTTAATGTTAGAAAACAGATTCTGTCCTACTTCAACAACATCCATTCCCGAAGATAGCAAATTACATTGATTCTGATATTGCCTTGGAGGAAATCTGTTTCTATATATAATGCCAAACGCAATACTACTTTTTTGGTAAGGGAAAACCGTGACGCAGAGGATGGGGTTGAAAAACACTTTGCGCGGTAGGCAAAATATGTTTCTGAGCACCAGAGGTAGACGGAAAACGCGAAAAATCTTGTTCTTGAGGGTTGATCCTCATTTGCTGTTGTTCTTGAGGACTATTACCACTCATTTGCTTTGCATCTCTCTTCGTGGACTCCTCATGTTTTGTTACAACACCGTATCCGTTCACTATGTAACTGTACGGCAGAGCCGGCTTCGAATAATCCGGACGTGTTGAGGAGCTCATAAAGATCCTTAATTGGAATTCTTCTGAGCAGTAAAAATCACTTTTTTTAGTTGTGTTTACCCTGGAGTTTCAAAACAAGTTGTTGTGTTTAACGCTATTTGTTTTTCTTGAATTTTGGTAAATCAGTGACACTGTGAAAAGCAGGTTCGCCATGTACGTATCTCGTATTTCCCCAAAGATAGTACATCTGTAAAAGCGTATTTCTGTATCCATATTTGAAATAGCGTCTCCACCACTTGTTGAACAGTGTGCAGAAAAACACACTACGTGACTGACATCACAATTTACCGACAAAAATGCTGATGCATAACACAGCAGAGAGACCCGAGACACTGAGAAAACAGTACTTTCAACAAACAAGTTCAGGGAATCATTAAACCATTAAAGCCGAGAAAACCTGCAGCTTATTTAGCACGGGCTCTCATCTGTCTTCTCTTACGTCTCAGACGTCGCATACGCTTCTTAGCCCACTTAGCTCTCATCCTACCCAACGTAAGTCAATTTGCTCTCCAATGCCGCACATTCCGAAACAACAACAACACAATGGAAGATTCCAATACATACTTTGTTTAATGAATACCAATTTCTGATTTTCCTTTCCTTGAACCCAGGGGGTAGATTTTCCCTCACATCGCTTCTGAGTAGAAAATCAAACCCCCATACCTTTACATTTCATAATAAATATTCATCCATTCTGTAAAACAAACAGCGAAATCTAATTTCACTACTAATTTACAAAAGAATAATCTGTTTTCCCTAATTCTTCCAGTGGGGGAAATACTTTTTACGAATCTCAGGGTTACTTAGAATGGCAATTTGAGTCAAGATCGGATAGGACTCCAGCTCTTGAAGAATGAGAGAAGGAATAACAGAAAAATTGACCACTCTGAAAGGATTGATGTAGACACCGCATTCTTTGCTTTTGTCCAATTCATAAAACGCGCTATGGCTCAAAACCGGTTTATCAATTTGCCTTAATGCAAACGACAAATCACTACTATTCTTAACTCTCTCCGATTAAACGTACATATTACTGTCTCCGCTATTCAAGAACTTGTGTGGAATTTCAATTCGTGGCACTTTTCTTTCACAATGATCGACTTGATGGTCCCGTTCCTGGTGTGTTTCGCACCTTTCTTCCAGATCACGATCTACAGTTCATTTGACTTCGATCATTCTTACACATTCGTTTGTGAGAAATGGATTCACAACGAGTTTCGTGGAGAGTCATCCTATTCATTTCTGTTGATTTCAAACCAGAAAGAAAGTCTGACAGAGAAAAAAATGGACGAAAATAGTACTTAGGATTCTATATTGATTGCCTGTTTTGTTATTTAGGACCTCTTATGGACTTAGATAATAAGACTACGCTGTTAGGAAGGGACAGCGAGGACAATAGCCAAATTGAAAGAGCAAAGATATTGGTTGTGGGGGCGGGAGGAATTGGGTGTGAAGTATTGAAGAACTTGGTCCTATCTGGATTTCGCCGTATATACTGTTTTGTGTTTGATGAGTGTTAGACATCAAGGTCATCGACTTGGACACAATTGAAATGTCAAATCTAAATAGGCAGTTTTTATTCCGGAAAGAGCATATTGGACAGTCCAAAGCGCTTGTCGCAGCAAAAGCTGTTTGTTCTTGGTTTTTGTATTTTATTTGAAGGCGTCAGCGTATGGAGACAATGTTCGTATTGAAGCTGAACATGAAAACATAATGCACCCCAAATTTGACATTTTCTTTTTCAAATCGTTTGATGTAGTGATCAACGCGTTGGACAATGTTAAAGCAAGGCAGTATGTGAATACGATGTGCGTTTTAGCGGATGTGCCATTGGTGGAAGGAGGATCGACCGGTTTGCTCGGCCAAAGTTATCCGATCCTTCCCCACTACACAGAGTGCTACAACTGCAAGCCGCGTGGAGGCAATGAAGGCGAACAGTACGCCGTTTGCACCATTCGTAGTACCCCAGACAAGCTGGAACACTGCATCGTGTGGGCCAAAGAGCTTTTTGTCCTTCTTTTTGGCAAACGAGACGATAGTCTTCTCTACGAGGAAGTGGACTCTGTGTACATGGATTCCTTAATTCCAGAAAACGAGCAGGTGCTTTCAGATCCTTCCAAATGTCTCGAATTTTGCATCGATTTGTTGGAAGCTCTTTTCGACAAGGAAATCGAAAAACGAATCCAAATAGGCAGTTACACCACCATTCATAAGCCACCTACACCAGTACAGATTCGACATTGGATCGTACCGAGTCTTTCAACTCTCGTTAGAAATAGGATCGAGAAGGAATTCGAAACGAACATTACTTCCAGCAAAGTGGAAACTTCGAATCCATTTGGGATGTTCAGAATGCCGTCAACATCCTGACTGCCTGGGTTTGGCGGTACTTTCTGGATGGAAAATCGGCATCTCTCCGATCCTTTGACAAAGATAATCGCGGGGATGTTGCGATTATCGCGGCAGCCACGAATATATCTTTCTTCTTTCTTTTTTCTTTCTTTCTTGTGTTTGCTGTTGGAATGGATTTCCTTCACACACCTGCGCTGCTTCTCCTTCCATATCCCCGCGGGATCTCTTCTTGCAGTGAAGAAAATCGCGGGAAATATTATTCCCGCGGTCGCCAGCACGAATGCGATCGTGGCAGGTCTGCAGGTGTTAACCACGCTGAAACTTTTGCGGTTGTCTGGGAAATCGAAGGCGGAGCAGGCGGAACAAATGCGCTACTCGTACTTACTCAAAGTGAAAAACAGAAAAGTCCCCGATTTCTGGAACTGTCAGAAATAGAGCCAAATTTTGCAGTCGGTGACCTTGCTCCCGCCGCAGAAAAATTGTCTCACGTGCAGCTGTGGCACCAATCTGATTGTGGTTCTGGACGTCTTCCAAGCGCATTTCCGCGGCTTTTTGGAAGAAATCGTGAAGGTTTTCCCGCGGTTCTGCGTGGCATGTAGGGGCAACTGCAGTTCACCGCGCCCATGATTGCGATCGACTCCAAACTGATCTACGAAACGCCCGAGGAGGGCGAAACTCCCTCGGAAGCGGTCGAGCAGCTGTATCGAACGAACCTGTGGGAGCTGCGTAGAGTTGCGGGGATTGGTTGAGCGTAGCGGGGGGAGGAATTCGGCATGGAAGCGTTGTGGAGGTGGGGGATCTGGAAACGAACCAGCATGCGTCGATCACGGTGTATCATCAGCCGAAGGATGTGTTGGTGGATAATAGCGAGGATGGGTATTTGATTCTGAACAGAGAGGCCATCGAGATGATTCGGAAAACGAAGGAAGAAGGAGATGGAGAGGAGAAGGAGACAAAGACGGAGAAAGACAAAGGAAGTGAGGAAAGTGGGGACAGCGATTGTGTTGAGGAGGAAAAAAGTGGAGATAGCGATGGTATTGAGGATGATTGTGTCGAGGTGTTGGATCCTCGGGAGAGACAGAAAAGAGAGCGAGAAAAGGAAGCAGAAACGAATAAGCGAGTTGAGATTTGTTTTCTTGTTTCTTCTAAACATTTTTTGGTATGTCCCAAGACTTTGAGAATTTGAAGCGTATTGTGCTGGAGAGACGGTCTGTACGTATGTTCAACAAGCAGCCATTCCCTGAGGGTGTTTTGGAAACCATTCTCGGATATTCTCTTGTATGCTCTCCGTTTTGCGCCTATCTTTTAGAGAACTCCAACCTCCCTCAACCTCCAGCCCTACCGTGTTATTGTTGTCCGTAATGAGGAAAAACGCAACTTACTGGCCTCCTGCATGAGCAAGAGCAATGCCGCGATCGTAAACTCCAGCAGCGCTTCTCTGATTATCTGTTCCGACACCAGTTTGTGAAGTTGTGTTGTATCAAAGAATAGACATGGGTATGTGCGTGAAGGACTATGGAGAGTGCATCTATGGAGATAGCTGGAAGGAAAAGATGAAGATGATTCGCATTTATAGTAAGTTTAATCGTCTAAATCTAACAGCCAGCTGCGTTCAGTTTCTACTCGAATACGCTTTTCAACTTTTTGTTTGGTTGGATTAATGATTTCTGCCGTTGGATTGTTCGTTGGTTCCGTGCTTCGGGCGCTCGCCGAATGGCCGTTTCATGGAGTTATCAGCAGAGTGGCTTCCTCATGATGAACATCACCCTTCTTGCCCAGAGTCTGGGCATTTATTCGATTATCATGGGTGGATATGATGATGTGAAGGTGAAGGAGGCTTTCAAGATCCCCAAGCGATACCAGATTAGTGCCGTGATGGCGCTTGGTTATCCGTTGAACCTCGAGCAGAAGATGCCGACTCTTCGTCACCCTCTCGGTAAGGAGCGGAGTGGTTTGGTGAGGAATAGAGAAGATTTTATTTGGAGGAAGGTGGAATGTTCCAATGTAATCACTTTTTTGTTCTATACAGTTGATATAATGAGAGGAGGCAAAAAGGGATCACACAAGGGAAGAGAACGTATTCTGGTGGAGAATGAGGACGACATTATCGCTCGAAACATGATGGTTGGTTGTTTCTGCGCATTCTGAATTCTAGGAGGAAGCTGACAATAGGAAAAAGAAGTATGAAGATTCAGAAGAGGAATATGATGAGGAATCTGAGAATTCGTCGGATGCGAATGAATCTGCTGATGAGCCATTTCAGAGACCGCCTGTTAAGGAAGAGCCAAAGCATCCAGTACTTCTTTGATTCCTAGATCGAGTGTAGGTCTTTGAAAAGAGCAAGCCCATGACAATTGCGTTTGAAAACGGAAATCTGAATCGCCAAGGTGTGAGTACCCAACAGATGTGTGATGGATAGAGAAAAGCTGCGGTGAATAGCAATGGCCAGTTACAAGTGGAAATCTCTGGAAAGCAAAAGTAGTTACAGATCCGCTTTGTGAGTTTAGGCGCGAGCTTGAGATGCAGAGACAGAAAGAGGAGTATTTCCAGCGAACTCTCGAGGGAAAGACTGTTAGGACTTTGTGTTTTTTGATTCATCCGTAGCCTGAAGCGAAGGCCACCTTGGAACGCTTAGCCCGCATCCGTGCTCAGCGTGAGGAAGCTGCAAGAAGAAGAAAGGAGGAAGAGGAGGCTCGTGCACAGATGGAGCAGAGAATCAGGGAGAAAGCGGCTGCTGTCAATGGAAAGAAGAAGAAGAAGTAAGCAAGCTGCACTTTCCTTTGTTAAACAAACAATTAGACTAATAATATACAAACCTAACCTATACAACCATTAGATATCGAATGCTTTATATGTCTTGACAGTAAAAGAAGACTATTCAAAACAAGTTATGACACTCCCCATATTGTCCCGTAGCGAACCAAGAAGCACACAAAGCACTCCTTGGATTAGAAGGGACTGAGAATTGGTCAGAAACCTACCTATCTACAGTCTACGAGCTGATCTACAAAACGTAAGCATTTATTCAGAGCGTTCATTTCACTAGCAACCATGATACTAGCAAAAGCGTTATCCGAAGATCTTTTCGGACCTTATTGTACGAAAGAATGACTTGCATTCAGCCGAAGTGGGGGCCCGGATCACCAATCTCACTAAAACTTACCTGCTACAAATATTTTATGGAAAAGCAGAAAAACACTAGACGGGTTATTATGGGATAAATGGGCCTTTATTCGAGGCAATTTGAATCGATAAATAGGGACCATCTAATTCTTATTGATTCCTTGGCGAATACACTTCGTATAGGTGAAGTCGAGCTGTGCTGATTTGATTGCAATAGAACCGTTTTGAATAGAAGGAGAATCTTGTAAATGTCACTTGAAAACACGTTCTTACTCATTCAACTATGCAGACATAGGCTCTACATAGAGTCCGTGCCTAATTGTAGAAGAACCACTAATTCCTTTGTTGTGTCGATATTCTACTTTTTGTTGTGTGAATGAGCGACAACAAGGAGGTTCCCTCATTGAAACAAGTCGAGGAACTTGTAAATAACGCTTTCGCTGTACTCACTGATTTGATCGATTTCTGATGTTCTAGTATGCTGGAAAGATTCCTGGGACCGGGGAGTTTGACTACTATAATTTGTTTCCAGACTTTACCGAGATCGCTGAACAGGTGAACTCGCAAAGTTTGGAGATAGTCCAGAGCGTTTACAAATATGTATGGCTTGCGCTCTTTGCGGTTTAGATTGTAGTATTTGCCAAAGAAGACTGTGGAGCTGAAAGGGTTCGATGCTGTGCATGAAAAGCAGCAGTACGACGCAGTTGAATCGCTTATGGACACGATTTACGAGGATTTGGCCAAGTCTCTTGATATGCACAAAGGACTCCTAAACCCGTTGAATGACGTATCGACTGCTAGCGGTGCTCTATATTTTGTAGACAGGAACGAAGAAAGCGGAGTTTAGTCGTGGTAATGCGGCGCAAGCCAACGTGGTGAAGTACAACGACGCGGTGGAAAAGCCTCAGCTTCGCTTCAAGGACTTCGTCGATAACTCCGAAGCCCCGTTCGTTCCCCGTCTGAAAGTGAAGCACAACGCCATGGTGGAATGGAACGTGTCTGGTGGGTTCTCCGTTTCCCCATTCTCATCTAGACGTCAACGAATCGGGTCTCCACGAAAACCCCTATCTCTACGAAATCGACCGTTTGTCTGCGGCAGCGTCTTCACCTCTAGACTTGGTCTACCCCGACTGGGAGTTGCACGCCCCCGCTACCATCGAGAAGCCGCGTCCGGAGAACGAGACGCCGCTGATCTTGGTGGAGACGGAGGCGTCGATGCACGAACTGGTGAATTCGCTGAAGCAAGAGCAGGCGATCGCGGTGGATCTGGAGCACCACAGCTACCGAAGCTATCAGGGCTTCACCTGCTTGATCCAGGTAGGCTCTCCGCAGCGCTCTCATACAGATCTCGACGCGCACGACGGACTATCTGGTGGACGTGCTGGCGATCCGCGAGTTCGTCGGCGAGCTGAACGAAGTCTTCACCGACCCGTCGATCCTCAAAGTCCTCCACGGCGCCGACATGGACGTCCAGTGGCTCCAGAAGGACTTCGGCGTCTACATCGTGCGTGCTCCGCCCTCCGCTCCCTCCTAGGTCAATCTCTTCGACACGGGCCGCGCCGCGCGCGTGCTGGGCTTCGAGTCCTTCGGCCTCGCCTATCTGCTCAAGCGATTCTGCGGAGTCACCGCCAACAAGGAGTTCCAACTCGCGGACTGGCGGTGGGCGTTTCTTCCTCGATTCACGGCAGAATCCGCCCCTTGACGCGGGACATGAAGAAATACGCGCGCGAAGACACGCATTTCCTGCTCTACATCGCCGACGAGCTTCGCGCGCTTCTCCAGTCCCAGTCCCAGTCCACAGACCACAACCTCGTTTCCACGTTTCCACGTTTCCACGGTAGATCCGGGAGGTCCTGGAGCGCAGCGCGCAGCTGACGCGGCAGAGCTACCAGAAGCCGCAGACCACGCTGGACGGAGTATTCGCGGTTATCGAGAAGTTTTGGCGGGGAGGAGTTTCAAAGTAGAAAGCGACTGACGTTCAACCCCGCGCAGACGCGCGTCTTCGCGCTGCTGTTCTTCTGGAGGGACGCCCTCGCGCGCGAGTAGAATCGTGGAAACGGGGTAACCGGCAGAATGGACGAATCCCCGCAATTCATCCTTCCCCAGATTTCCCTCTCGAAGCTGGCGCACAATCTCCCGCGGAACACCGCCGATCTGTTCCGCCTGCTGCAGCCGGTCCCCGCGGTTATCCGGAGCCACGCGCGGGAAATCGTGGAACTGGTGCAGCGCGGGTTGGAGGGCGTTTCGCTGGAGGAGGCGGCGATCCGCGAAGCCGTGTGGCAGGTTCGGTTCCCCGCGGAACCTTCGATCGAAGCCAAGACGAAGGATTCCCGCGGGGAAGAGCCGGTGGCGGTGAAGAGCGCGCGGAAAATCGCGGGAGAGAAGAGCAAACTGGACGGTTTGGTGAAGGAGGGAGCCGCGCAGTTGCAGAAGGCGTTTCATCGTAGAAACGTGGAAACGTGGTAATGGATAGCGGATTTTAGCCGGCCGAGCGTGCCTCTGAGTGAAACGCCCATGGTCCCCATTTCCACGATTCCGAGGGACGATGAAACGCCCCAGACGGTGGAAACGGAGAACCAGAAAGTGGAAAGAGAGAAACGGCGGGAGGAAATGCAGAGCCAGTTCCATTTAGAGACCATATTGAGGGAATTGGCCCTAATTAATGGGGACATGGAGGGAGACGAAGACGAAGATGTCGAAGATGACGGCGAAGATGACAACCGGGTCAACCGGGTCAACCGGGAAACCGGGCAATCGGCGATGGAAACGGAGAAACCGGAGCCAATCGGATCGATCCGCGAGAAATACGCGAATTCCCGCGACAATCGGCAGTCGGTGAAGCGAGAAGCAAAAGGGGAAACGGTGGAAGAGCTGCTGGGCGTTTCTCCGGTGGACCTGCGAAGTGAGGTAGTGTGGAAACGTGGAATTTAAGGGATAGGAATCGATGAAGAAAGCGATTGGGTGGAAATCGAAGAAACCGAAGAAGGAAGAAAAAGAAAAAGAAAACGAAAAAGAAAACGAGGAGGTGATCGAGTGGGGATGGAGGACGAGTGTAATGAGCAGATTGCCGAAGATCACGGAGGAAGAGATGCAGGAAATGATCCATTCTGTGGGCGCGGATGAGTTTGTAGGGATGGGGAGAAAGGATGAGGAGTAGAATGTGGATAAGGAGAAGTATGACAGCACGCTGAATAAGAATAAACAGAAGAAGAAGGGAGAACAGCAGAAAGTGGCGGAGAAGAAAAGGTAGGGATGGGTTTGGGTGATGATGGTAGACGGTTCAGAAAAGGAAGACAGTGAAATCGGAAGGAAGGATGTGTGTTTAGATTCAATACTCGATTGTTTGTTGTATACTCCAATGGGTCTAGTTGCCTTGTGGAATAATAATATTAGTAATAATATTCACGTTTCGTTCTAAAACAATCACTCCGTATTGAAAGAAGAGCCTTTTTAGTAGGTGTGACTTCGAGTCGAGTCATTTCTTCTTTGTCTTGTGATTCTTTTTCTCTTTTGAACAGGATGGTTGGAGTGCCCAGGATGTGTACTCTCCATATCGTGTTGCTTTTGATGTGCCAGTGCACTTTTTCAAGTACCACGTGAGACGCCGAAATAAGCTTCGTAGAAAACATATACTACTCGTCTCAGCGCAACCAGGAGATAGCAAAACTGTCACAAGAAGGATATCGCAAGTGGAGCATGTTACAATCGATCGACGGGAATCCGGACTGTTGGGCCGTTCCTTCTGATTGTTTGGTTCACTCTAGGCAGCCTATTCCGAAGTGAAGGGAAGTTGTTTAGATATGACGCGGGACGAAAAGCTGCTTTTTTCGTGGCGAGTGCTCCAATGCTACTACCATGATGCAGGCAGAATCCTTCCGGAGTGCCAGAGCGACTCCATTCGTGTTTGCATTCAAACGCTCCCAAGCAGCGATTTCAATATCTACACGCAGTTTTACAACCACGCCGATAGCATGTGCTTCTACCGCGAGAGTAAAGAATGGCAGGAGCGAACAGACCGCTCTATCCAGCACCTCGAAATGGCAGCCGAGAAAGCTTCGCAACTCTTGTTTTCTCCGTATATTCTCCTTTACATGCAGAGATACCTCCATTTCCAAGGAAGAGAAGCTGCTTTCGATGCAGCAGGAGCACATGCATCTCTACACGGCTTCGCTCCAGCAGAGTCGCGCCGTATTCGAAACCGTATCGCAGACCGGAGAGAAATTCTCGGATCTTCGCGTAGCACCCGTTCTGTCTGTTTAGTAATCCGCAGAGTTCCCTCCATTCTTCGCTCGATCAGCTGCGAAACGCCTCCGAAAGTTACTATGATTCCACGCGAAACGCCTTCTACTGGACGCGCGACAAACTCGACACAATCGCGGGATTGCAAGATCGATTGCGATCTTCGCTTTCCGATGTTGCCGCGCTTTTGCGTCTCACGGGGCGCGTTTTGGCGGCTTATTTTTTAACCGCGGTTCCGGGAGTGAGAATGGCTAGTTGGTTTTATGTAGTTAACCGCGGTTCGTCCGTATTTGTACGCGGGAATCATCGCGGAAATGGCGGGAGAATGGGTTTGGCGGGCTTTTGGGGGTCAAAGTGAAACCGTGAAAAAGGGGGTATTTTTGACATTGCAAGCGTTGGCCGCGGGAATGGTGTGGTTCTATGGGAGAGGCAGAAAAGCGGGGAGTGCGAAGAAGCGGCGACGATCCGTTTCGTCCCGCGGGAAAAGCGACTGCGAGGAGTTTGAAACGCCCGTGAGTTCGCCGGGGAAATCAGCGAGTGCGAGGTGGGTGAATCCGTTCAAAACGCCCATCCAAACTCCCGTGAAACCATTTGTCAAGAATCTGATCAAAACCCCAGTGAAATCGGCTGCGAAATCGACTGCGAAATCGGCCGTGAAATCGGCCGTGAAGTCTGCTGTGAGTTCGCTGCTTTTAACGCCGGTGGCTTCGCTGAGCGCCTCGCTCTCGGGGTTTAAAGGATCGGATTGGAAGCAGGAAGGACCGGTGCGACGTTTGTTTCAACAGGAGGACGAGGAGGAGAACGAAGATTGGTGGGAGGAAGAGGCGAAGGGAGGGCGAAGAGAGCCGCGCTACGAAGTGGACAGCGAGGACGCGCTGTCGGCCAGCGACGAAGAAATCCGCCGCATTCTGGACGATGAATGAGTCAGCGAGTGAGTGAATGAATGAATAAATGAATGAATGAATGAATGAATGAATGAATGGGTTGGGTCTTTTCGACTTTTGCTTTCGCTTGGCATTCCGACGAACTCTTTCTTTTGCTCTTTTCCTTTTTTCTATTGCGAGTCCATGCTCTCTGTAACTCCACTCCATTCATTTCAATTCATTTCAATTCATTTCATGGTCTCTTTCCTCCAACAAACAATCCAAAAATAACACATCAAACAACAATCCCAAACACACACCCTTCCTCACACCGTCTCCAGCTTCGGCTTCTGCAAGAAATGCAGCGTCTGCAGATAATGATTGCTCTGCATCTCCTCCAATCGCGACAGCGTCCGATCGCACGCGAACACCTCGTCCAACGCCGACTCTCGATTCAGCTGGAACAGCTTCACCAGCGGCGCCTCCGTGGTGCAAATCAGCTTCACTTTGTACTGATACAGCTCGTCCACCAGCGTGATGAAGCGCCGCAGCTCCGTCAGCGAGTCCATCGTGAACACCGGGATGTTCTTCAGCACCATCGTGTGGAACTGGCTGCCTACCCTCCAGTTTCCACGTTTCCACCTACACAGACTGATGTAGTCGCTCGCGCCCGTCGGTTTCTTGCACAGCTCCGCGAAGTCGAACTCGCACACCCCGCTACCCTCGATCCCCGCGGGAATCCCTACTTCGCGTACTTCCCCACGTAGATCTGCCGCCCCTGCACCACTTCCACGTTTCCACTTTTGTAGGAGGTGGTTCCCGCGACAAAGTCGAACATGGCGTTGACGGACTTTTCGTTTTCCGCGGTTAACGGGTAGAAATACGTCCGCGAATCTTTTCGACCGCCAAAACGATAGTCTTTCCCGCTATTCAGATGCAGCACCGGGCATTGCTCGCGGTTATCCGGTCCCCGAAACGCCTACCGCCTTCAGCAAATAAATAAACGGGATGAAACGGTCGCGCTGCACACCATCGCGATACAGATCATCCGGCTCGCTACGTTCGATCCCCGCGGAAAGCGCTACCGATTGGACGTGGAGATGACGGTGACGTTATTGGAGAACAAGCTCGAGAAGAGGCGTTTCATCATCATGGCATCGGCGACGTCGGTGACCTGGAACTCGTCGAAGAACAGCACGTTCGTCCGCTCGGCGATGCTCCGCGCGATGTCGGGCAGCGGATCGCTGCGCGCGCCTGCCATCAACATCATTCCAAAAATCGACCGTATTTCTGCCGGAACTGGTGGAGTTTCATGTGGATTTCGAGCATGAACGAGTGGAAGTCGACGCGGGCCTTGCGGATGGTCTCCGTCTGCAGCGAGTTGTACAGCAGATCCATTAGGTAGGTCTTCCCGCAGCCGGGGCCGCCCCAGAGATACAGTCCCTTGGGGGCCGCGAAGGTTTGGAGGGGGGCGGAAACCGCGGGACTGGACGTGAATGCGTAGTTGGTGCCCGTGTTCTTGACCTCTTCCACCGCGCTGAGGGCGGTGGCGGGGGGCGCGGAGGAGGACGCGCGTTTGAACCAGCTCCAGGCGGAGGACTTTTTGGCGGGGGCGGGGGCGGGAGTGGAGGACGGAGAAGCGAGATTGGCGGGGTTGGAGTAGTAGGAGAGAAGGTTGTTGTAGATGCCCTGGAGGATCTTAACGACTTCTCTCTGCCATGAAAATAAAGGATTGAGGGGTACTTGGTACGGATCGTCGATTATGAGACCTCGCTTGACGAGCGAGTCGTAGTGGTTCACCGGACCATTGAAGGACGCAATGGTTTCCTAGGCGTCAAGCCAACACGAAACAGAAAACGTCGAATTTGTAAGCGGTCTGGGCAAACACAAAATCGCCTTCATTGCCAGAAGAAAGAGAGACTCTGGGTTGAGCCGTGGAAGAAAAACGACGAAGAGGAGCTAATCTATAAGGTGTTAGCGAATCGCAAATACCGTGAATTGACGACACCGCAGTATGGCAGGAAATCGCTTTCACCGCCACTCGTGAAAGGTTTTGGAATCGTACCAATTTCGATATAGAAGAAATCATTTCGTTGTGCAAGATCGAAGGAATACTCGATAAGCAAGCCTGACGAGTAAAACCAATAAAACTCAAAAGTTTTTTGAAGGGGACAGGAAATCGTTTTTTGGAATTGGGAAAAACAGAGAGATTTTTGAACAGATATCACACGACTGATACTATGAATCTATCTGTCCTGAGCAGACTTGACGTTTCCCAGTTGCCCAAACCAACGACGGAACCGCTCACTGATGCTGATCCGGCTTCTGTAAGAGTCTATTTAAAATCTGGAATGTAGGACACAGTCATGAAACAGCTGTATCGGGAAATTGCCGATTTGAAGGTGCGAAACGAGCTTTTGGAAAAGTCGTTGCGAAATGCTGGCAACGGATTGTAAAATTGTCGGTACAAGATGAAGAGTAGTGTATCGGATGAAAAACTATTGAGTGATTACACGAATCTTCAGGAACGAGTTGCAGAACAGCAACAAATTATAGACAGTCAGAACGAAATGTTGGATGAAGCGCAGGTGCTAATGCAGCAGCTTCGCGTACTCCTCATTATTTGTCTCTGAGAAATAGGAGGAACGCGAAGATTCGGACCAAGAAATCCAGCGAATGAAAAGCCGACTTCAAACCGTCTCCACTCTTGAAACCCAGCTCGATTTCGCCATCCACGCTCAGCAAAACAGCGTAATTCCCTTGCCTTTTTAAATGGATTCTAATTCTTAGGAAGCCGTAATCGCCGAGCTTCGCAAGCAGCTCGATGCAGTGACCTCCGATCATCTTTCTCTGTCGTATTCCTCCTCGCTTCCTCTGCCTGCCGTCGCCGAACTCTCCGAAGAGGAAGAATCCTACGCCGCGCTCCACGACCAGCTCGACCAGCTGCATCTCTGGCTCTCCCGCCTCACCACGCTTCTTTTCAATTCCCCGCTTTCCGACGATATTCCCCGCGATTGTCGACGCATCGACGCGTGGTGCCGCGCCGCCGTGCGCCGCCAATCCGATCCGCAGCGCTCCGTGCTCGAGGCGCCCTATCTCGCGCTGATCCAATCAGAAATCGCAGAGTTATTCGCGGTTATCGAAGGCGCCGAAGCTGCTCCGAAACCGCTGAAACAGCTTCATCGCATGCAGACGACGGTCCGACATGCACTCCAACATACACACACCAGCAGTCTGCGCGAGTGGGAGGAGAACCGCGGGGAGGAGAACCGCGGGAAGGAAGAAAATTCGTGGGATGTGTTGTATGCGGCTTTCCGCGGGGAATTTGTAGGGGAAACGGGGAAATGCGAGGTAGGAACGCGTAACCGCGGGAATGGAGGGAATGAAGATGGAGGGAGAAGTGTCGGAGGGTTTGTCGCGGGAATCTTGCGTGGAGGAGATGGGGAAAAAGCTGGAGATTTTGGCCAAAGCGGCGAAAGGGAAGGAAGAAACCGCGGGAAAAGTGGAGGAATGTGGGGAATGGAAAGGAGGACGATGTGTAGTGCAGAAATTGCTGAACGAACGGGATGCGCGGTTGGCGAAGTGCGTTTCGGTTTTTGATCAACAGAAAAAAGAATTCGATCGAATCGTGGAGTTGAATCGCGATTTGCTCCAACGCATAGACGAACTTCAGAAAGAGTAGGGGAAGGAGGGGAATCCGATGTAGAAAGCGAAGGAGTGTGAAAAATGCGGGGGAGACGTACTTCTTGTAGTGATGAGAGCTTGGCCTTTTAGTGTATTTTATGTATTTATAGCTTTGATCTTTGCTTGTTTTTTTAAATATATATGAAATTGAGCATACTAATATTCGATGTTTCCTTCGTAAAAAAAAGAAAAATAGCTTTGACGGGAATGCCGCCAATTTTCACATTTGCCTCCAAAATTGGGAGAGAGTATTGAATTTGAATGGAAGTGCAATCTCAACAGATTCATTCACAGGGAACGTGTGGCATTTGCATGGCCACAGAATCCAATGCAATTTTCACAATCGGAGGAGATGCTCGAGTAAAGGAGTTTTGTTAGGCGTAAGGGTGTAGGTTGTGAAACACGCATTTATCGGAAATGGAATTGAGAGTAAAGAAGTGCTCGATCTCACTTTTGAACCTCTGTGTTGCGCTTCAAGCTCATCTCTGAAGCGATGCTATGTCGGATGTTCCGACAACGTGATTCGATCCTACAAGCTCGATTCTTTTGAATTTGTCGATGTGGTAGGAAAAATGACGCAACCCATTAAATGTCTGTCAGTAAGTCACGACTCGAAATATCTGTAATCCGATTGCATTCGTTTTCTGAAATAGAGCGGTCGCTACCAATGACAGTCGAATCGATATCATTGCGCTTGAAAAACGCGAAGTTGTGACTTCTCTAGCGGGCCACCAAGGAGCTGTGGACTTCGTCACCTTCGATCCGAAAGATAAGTATCTGAGCAGTATTGGCTGCGACGGCACCTTGCGAATTTGGAATATGGAAACCTCCAAATGCGTGTCAATCAAGCCCTACATCAACCGAGACTATTCTTCCAAGCTGTCTTGTTCGTGGAGCGACTCTGGGGACGTTTTGGCGGTTCCGTTCAACAGCAAAATCGATTTGGTTCGCGTTGGATTCATTTGTTTTTTATTACATTGTAGCGCGATTCCTGGGATTCTCTGCGCTCGTTTTCCACTCCCTTTTCTTCCCCAATCGAATTGGTTTCCGTGTCTCCGAACGGACTGTACGTCGCCTATGTGTGTTTGGGCGAACATTCCGCCTATGCTGTATCGAAAACGCCTTCCGTTTGATGAGTAGCTCGGCGTCATCGACACAAACGCATCGCAGGAGCTGAAGCACGTCGATCTGGACGCGGACGAGTTCAATTCTCTGCGTTGGAGCGAGGGTACGATGCGTTTTTGAATGCTCACTAGATGGTCGCTCGCTTCTGCTGCTCGATAAGGAGGTCCGACTCACCAAATTCGTTCAGTTCATTCCCTCCTCGCTGCGTTCTGGCACCGAATCCATCGCTCCCATTCCGGCTCCTTCTTCGAATTCTGTGAATTCTATGAATTCTTCCGCTGGTAAAGCGGCTGCATCATCGACAGTTTCCGATGGAAAGGAGAATTCGAAGAACGAATCGATGGATGCCGATTTGTTTGAAAGCGAAAAGGCGGCAAAAACCGTTTTGGCGGCAGAAAGCGAAGACGAAGAAGAGCGCATCGTGGTTCGAAAACTTCGCCGCGAATCGCCGCTGGACCCCGTCAAAGAAGTCGAAGACTTCGGAATTCTCGCCGATGAAACGCCCGTAGCAGATCCGTTTTTCGAGCCGGATCGTTCTTTGAAACTCCACGATATGTTTATGAGTTGTGCGTCGGAAATGGTGCAGGATCGCTGCTTTCTGGCGTGGAATGAAGTCGGTCTCATTATCAAACGCTTCGCCGAGGGCGTTTCATCGATCGAAATCGAATTCACCGACCGCCATCGCAAGCGACTTCTCTTCAGCGAGACTGGCGACATCGTCGTGGCCTCACTGAGTCCCGCGGGAGCGATTTTGGGCGGGGTGATCGAGGAGGAGAACGGGAAAGTGTCGGGTTTTGTGGTGTATCGCGCGTTCAACGCGTGGTCGGGTCGTTCTTCGTGGCGCGCCGATTTGCCGGGCGACGAGCTGCCGGATTTGGTGGCGTGCACGGATTCGATGGCGTTCGTGTATTCGTCCCGCGGGCTCTTGCGATCATGGAGCGTGTGCGGACTGCAGAAGAGCGTGCTGACGCCGTGCAATCGCGTGGTGACGATGGTGGGCGATGCGGAGCGATTGGCGCTCGTTTTCGAAGATTCGCTTCCGATCAATGGTTTTTAAAAATGGATTTTGGGTTGAATCGCAGGGTCCCACAATCTGAAAATGCGGCTGTATCACACGTCGCCGTTCCGACGAGTGTTCGAAGGCCCGGTTCCGCTGTCCCCGCGGTCCTCGCTTCGCTGGATCGGGTTTTCGCGGGAAGGATTGGTGGCGACGTGCGACAGTCATCAGCATCTTCGCGTTCTGAGCGGGCTGGCGGCGCAGCGATCGGGTTTGGAATACTCGCAGATGGAGTGGGTGCTTCTGATGAGTCTTCGACGTGCGATGAAAGAGAAGCAGAGCATGGTCGATGCGCGTATTCCATCGAATTCCATTGCATTCTAGAGCCGTTCTTCTGGATCATCGCTTTGTCCCTCAAAACCGTGAAAGGCGTCATTCTTCCCGCCACTGTCACTTCCCCGCCCACCATGCCTCGCCCCTTCCTCACGGTTCTCGACGTCCAGCTCCCGCTATGCGTATTCTCGCGGTTCTGGATCGATTGTAGGGGCGAGAAAGCGGCGATTTTGCGTTCGAAAACGATTTTCTCCTGCAATCCTACGAGTTAGCCGCGGTTTTTTTGAACGGAGTCGTTTATTGGTAGCAGACACGTGACCCTGATTGGGAGTTCGATCAGAAGCGCGCATTGCAGGAGTTCGACAAGATGTTACTGCGCCAATTGAATTTGGAGATTGGAAGCAACCAGCTTGGGCGAGCCGAGCATCTCTGCGCATCGTTGCACTCGCTTTCGGCGTTGAAGAAGGCGGGACAGCTCGCGCAGATGGCTGGCGTCAGCGCGTTGGTGGAGCGAATTGAAGCCATGATGGAGATGATGACCGAACCTCCCGTGCAGAGGACGGAGAATGCGGGGAGGAATCAGCGGGAGGAGATGTCGCTGGAGGAGCGGATTAGCGCGGCGGAGCAGCGAATCAAGTGAGGTTGGAGAGAGGAGATGAGAGGTAGGCGAGACGCTCCGGACCGGCAGACGGAGAGGTTCAGTTCGCCTGTGAAGAAGGTGGGAACGAGTCAGGAAAGACCGCTGAGCGGACAGAAATCGCTGGTGTCGCAGCTTCGTTCTACGGCTGTGGTGTTTGTTTCAAGAGATTAAGGTGTAGAGTCCGAAGAAGTGAAAAGATGGCTTTTCGTTTTTGAATTCCTTGTTTTGTTATTATATATGGTTACTGCTGTTTCGAATGAAGTGTTTGTTGTGCATATACCCTCTCTCCCGTGTTTTTTCATCACCATAGAAATTATTAAAATAATCTCCTCTTTCCATCCCTACATTTCGTTGTTTTCGTTGTTTTTGTTGTTTGGTCAATCTGAAACTCCCTTTCCCGCCAAAATTCAATTTTCAGAATTGCATTGATTTTAGACGCATTGATTTGGTTGAGTACGGCGAGTGTAGTTTTGCTGAGCGTGTAGATGAATGCACCTACCTTGAATTCTTCCACATCGGTGTTTGATGACGAGGATTTGTTTGGAGATATGTCTCAGAACATCCTGTAGCAACCGAATACGAATTTGATTTGCGTAGAGATGAAGTTGACCGAATTGAGGAGCAAAGTCTTTTGGAAGAGCGGAAGAAGGAAGCTGCCATCGATCCAAACAATCCGCTCGCATCCCTTTCAGAAGAACAACTCGATGTTTACAATTCCGCAATTGATGGCTATGTGCTAGCTGCATTCGATTCACCATTCTAGAATATATTCTTTACCGGAGACGCGGGAACGGGAAAGAGTTATGTGTTGCGGTTGATCGTAACGGAACTCCGTTCTCGCTACGGAGCGGACAAAGTCTTTGTGACCGCCTCCACCGGAATCGCTGCGTGCAACATCGGCGGCACCACCCTTCATTCCTTCGCCGGCATCGGCATCGGCGACGACAACGTGAACAAATGCGTTCGGCGCATCCTCCAAAACAAAAAAGCCAAAGAACGCTGGCAGAACTGCGAAGTGCTCATCATCGACGGTTTCCCCGTTTCCCCCTCCTAATCCAGAGATCTCCATGCTGGACGGCCGTCTCTTCGACAAACTGGAGGCAGTTTCGCGTCGTATCCGCGGGGACGACCGCTGTTTCGGGGGCATCCAAGTGATCGTGAGCGGGGATTTCTTCCAGCTGCCGCCGGTGGGGCTGGGGAAGAACGGCGTGATCTACTGCTTCGAGAGCGCGAGCTGGAACGCAGTGATCCAGGTAGACGAAGAGAAGAAGCAAATCAAGCGCAGAAAAGCATCGTCATGCACCGCGTGTTTCGACAGAAAGACTCCGCGCTCCAGGCCCTTCTTCGCGACATCCGCTACGTTTCCACGTTTCCACGATTCTCTGATGCACAGGGCCACGTGTCCGCGTCGTCTCGCTCGCTGCTGCAGCGCATGGAGCGCTGCTCTCTCCCGCGGGGAGCGGTTCTTCCGACGAAACTGTTCGCGTTCAACGACGCGGTGGACGCGTACAACGCCGAGGCGCTGGCGCAGCTGCCCGCCGCCGACGCCGTCGAGTTCCGCGCGCGCGACGAGGGCGTGGACCTCTACTTGCGGCAGCTGCAGAAGAACTGCCAGGCCCCCGCGGTTCTGGTGCTGAAGCCGGGCGCGCAGGTGATGCTGCTGAAAAACCTGGACGTGGAAACCGGACTCGTGAACGGAAGCCGAGGCGTCGTGGAAGCCTTCGTGGAAACCGGGGAAGACGACGGCGAAATGAATGGGGAAATGAATGGAGAAACCAATGGGGAAACCAATGGGGAAACGAATGGAGAAACCAATAGAGAAACAAACGGAGAAACAAACGGAGAAACAAACGGAGAAACAAACGGAGAAACAAACGGAGAAACGGGGGTTCGGCGGCGGTCTGTGCATGCGGTAGGGTGGAAACGTGGAACCTGGAGTGTAGCGGTCGCGGCGCATCCCCGTGGTTCGTTTTTTCACGGGGAACGGTGAGATCGTGCGGGCGATCGGGGAGCGCGAGTTTTCGATCGAACTCGGCGAGAAGAAAGTGGCGCAGCGCCTCCAGCTGCCGCTGAAACTGGTAGGATTCCCGCGGGACTGGTGAGTAGGCGTGGGGCATCTCGATCCACAAGTCGCAGGGCATGACGATCGATCTATTGGACGTCGATCTCCGCGGGGTTTTCGAGGCGGGCATGACTTATGTCGCGCTTTCCCGCGGGGTTGCCGCCGACCGCATGAAACTCCGAAACTTCGCGCTGCGCGGCGTCCGCGTCAATAAAAAGTAGCGACCTGAACCGCGGTTATCTCCAGAGTCGTCGAGTTCTATCGAATGGCCGCCCAGGCGAAGCCGATTCCCGTGGGAATTGAGGGAGTGGAGTCACGTGCAGCCCCCGCCGAAACGAAACGCCCTCGCGCGGGAACGCGAAGAAGCCGCGGATTCCCGCGGGGAGGAGGAGGTTTCGGATTCCCGCGGGATTCTGCCGTGCAGCCCGGCGCTGCGGAAACCGTTCGCTCCCCCGGGGAAACGGAGAAAAGGGGAAGAAACCGCGGATCTGGAGGGGTGGGAGGCGCTCTACGCGCGGCCGTTCGAGAAAACCGCGGAAGTGAAGCCGCGGAACCGAATCCACGAAGAAATGCTGCGGCAAGCGGAGGCGGCGAAGGACCGCGAAAAGGCGCAGCTCCCCGCGGAAAACGTGCAGAACGCGCTGCTGTTCAAGCGGATGATGGCGAGGCGGCAGCTGCTGGGCGGGCTGCTGTGAGTGTTTCCCTGTTTCTCTGTTTCTCTGTTTCTCTGTTTCTCTTTTCCCTTTTCTCCGTGTGATTGATTGATTGTTTGTTTGTTTGTTTGTTTGTTTTCCATCGGATTCCATTCGATTTCGCTTCTGTTTTCTTGCCAAACACACGCTAAACAACAAAATCCGCTCATTCAAACGTCTCATAGCCCTCATCCTCGTCGTCCACGTCGTCCACAGCATCCACAGCATCGCCATCGCCGTCCTCCAAATCCATCTTCGTTCCCGGCTGCATTCCATGCTCCTTCAGCATCGTGTGCAGCTGGCCGCGCATTTCCCGCGGGGTCATTCGCCTACCCATCACCTCCTTCCCCAAAAACCGACTCCATGGCGCAGCCAATCGCGCTTTTGTGCCGCATCAGCGGGATAATCGCGGATAAAATGCAGTTGAACACGTTGGGGAACAGATTCTCCTCGGCGGCGAGCAGCGTCTTCATTCGGTAGCGTTCCTTGGGCCTATCTCTCAGCCTCCACCGCGATCCGGACCCCTCAAAGCACGCCGGGCAATTCTCATCGATGATGGGCAAATTCATCGACTTGGCGAACTCGCGCAGCTGCTTCTCGCGCACGTAGACGAAGGGCCGAATCACGCGGATGTCCTCCTCTTTGTTCAGATAGCAGGCCTTCATGGTGCGCAGCACGCCGTTGTGGAACACCGACATCAAGAACGACTCCGCCAGGTCGTCCAGATGCTGCGCCAGCACCTACGCCTCACGCGGCTCCCCCGCGGGTACCAGCACGTTGTACTTCTCTCTGCGCATGGTGCTGTAGAGGATTCCGCGCTTCATGCGGCTGCACCAGCTGCAGATCGACCCGTTCTTCAGCTTCTTCTTCGCCAGCGCGATCACCGCGCGGGACTCGTAGAAGTACTTCACTCCCAGCGCCTTGCAGTAATCGCGCAGCGGACTACGCCTCACTCCCGCCCGCTTCGCTCACCTCGGATCGAACCCCGTGGTCTGCGGGTCCACCGTCACGCAGGCCAGCTCGAACTTGGTCGGCGACCGTCGCTGCAGCTGCAGCAGGCAGTGCAGCATCGTCAGACTGTCCTTCCCGCCGCTCAGCCCCAGCATCACGCGGTCGCCCTCCTTCAGCATCTCGAAGTGCCCGATCGCCTGCCCCAGCAGCTTCATCAGCCGGCTCGGAACCGCGGGGAACAGCTCCTTGTGCGCCTTCATGTACCGCACGCGCTCCGCGAACTCCATTCCCGGCACTACCGCGGTGAACTCCAGCGACCCGTCCACGCCGGTGCGGTAGCGGAACTCCACGCCGGGCTCCTGCACCATCGCCACCACCGACAGCGGAACGATCTCCCGACCGCTCGCGCTCACCGCGCAGCTCGCCGCGCAGCTCGCCGCGCGCGCCTTCTTCGCGCCCAACTTCACCGCGAATTTCGTCGACGCCGCAGACGGGCGTTTCAGAGACTCCGCGCTCTCCGATGGGTTCGACGGTTTCTCCGATGGGTTCTCCTTTTGGTTCTCCGATGATTTCTCCGTTTGGTTCTCCGTTTGGTTCTCCGTTTGGTTCTCCGTTTGGTTCTCCGTTTGGTTCTCCGATTCTTCCTCCGGTGTCTCCGTTGGGTTCCCGGTTTCCCCGGTTTCCCCGGTTTGTCCGCGCGGTCGCACGTGGATCAAGATCTGCGGGAGCACGGCCTCGTCCCCCGCGGGGCGGTACCCTCTGCGCACGTCGTTGTAGGCCTCGATAGGCGTGACGTACCAGCGGTAGGTCTCGACGAGCGCGGACTGCGCGTTCTTGACGTTGCCGGCCTTGTACTCGCTGACCACGTAGTTGGGCGCGCGGATGGCGGCCTCGGCTTTGCCCAGCTGCGCGCGGGCTTGCTGGAAGGTGGCGTCGAAGAGCGGCTGCAGCGAGGAGCGATCGGTGGTGAGCCCGGGAACCTGCTTCGCCTTGGGCTCGTAGCGCAGCGCGCCGTCGAGGAAGGACACGTCGTTGAGCCAGCGGCGGAAGGGCTTCTTGTTCTTGATGGAGCGATGCCGCCACTCCGCCGTGTCCTCGTAGAACACGTACTCGGGGAGAAACTCCCAGCCGAATTCGCTGACGAACACCACGGCGTCCTGCACGAACTGGACTTCCTCGGGGGTGAGCACGTAGGAAAGGCCTGCGTGGGAGGGCAATGCCGAGCCTACTCAGACGGGTGTATCCGGGACGGAAGATCTCGTTCTTGTCGAGAAGGATTTGGTCGAGAATGCGCGCCTTGGCGGGGTCGATGCCGAGCAATCTGCGGGGAACCGGGCATTGCCGAGCTTACTGCATGGAGTACGGACCCGCGCAGACGCAGCCGGAACGCGTCTGGATGCCGAAGAGATCGCTGAGGAGCATGCTCACGAAGTTCCAGTGCAGGTAGCGGCTACGTGGGATCCCACGGTTTCGACAGTGTGTACCCGTGGAACTTGACGAGGAAGGAAATCACGGGGGACTTGGGCTGGTCGTTGTCGTCGCCGAGCACCACGATGTTCGGATGCGCGCGGAAAACGCGCAGCGTGTCTTCGTAATAGGCCTGCTCGCGCTGGCGAATCCAGGCCCATCCGAGCTGGTTCTACGCGTCAGCCTCCGAAAGAATAAAACGCACGTGCATGTGGAGCACGAGGCCCAATCGGATCGCGCCCACGATGTTCGGCGTCCCGCCCTCTTCCCGCTCCGTCAGCACCTGCGTGTACCTGCAGATCAGCCCCGCCGCTCGGCCCTACCGGTGCGTCGACGCGTCCACGAAGAAGATCGTCCCGCCGCCGGGGAGGTTGGGCGTTTCGTTCACGAGGAGTTTCTTTTTGAGGATGAGGAGCCCGGGACAGCCGACGCCGCCCACCATTTTGTGCGGAGAGAAGAACAGCGCGTCGCAGTAGTCGCGGGGATTCACGGACGTGTTGTTCATCGCGGGGGCTTCGTGGGCGCACGCGGTCGCGCAGTCCCAGCAGATCAATGCGCCCTCCTCATGCACGAGCTGGTTCACCGGAGACATCTCCGTCACGAGGCCGGTCACATTGCTGACGTGAGACAGCGAGACGAGGCGCAGAGGGCTGCCGGTCAGAGAGAAAAAGAGCGACGCACCGCGATTTGAACCGGCGAAGCAGCGCGCGCAGCTCGCTCAGATCGAGCCCGCCTTCGGCGTTCACGCCCAGCTGCACGAAGTCCACGTCGGCCTCGCGCCAGGGGAGGATGTTGCTGTGATGCTCGAACGGACCGATGAAGATGATCGGACGATTCGAATCATCGCTGACCGGATGCACCTGGCGCCCCGTCGAGGTGCTCACGTCCGTCGTCCAGGAGCTGGCGTCGCCGTCCGTGTGCGTTCGCTGGTGCAAGCGGAGATCACCAGGATCATTAAAGCAGAGCGGACAACCGGGGAACTTGCACGGGAGCAGCTAGAAATGTGAGGAGGAGGGGCGAGCAGATTACAGGGGTGGAGGTGCCGTAGGCAGATTGCTTTCGCTCGATGCCCAAAATGCGAACGAAGGTGTTCACCGCACCCGTACAGCCATTCCCGGCAAACAGAATCACGTCGCTGTCCGTGCATCGGTACTATCCGTAAATTCACCAAATCAGCGCAACCGTATCGCGAATGATGCCGCGCGCCTCTTCCCGGAAACAACTGGTTTGGATGCCCGTAAAAGAGGAGGACGTGTGCGTGTTCGAGTACACGGGGAGCACTTCGTTCGCAATGTAATCTTCGATAAACTTGACGGCTTTTCCAGACGCAGCGTAGTCAACGTACGTCTGTCTGTGAGATTCGAAGGGGCCATCGATCAGAGCGTCAAAGCCAACGAGGTTTTCGGCAATGGACTTGGTTAATTTAGTAATTGCTTCCTCTCTCTTTTCAATGTACTGCTGAGTATCTTCTTCCATCGATTTTGCACAAGGTTCGGCCAGAAGTCAAAGGCAAAGAGAGTTTTAGGAACCAAACTCGTTTTTTTCAAAATGATCGGGTTTTGGGTTTTATAAAAGAAGGGGTTGAAGCCTGTTGTGCAATTCGTAAACTGTACGTCTTAATCAATTCGCAGCGTTTGTTTGAATAGGCAAACACCTTTCGAACCCATGTTGCATCCTTTCGTTGTTTTCATTTGTCCTTTCGATATATTCCAACCTTTCGTCCCTTTTCTGCTCATTGGGTGCACTAGCTAAAGAAATCCCTTTTTATTCTGCTTCACATTTTTTCTGCCCCCTTTTTTTCTTGAATAACCGGTTTTCCCGTGTTTCTTACACTTTCTAAACACTGTTTTGAATCCTTTCCAATATGCCTAGTGTTGCAGAGTGGGACTCAGTATACAACAAGACGTTGGAGCTGATCAGCGTAGGGGTTGCATTTCTGTTCTATTGGTAGAAGGTGCGAGGAGCACTGGATCTTCGCGGAGCTGTGAAAGACGTAGTTTTCGGTGACGTTCCTTCAGTCCTAGTTCTCGCGAGTGCAGGCGATGCTCAACATTATAGCGAACAACATTAACAAGATGCAGAATGACTTGGACACAATGGCCGGTGAGAGTGCCAAATATAAGCTGTACTCTGTTGTGGATGGGTGTTGTAATGGTGCAGGAACGATCGGGAAGTGAAGCGACGACAGAATATGATCGAAGGTTTGAAGCGTGAGAAGGTAGGAAGCAGTCGTCTCAAAGTTGATGGTAGACGAACTGCGACAACACCTTTGTGAAGAATGGAGGAAATCTCCAAGCCAAGTACTTTATTTTTAAAAATTGTAGCTTAAAAGTGCAGGAACCAGCTAATTTCGCATGTGAACTACGATGCCGAGAACCTGACGAAGCAGACGGACACGGATCTGCACAATATGCAGGAACAAGTGTTTGCCGGTGCGTTTTGGAGACATGTTACCATGTTGTAGTCCAGGAGCAGGCTTTGGAAGATATCAGTGATACGCTGGGTCGCTTGCACGATATCGGATCGGCAATCGGCAACGAAGTGGATATTCAGACGGTGAGCGAGGCATGGGGGCGTGAGGGGTAGAAGTTGCTGGACGAGATGGAGAGCAATACAGACAACGCGCAGAACCGAATGGCGCAGGAGAGCATTCGAACGAAGAAGGTGGCGAAGAATTCGGGGATGTGCAAGTACTACAGCACGATCTTGCTGCTTCTAATCATTCTGATCTTCCTGATCATTCAGTACATAAAGAGCTAATCTATTTGGGTGTTTGTTCCTCAAATTTGTGTAAACCAGTGAAACTCCGTTAACTTACAGAAGGAGAAAAAAAGATGAGTGTGTCTCCTGTGGATAGTGTCCAGCATAAGGTTATTTCAGGGAAGAAGAGAATTATGGTGTGCGGCGGTGCAGGCTTCATTGGCTGCCATCTTTGCACTCGCCTAGTGGAAATGGTTTCTTTCGTTCTTGTGGTTCGATCTCGTAGGGTCATGATGTAATCTGCGTTGATAACCTGTTGACGGGCTCGAAGGATAACATCCGTCATTTGATGAACAAGGCAGGATCATTTGCGCTGATTAACGCTAGTCCAACTTCGATTTCATTCTTCACGACATTCGTCAGCCTATTTTTCTCGAAGTGGACGAGATCTACAATCTTGCGTGCCCTGCTGCTCCTATTCACTACCAGGTCGCACTTCTCCTCTTGCTCGATGGCTAGACATACCCGATCAAGACGTTCGAGTGCTCTGTGTTGGGCATCATGAATCTGCTTCAGCTGGCGCGTGACACGGGCTGCCGCCTGCTTCACGCGAGTACCAGCGAGGTTTACGGTGATCCGTCCGTCCATCCTCAGCGAGGTGCGCGTTTCTTCTGAATTCTAATCATGCAGAGGACTACCACGGAAACGTGAACCCGATCGGTCCTCGCTCGTGCTACGACGAGGGCAAGCGTGCTGCGGAGTCGATCATGTTCGACTACTACCGCATGTACAATCTGGACATCCGCGTGATCCGCATCTTCAACACGTACGGACCGTTCATGCACCCCTACGACGGCCGCGTGGTCACCAACTTCATCCGCCAGGCGCTGCGCGGCGAGGACATCACCATCTACGGCGATGGCAGCCAGACGCGCAGCTTCCAGTACATCGATGATCTCATTGACGTGAATGTGGAGAACCGCGGTTATGCGTAGGGAATGATCCTGATGATGGAGAAGGACGGCATTACCGGGCCGTTTAACCTCGGGAATCCCGTGGAATTCACGGTGAAGGAGCTGGCGGAGAAGGTCGTGGCGAAGACCGGGAGCAAGAGTCGCATCGTGTACATGTCGCTGCCGAAGGATGATCCGTGCAAGCGAAGGCCGGACATCACGCGAGCCAGTAGGGGCGGATAATCGCGGTAATCGTAGAGGAGGAACTCGGATGGGAACCGAAGGTTCAGCTCGACCAGGGATTGGACAAGGTGATTGACTACATGCGAAAGATCGATTGGGACAGGGTGCGACTTCCGAACCTTGTGAACAACATGGACACCATCATGAAGCCCAAGATTTAAGAATGTCTTGGAAAGCGTGGGACCGGACAAGAAGCGTCTGCTTGCTAGTGTGGAATCCGGTTTGAACTGACTTGTTTGTTGGAAAGCGAGTTTTTTGTTGCCATGAGCTCGGAAGGTGCGCAATCCGTTATGAAGTGTAAGCTACTCTCGGCGCAGATGCTGATTACGGTGCTGAATGTACTGTAGCTTCCGCGCTGAGGGATGATGCGTAGAGCGGGAAACGACAAGTCGGAGCAAGTGCGGATCGACTTCAGCGATACGGGGATCACATTCCATGTCACCGATAAGACCAAGGCATTTCAAACTTCGAGTCATGTGGCCGCTTCCCTCTTTGACGAATACTCGATGGAGGGACAGACAGATTCCGTCACTTGCAACCTCGAGCCGTTCGCCAAGTGTGTCTCCATCTTTGGAAACAGCAAACTCCTCACGACCACACTGCAGATGACGTACTCCTCCGACGAGAAGTCGATAAAATTGATTTTGGACGAGAACGAGTACTCCCGCCTTTTTCCTTGAATCTAGGATGCACAGCGAATGTCTCATTCGGACGCTGGCGTCGATCGACGAAATCATCGACTACGGTCCCTTGTTTTCGGAAGAGGATACGATGATGGGCGCTATCGTGAAGCCGACCGCTCTCCGATGCGCTCTCACCGATATCGAGAACATGAAGAGCGCATCGGACGTGGAATTTGCCTTCCATCCGGAAGGCGGATTGTGTGTGTCGTGCAGCGATCCCTATTTGGTGTGAGCGTTTGCTGTGGTTCGCATGAATTCCAGCTTCGACGGCTTTCTGGACAACGTTTCTTCCGTTCTGTCCGAGTTCTCCTGCAAAGCCGAGAAGAGTTGGATGTATAACCGCGTCTTGTTTCTTCGCTGCGGAAAGGCGCTGGCTAACTCCATGAAAACGTTTATCCGCGTGAACGCGCGCGGCATCGTGTGTATGCAGCACTTGCTGAACGATGATGCGGAATCTCCGCTCTTCGTGGATTGCTTTCTTCACCCACTGGAAACGATCGAAGACAATGTATCATAACTTATTTCGTGATTGTTTGTTGTGACAAAATATTGTGCAGATGAAAGCGGCTGGGTATTACAAAGTCGTTCCGCTGATCGCAATCATCGTGTGCGTTTCTGTTTTCGTTCTCTCGCTCATGGAGATGAAACGTGTAAATAAACTATCAGGTGAGTTCTCTAAGACCGTGTCATCTAGATTCTCCAATCGAGCAAGTGGGAGCCAAAGTTTGTCGGACCTCACTTTTTCCTTGGGCTGTACGGATTGTTCATTATTTTTATCTCTAGGATTCCTGTTCATCAAAAATGTCAGAGTCGAATCCAGTAGGGCTTGTCATGGAAGTGTCAATACGTTTAGTCGGCTTATTTTTCAAACTCGGAGATTCTCACTAGCGCCTACGATTCTATACTTTGTGAGTGGCTAAATGCGAAAACGGAGTGGAATCTCCTCTATTCCGGAACTCGGGACGGACTGACTCCGGAAGCTTTCCACACGATTGTGGATGACAAAGGCGAGTGTCTGCTTGTGATTGAGGATGAGAAGGGGAACATCTTCGGTGCGTATACTTCTGTCGGTTTCAGCACGCGGGGAGGCAACGGAATGGTCTACCGAGACGATCGCCACTTTCTGTTCACCCTCAAAAACCCATTTGGGATCGCGCCCACCAAGTTCGCCACGAAGTTCCCCCAGACTGCATTTGCCTATGTTCGAAATTACGGGCCTTCGTTCGGCGACCATGGTGATCTGACGCTGCGAGGCCACGATGGTCACTTTGGCGAATCGCACACGATCAACTTCCCGTGGTCGTATGTGGATCCGACGGGAAAGGGAAATATCGTGTTTACTGGCAATGAGCGCTTTTCTGTGAAGAATATGGAAGTGTTTTTACGAAAATAGCGATGCTGTTTGTTGGAGATGGAACGAGAAGGCGGTTGTGAATCGTTTTTCGCGTGGAGACATCATTCATTTCAAAACTAATTTAAAAAGACATTTGTTAAATCTCCTTGGAGTGATTTTTAGCGAACTCCTTACTGACTCCATTATTGGAAATATATTCAAAATTGAAAAGGATTGGAAGGAGGCGAAATGTCTTATAATAAGGTGTTGGATAGTCACATTGAATTAGTAAACTGCAAAAAGGATTTTTGACTAATAGCTGCGAGGATGCAAATTAATCAGCGAGCTGGAAGTAAAAGTGCTATGTGACAAGGCAAAGGATCTTTTGCGGAACGAACCGAATATCCGGTCGGTTCAATCGCCCGTTACCGTAGTTCCACTCTCCTTCTGTCAAGGTAGATTTGCGGCGACATCCACGGACAGTTCTACGATCTCCGTGAGCTTTTCAGTGTTGGTGGGAACTGTCCCCGCATAAACTACCTCTTTATGGGCGACTATGTGGATCGTGGCTATTACAGCGTGGAGACGTGTTTGCTGCTTCTCTGCCTCAAGGTCCGCTACCCAGACCGCATAACTCTTCTCCGCGGCAATCATGAGAGTCGCCAGATCAGTCAAGTGTATGGTTTTTACGATGATTGTCTTCGGAAATACGGGTCTATCAACGTGTGGCGGAACTGCATGGAGGTGTTCGACTGCCTAGCGCTTGCTGCGCTCGTGGACGATCGTTTTTTCTGTGTGCACGGAGGCCTGTCGCCATCGATCCAAACGTTGGATCAGATCCGCACGATCGACCGATTCATTGAATTACCGCACGAGGGCGGAATGTGCGACTTGCTGTGGTCCGATCCAGAGGAAAACATGACGGGATGGGGATCCAATTCGCGAGGCTGCGGGTTTATCTTCGGAGAGGACAGCGTGAAGGAGGTGGGGATGTGTAGAGTGTGTGAGGGTAGTTCAATACGACGAACGGCCTGGATTTGATCTGCAGGTCGCACCAATTGGTAATGGAGGGATACAAGTATATGTTTGACAAGCAACTGGTGGCGGTGTGGTCGGCCCCGAACTACTGCTATCGGTGTGGAAATGTAGCGTCGATTATGGAGGTCGATGAGACGTTGCAATGTGAATTTAAGGTAGGATTGAGGGTGGAGATGGAATCGAAGATTTTTGTTGCTGCACCCGTGACGGTGCGCGGACTGATGCCGAAGAACCCGCCGCTTGACTTTTTCATGTAAAATGGTTTGTCCGTTTGTTTGTTTGAGAAACTCCAAAAATCGGAAGGTTTTCTTTCTCGCTTCTCACTTTGTACCTGCTGCCATGAGCGCGAACACTAAGGGCAAGACCGTGAGCGTAGGGGAAGGGAAGGAGTGGTGAGGAGTAGGATAAAATCAAGATCGCTGTGAACAAGGCTTTGAACTCGGATATTGTACAGAGATACGTCAGAACGGTGAATAGATTTGTGAGATATACATGGAAGGTAGGGTTCGTCGAAAAGTGGAAGTAATGGCTAGTTTGGTACTTTTATCGGTGTCACGACCTGGACGGTCGCTTCCATTCTTTGCATCACGGCAGTACCCTTTTTCCTGGAAGTCAGGGTGGCTTGCGGAAGTCATGTGTAGTTGGAGCGTGACCAGCTTGCGTCGGAGGCGGAGAGAAGGCAGACGGACATGCTGCGCCGACGTGGCTACAGCGAGCTGCAGATTAACAGACTCAAGAACAGCAACGTGTTACAATAGGGGGATTCTTGACTTCGTTTTACTTGTTGTTTTACTTTGGTTCCTTTCCTGTTTGTTTTGATCCCATACACTATAGTTTTTTTCGCCATGAGTAGTGAAACCGTTTTGGGCATTGATTTCGGCTCGTTCTATTGGACGGCGTTTGTGTATTCCAATGGACAGCGGTCTATCGTATCGGACGAGCATGGAAATCGTTCGTAAGGAAATGGAATCCGCGATCATCTGCTAGTCTAAACGCCAGCATATGCTTTCGCGACAACGAAGTAATCGTGGGTTCCTCGGCAAGTCAGCTGGCGAGTTCATTCCCCGAAAACGTGATCAACCACCCTCTGCATTATTTGGACGGGCGCAGCTGCAGTCCTGACTGCAACACATCGATCGTATGGGGTGTGGCAATCGTGTGTATATAGAAAACAACTCTGGAGAACGGATATCCGGTGTTCCACCTTCCCTTCGCGAAGAAAACCGAGCGAGTCACTCTGGAGCGCGTGTTCGTGGAGTGTTTCAAGAAGCTGTACGCATTGTCCGCCCTGCCCCTGCACTCGAAGCCCACGCTCACCGTAGTATCGGTCCCCAGCGATCTCAGCGCGTCCAGCCAGTCCTTCCTCCTCTCCTGTCTGCACCACGCCAGTACTCTCCTCCCTGCTGCCTCTCTCAACTCAGAACTTCCCAACCCCTCTCTGCTCCCCTCCCACCTCGCCGTCCTGCTCGCGCGCGAGCTCGTCGCCCCTCCCGCCGACGGGCTTCGCCTCGTCCTCGACGTTCCCGCCAACTCCGCCATTCTCTCCCTCGTCTCCGTTTCCCGCGGGTTCTACTCCACGCTCTGGTCGCACCGCCTCGCCACCGCGGTCGGCAGCGCGCTCGACGCGCGGTTCCTCGCCTTCGCCACGCGTGGGGGATCCCCTCTTTTTTATAACACGCAGAGGAGGCCGTGCGGAAGCTGGGCCCCGAGGTGGCGCAGTCCGCGAAGGCGGTGCGGAAGCTGCGGCGCGCGGTGGCGGAGTGCAAGGAGCGGCTGTCGTCGACGATGACCAGCGCGGTGGCGATCGAGTCGCTCTTCGACGGCGCCGATTTCATGCTCTCGGTGTCGCGGTCGCGTCTCGCCATGCTCGCTTTCGATGCGTTGGGCCAGTACGGATCGGCAATTCCCTCCCAGCCAGGCTGTGCTCGGAGATCCAGAGCGTGCTGCGCGCGCGGCGCTGCCGCCTCGACGACTGCGCGCAGATCTTCGTCGTCGGGGGATGGTGGGGATTGACCGCGGTTTTCCACGCAGCTCGGCGATGCCCGCCGTCCAGGAAGCGCTCAGGACCGCGGCCGCCCTGCGAGGCCCCGAGATGGTGTTCTTCCCGCGGGTATTGGAGGTGGCGGCGGAGGGAGCGAGCGTGCAGGCGCAGTACCGCGAAGAGTTCCGATGTAGGGGCTGAGGAGTGCTGGAACGTAGTGAAAAAGTCGCTGCCCGTGCTGCAGCAGCTGGCGGGAAGCTTGGTGGTGCGCGCAGGGAAGTGGGAGATGATGATCGCCGAACAAGGAGTTCCGTTCCCGTGCAAGTGCGAAACGGTGCAGATTGGGAGGAGAATTGATGGTAGAGCGGAGTGGTGGAGTGTGAGGAAGCAACCAAGGAGATGATGCTCGAGTTCCGACGCGAAGCCAAAGACCATGAAAATAAAGACGACAATACAGAGAACGTTAATGAAACAAAAACGCAATTGGTTGGCACGTAATGGAGGGAGAGTTGTGGGTGATGCATAGACTGACGTTTGAAAATGATTTGTGCGGCAAGAGCGTAGCGGCGACGGTGAGTCGAGAGCATCTCGGCGCTATTCGAGTGGTGTTAAGCATCCTGGAGGGAGGTTCGGACAGGAGAAGGAGTGAACGTGTAGAGAAGGAAGTGGAGAAGAAGAAATTCACGATAGGCGAGAAGGATTAATAGATTTGAACGTACAATTGTTTGTTGCAGTACACGCTTGGAACCGCGGTTTTCGAGTTTGTTTCAATTTTGTGATGATCGGACGAGGAAAGTCTTCCGTTTTGCCTGCATGGATGACGTCAGGAGCTGGTGCAAACGGCTCATCGGTTTTTGTAGCCGGAGAGAAAATCACGAGTAGACGTCTTCTCTCCCCGAATCATCCCCCTATAATCGAAATAGCGATGCTCGCCAGTCCTATATGTCGAGCCAGCAAGCAACGGCTCCTTCAGCAGGATCGCTTCCGAGACCGGCGACGTACCTTTCCATTTTTTATTCTTCATTGCGCAGGAACTCAGAAACAAACAATATATTATCCGCTGTGATGGGTACACCGAACGTTCAACCTGTCCGCGCGTCCAAAGAGACGAGCCGGGCTCCAGCAAAGCGATTCCAGGAGAACCCGGTTCCTCCCAGCCATATCGACAAGCGTGTCCTTTCTTCTTCCTCCGCTGCTCCCACATCGTCCGTCCCTGCATTCCGCGCCGCGCCGACCGCCGCCCCGCCCATTCTCCCGCTGTCTCTCTCGAAGACATCGCGTCCGAAGCCTGCGACGGCCGTTTCGGACTGGAGCGTCTTCAAAACCGCAGAAGGCGTCGAGTACTACTACAACCAGCGCACGCGCGCGACGACCTACGAGAAGCCGGATGAATTAAAGAGCGATGCGGAACGGCAGCTGCAAGTGCTTTCCCTGCTTTTTCTCTGATCCACAGCCCTGTCCCTGGAAGGAATTCCGCACCGGCGACGGCAAACGCTACTGGAGCAACATCCACACCGGCATCTCCGTCTGGGAGGAACCGCGGGAACTGAAGGCCTACAAGGCGGAGCTCGCGCGGCTCCAGCAGCAGAGTGCGGATTCCCCGCGGGACTCACGCCTAGCCCCCGCGGCGCCGCAGCCGGCGGCCACGTTCACTCCCCACGCGATCAGCAATTCCCCCTTCATCGCCACCATTTCCACGGTTTCCACGGTTTCCACGAACGAGGCCGCGTCGGCTCCCGCGTCGTCCAATCCGCCGTCCGCCGCCTCGCAGCCCGCCGCGGAGCCGGCGGCGCAGCCGTCCCCCGCGGGGAGCCCTTCTGCGTCTCCCGCGGTAGCGACGTGGTCGACGCCGAGCGAGGCGAAGGCGGCGTTCCAGTCGCTGCTGCGCGAGGTGGTGACGCATCCGTCGATGTCGTGGAAGGAAGCGGTCCCGCTGCTGACGGGCGACATCCGCTACACGGTAGCTTCGGAGCGCTTTGCTGAGCGGTAGGCACTGCCGACGGCGGGGCAGCGGAAGCAGGAGTTCAGCGAGTTCACGAGCAAGCTGCTGAAGGAGCAGCGCGAGGCGAAGCAGCGGCGCAAGGCGGAGGCGCGCGAGCAATTCCGAGCGCTGCTGCAGACGAGCGGCGCGGACGCGCGCGCGACGTACGAGGACCTGGCGAAGCTGGTGGGCGCGGACGCGCGGTGGACGGGGCTGGAGCGGAGCGAGCGGGAAACGGAGGTGCGGTTCTACCTGCAGAGCGTGAAGCAGAAAGCGCGGGACGAAGAAAAGGCGCGGCGGAAGAAGGAGCTGGACGCGCTGTACGCGGTGTTCGACGGAATGGCGCTGGAGCCGTCCGCGCGGTGGAGCGACAAGGAGGCCGAGGTGCAGGCCAAGTTCCAGGGAAGCGTAATCGCGGGGAAGGCGCTGCGCGATCTGTTCTACGACTATCTCGACCAGCTGCGCGACAAACGCGAGAAGGAGCAGAAGCAGCGGCAGAAGGAGTTCCGGCAGTTTCTCTTCGACGTTTTGGAGAAACTCCTCAACGAGAACCGAATCCGACCGGAGTTTCACTGGGAGGAGGTCGAGGCCGTGATGACCGAGGACGAAAAACCGCGGTTCCCCGACGTGAAGCTGGCGCCGCAGCCGATCCTGAACGAGTTCATCGACAAGGTGAACAACCGCGTGCGTTTCGAGGAGAAGGTGGGAGTTTCGCGAGGGTTTCATGTAGTCGCTGCTGGAGTTCCAGAGCTCGAAGCTGGTGGCGTGGACGTCGGCGACGTCGTTCGAGGCGCTGAACGAGGCGGTGGACGCGCTGCTGCAGTCGGAGAAGCGGAGCGACCCGCAGTACCACAGCGTGTTCTCGTACCTGCCCGCGTGGAAGCAGCTCGTGGAGAAGCAGCCCGGCGTGGCGCGCTGCGCGTTCCGGTGGATGCAGCGGCGGCTGCAGCGCGAGGAGGCGGAGCGGGAGAACTCGCCGGTGAAGAAGGCGTTCCTGGGACTGCTGGACGAGTATCTGTACGATCCGGAGCATCTGGAGTACACGTACGAGGACGTGGAGCCGCAGCTGAAGGGGAAGAAGCGATGGCAGGCGGTCGGGGACGAGGCGGACCGCGTGCGGTGGTACGGAGAGTTCTTGAAGGGGCTGAAGGAGCGGCTGGAGAAGGAGAAGGAGAGGAAGGAGAAGGAGAAGAAGGAGGGGAAGGAGGAGAAGCATCGACATCATCGACATCATCGACATGCCAGTCGATCGCACAGAGAGCGAAGCAGAAGCAGAAGCAGGAGCAGGAGCAGAAGCAGAAGTGAGGGGAAAGAAAAGAGCAAAAATGATAATCGAAAGGAGGAGAAGAGCGAAGAAAAGGACAAGAGTCGAGACAAGAGTCGAAGTGAAAAGGAACCATCGCAAAGTAAGAACGAGAAGGAAACCTCCCAGAGTCGCAAAGATCGGAGCAAGAGTCGCAAAGATCGGAGCAAGAGTCGCAGTCGCAGCCGAAGTCGCAGCCGAAGTCGCAGCCGAAGCCAAAACCAAAACCAAAGCCGAAGCCGAAGCCAAAACCAAAACCAAAGCCGAAGCCGAAGCCACTATGGAAGCAAACACAGAAAATATCATGTTTGAGAACAAACACACGAAAGGTCGTACTTGTATCCTCTCTTGCGCAGTCCCTCCTTTGCTTCAGCCACGTCCTATTCGTAAACAAAGCAGGGAAAAAGCACTTGAAGCAAACTCTCCGCTTCCTCCGGATAGTTCTTCAGACGAATTACGTTCCCCAGAATCGTGACCGCTGCGTAGACACCAAATAGGAAGACTCCGATGACCGGGCTCTGCAAATTACAAAATGAAAGAAAAATCTGCCCATTCGATAAGAAGAACCACGTTGGGATCGATCACACGCGAGACAGGTCCGAAAAGTATGTAGAAATAGGAAAATGTGTACTAGAGGATAGAATTGCCCAAACCCTGTATTACGAAGATTATAAGAGACAGGAATATCTTGTATCTCGGGATACGGAACTTTACAGATTCTTTACTTCGATCCATTGCGAACAAAGAAAAATGTGTGCAACAAACAACCCATTCTACATCGGAGCTAACAGTCTGTTCAGCGCAATCGACACGTCATTGTTGGATCGCTTCAACTCGCGAATACTGTCCTCTCGACTGAACCCCATATCCTACATTACACATCTCCTTCAGACAAAAACGATCAATTCCTTCACCAATTCCTCGTTCGCCTCTACGGCTCCCTGATTCTGCACACTCTGCCTCGGATGCATTCCATACTGACCATCACGACGAATGTGCATAGTGGTCGGTTCTTCGAACATCTCCTATTTGTTACATCCACCGCACCAAAGAATTCGGTACAGACAGCAGCCGAGTGAGCTTCGTAGGACATCGGATGAGCGGAACGGGGTTCAAAAAGCGAGGGAAAATGAAAAACACGATTCCATACGACAAAACAGCCTCCAAAAACGCGTAGCGAGAGCCAAGTGTGCTCAGAAGGAGAATGAACAGACAGAAGAGCTTGGAAGAAATCGAAATGCCGTTCATGATCGGAATACTGTCCAGTCGGCTTGGAGGAATGGTACCTGGCATTGAAAACGACAGGAACAGATACGCATATAGTATGCTGTCAATCCAGCAGTTAGGAAAAAGAAGCCGTTGGAGCCAACGCTAAAGTGAATCAGGGCATACTTCACGGGAAGCAGAAAACAGAAGAGGGTGAGTAGAACAGACGCGTATTGGTTGCTCCCCACAATCACTTCCACAACTCGAAGGAGATGAAGAAGATAGTACGAACATCCCAACGCAATGAGGCTATCCATGACTTATTCCTCTCTCTGAATCATACCCGTCAAATCGGAATGCTCGTACTAGAAAAGGGGTTGGACGATACACATCTATGGTGAGTAGCGATGAAAACCAGTTCGTACTTCCTCGAAACAGAAAATACAACACGGAGGAGGAGAGTTGAAGAATTTGCGTCACTGGAGTCTTACCTAAATTTCGACTCTGGTCTCGTGAACGCTACCATTCGTGATGTTCAGTGGCATGTTAAAGGTCCAAAAGGAAAACCACTCAAATGGAATTGTGAATCTCGATCGTACTGCGTTGCATCAATGAGAAAATGGAAGCGCTTCACCACAAATGATTGAGAAATGGCTCATAGAATGTTAGTGAAAAGCTTGTTGAGTTCGTTGGAATTTGTACGTTGTCTCCTCTCTATTTTGCTGTGTATCGCGAAGGAAATTTGAGCCGCAAGAAATCCTAAACCTTCGAAATCAATGATCGGAGATGAAACTCCCAGTATCCATTGGAGTCAAAGAGGTGAAGAAATGGTAAATATCTCATACAATCTTTTAAGTTACAGAAATGTTTATGATTCCCAAGTTTTCAAAGGCTGTTGCCACTGCTGGAAGACGCTTCGCTGCTCCCGCTGCTTTCGCTCGCTGCTTCTCGCAGATTACCGTAGGCAAACTGATATGGAGTTAAGTTCTAGTATGGTCCTTCGCAGGCCTTCGTCACCAAGCCTGCTCCCACCTTCAAGGCTCCCGCTGTTGTCGATAACGACATCACCACTGTGAATCTGGAGGATTACAAGGGTATTCTTATTCTTCTCGTCAGGGTTCTTATCCCTAGGCAAATACGTGGTGCTGTTCTTCTATCCTAAGGATTTCACCTTCGTCTGCCCCACTGAAATTATCGCTTTCAGCGACCGCGTTGAGGAGTTCCGCAAGATCAACACGGAGCTGATTGCCTGCTCGTGCGATACTGTGGAATCGCACCTCGCCTGGATCAAGACTCCCCGCAAGAAGGGCGGTCTTGGCAACATGAAGATCCCCATCATTGGCGACAACACCAAGGAGATCGCCTCGAAGTACGGCGTTCTGCACAATGTCGCCATGCATTCTCCCCCTCACTCCTAGGAGCTGGGCATCGCTCTGCGCGGTCTGTTCATCATCAACCCTCAGGGTGTGATCGAGAACATCACGATGAACAACTTCCCCGTGGGCCGCAGCGTGGACGAAACGCTCCGTCTGGTGCAGGCCTTCCAATTCGTCGCGGAGCACGGCGAAGTGTGCCCGGCCAACTGGAAGCCCGGTGAAAAGACGATCAACACCAAGGGAGACAACAGTCTGGAGTATTTCGGAAGCGGTGCGACGGAGAGCAAGGAGGATGAGCACCTGATGGGCGATGATGTGGTGCAGGTGCGCGATGAGAAGCATTTCAAGGAGCTGCTGAACGGATCGAAGCAGCTGGTGGTGGATTTCTACGCGCCGTGGTGCGGCAAGTGCAAGATGATCGCGCCGTTCTACAACAAGATGGCTGCGGAGAACAAGAACGTGGTGTTCGCATCGGTCGATACCACCGACGAGAAGCTCGAGAAGTTCGCGGCGGATTACGGCGTAAAGCACATTCCTTCGTTCCACTTCTACAAGAACGGAAAGGAGGCTGCCGCCGAGATTACGGGGTAGGATGTGAGGGGTCAGGTTGATCGTAGATATAAGAAGCAGCTGATCGCTAAGCAGGTCAAGGATCTGTTCAACTAGTTAATTTAATTTATGATAAATAAATTTGCTCTGTTGTAATGGCATGTTTGTTTTGAAAGTCTTGATTTTCGGGTGGAAGCCTGCCTAGAATGGCCGAGGGAGAGTTGAATTTTGATACTAGAAGTAGCACGTTTAAACTTGTGCTGCCTTCCTTCACCATCTGCATTAAAGTAGGAATTCCTCTCTGGGGTTCTCTCCTAGGATAGCCCAACGGCCATCAATCTTTCGAGTGAGACGTAGCTCTCTTGCTGTTCCTCTAGACCATCTTCTCACAGACAACGATCTAGCAAAGATTAGTCAGCTTTTTTCCTATGCCTCCGTCCGCAAAGAGCTAACCGAAATAGATCTATCCCGTTGCCCTCTTGGTAGACAGTTTAAACATAGAGAACCAACTGACCGGCGAGAGTGTTCGCGTGTTGGTTCGAATCCTTCAGAGAGGCTTTCCCGCACTCCGGTACATCAATCTGAGCGGTACCTCTGGGCCCCCCCTGTGAACTAGGGAACGATATCGATGATACCGGTGTTTCTGCCCTCTACTTGAGTGCCTCGTTTCATATTCTGTCCTATTGTCCCTATCTCCGTTTGATCGACTTTTCCAGCAATCTGCTCACTGACCAAGGCGCTCTTTCGCTCGCTAAGTGGATTTCGCTGTGCAATGGCTCTTTTTCCGTTCGCTTCGCCAGTACCTTTTCGCATGTCCTTCTCCCTTTTAGACAACCCGATCTCCAGCGTCGGTCTCAGCAACCTGCTCCGCTCCAAATACTGGGAGTCCTTCGAAATCAACCGTCCTCTCCCCCACCTCCTCCCATCTAGATAATGATCTCCAAGGTCCCTTCCAGGAGCTCATCAATCAGGTTTCTCACTCCTGCGTGCAGCTCAAGTCGCTCGCCGTCCTCCACAACCAGCTCCCGGACGCTGTTTCATTCCTCCACGGCTTTCTGAAGGAGCTTTTCCTTCCCTCCCTCCAGACGCTCGCCATCGCTGAACCGCTTTTCCCCGCGGGAATCGACAGGCTCCTCCGCATGGGGCTCGAGACGGGCGTTTCCTCGCTGAAGTCGCTGTCCCTGCTGAGTAGAACCGCGGTTTTTTTGCGAGTAGACTGCGGCTTGGATTCGCGCGCCGTTTTCGCGCTGAATTCCGGGATTCTCGGCGGCGCATTCCCGCGGTTATGCGATCTGGAGGTCGAGGGTGGGAGTCTGGCGGGCGTTTCATCCAGAGAGGGATCGGTTTTGGTTCCGCGGGACGTTCTCTTCGAATTCGCAGCGGAAACACGCCCAGTCCATCGACGTTCAGCGTATTCCCGCGGTTTTTTTCTCCTCCTAGTCGCACCGCACGGTGGAAACGGGGAACCTCCGGACTCGGCGGGGCTGGTTTCGCTGCTGTTCGGCGATCCGGAGGTGCGGTCGATCAATTACCGCGGGGATGGGTCGGACTCGCTGTCGATTTTGTTCGCGGATCGGTCGTTCGGGTGCTCGCAGAGTCGCTTTGAGTCGATTTCGTTGAGTCGTGAGGGTCGATGGGCGTTTCGAATTAGATGTCTCGATCGCGTACTCCATGCTGCAACAATTCCTCATCGCTTTACCTACCTCCCTGAAACGCCTCGCCCTGGACGGTACCTCCGTTTCCACGATTCGAGCGCAGATTTCACGGTTCTGGACATCGATCACGGCTGCGACGGCACGCGAATCTGCCGGATTCCCGCGGATCTCGCAGAGATCCGGTCCGGAGGCGGGAGTTTCTACGACGAGGACGCGTTCTTCGTGACGGACGCGCTGCGCCGCGCGACGAAAACCGCGGTAAAAAGCAACTGCTATCGGAGGCTGGGTCCGGCGGCGTTTCGCCTGGAGTTTCTCTCGTTGCAACGTAGAAACCGTGGAAACGTGTGTCGCAGATTGCTCGCTGGCGGAGGACGTGGTGCTGCTGGTGTTTCTCCTTTTGAGTTTCTCCGATGTGCGGGTTTTGGATTTGTCGGGTGCGCGTTCCCCGCGGGGATGACGCGTAGGAAACGCCCTGAGCGACGGCGCGGTGGAAGCGTTGTACCAGTATGCGCGGGAAAACCGCGTGCGCTGCTTCGCGAAGCTGATCGTGGAAACGGAGAAACTGAGTTCGCGGTCGAAGGGACTGGTGGAGAAACTGGCGGGAGCGGAAGCGGGGATGGCGGCAAACGAAGAAGCGCGCGAAGCGAAGCAGAAAAGCGCGGGAAACGAAGCGGAAGGGGAAGAGGCGAATTGGGAGGATTGTTGTTCCCAATGTTGTTCCCAATGTTGTTGTTGTTCCGGTTGTTATTGTTCCGGTTGTTATTGTTCCCAATGTTGTTCCAAGGGGAGTTTCAATCGAGATTCGTATGGAAGTTTGCATGGCGCTTGCAATCGAACTTCGAACAGAGCTTCGAATCGAAATTCTATGGAGAATTCCATCGGAAGTTCGAAAGGCTGCTGCGGGGGTTGTACGTTTTTTTAGTTGTGGCGTGTTTGATCAAACACTCGAAACCAAGCACTTTTCGCGAACCATCAGCGCGAAGAGCAGCACGAAGCTCACCGAGTCGTTGAGCTGCAGCAGCAGCGAGCCCAGTGAGCGCAGATAGCGGCGTTGGCGATGGCGCAGCCCCCACTCGAAGAACTTCCAGAACATCCACACGTCCACGCTCAGCAGCAGATAACTCGCCAGCGTGAAGGGCAGCGATTTGGCCGTCGAGGGCGCGGCGAAGAGGAGCAAATACACGACGAACAGAACCAACATCGCGTAGTAGAACGCCGCTCCGAACACATAACTGTCCATATACCGCCAAAACTCCCCCGTGCGAAGATCGCCAAACCCCGACACCACAAACACGCACAGATCTCCCTTGGCTCACTGCCTCCCTCCTCTCCTACCTTCTCATCGCGATAAAACCGCGGCAAAAAGCACCGGCAAAGCAGACTGGCGATGGCACCGAACGCGATCCACTCGTCCGAACACACCAAAAGCACGCGCGACAGCGCCCACCGAACCGCCCAGGGCGCGCCACTCAGCGCTTTCTCGAGCAGAGCGAGCTTCAGCTTGCGGTCGGAGGCGAAAAACGCGGAGCTCGCGAAGACGGGCGCATCGGCGAGATGCACCGCGGCTTGGCGCTGGAGCAGCCACAAGGCCAAGCGATGGAATCCCCAGAAGAAGAGAAGGATGATGAGGCAGATGAGGGGATTCAGATAGAGCATCAGAGACGACCAGTCCGTCTTCATTACCAACGAAACGCCCGAGGAGGTCGGATATTCCAGAGCGAATCCCGCGGTTACCGACGAACTCTCCAATTCGCCCAGCTCCACGTGCGATAGCGACTTGAACGAAACTCCCGATGATGATGATGATGATGATGATGAAACTCCCATGGAGTGTACTATGCGTGAAATAATCGCAAATCCCGCACAAAGCGAATTCGACACAGCAAACACGCGCTGAAATCGGGTCGTTTTTTGGAACTCGTTGGTGATTGTCCCGCGGATTTCGTGCAATCCCTCCGCCAATTCCGGCTCAAAATACACGTCGATCCCCGCGGAACCCATCTCCATGGCCTGCTGGGCAGAGGCAGAATAATCGCGACCATCGATTTGGCTGGAGGTGAGCGGGACAAGTGAGAGAGAAAAAACAGGGCGATTTTTGGATTTTTGGTGTTGTAAATGGTGAAAAAAACGAGCCGATTTCCGTCATTTCGGGAATTCTGCTGGAATCGATGGTCCTAGATGAGAGAAAGGAGGTAAGGAAACGGTGGGCGAGTGGATTAAGATGATTGGCTTGTCGTCGATGTTGAGATTGTACGTCATGAAGGAGAGTTCCCCGCGGAAATAGGAGTACAAACGAAACTGATGAGCGATTTTGAAGTCGAACAATTCGGCCTCGATTGTGTCGAACTGGCGAGTCTACGCCGGTTGAGCGGAGTGGCTGGGGCTACGATCATTCCGCCTAACGCGGAGTGCATGTGACCGCATAGGTAGAACCGCGGTTTATGCTGCTTTATGAGGTCTTTGAGGGAATGGTTTTGGGAGGATCGTGCACGCAGATCCATGGTGAAAAGAGGGTAGTGAGTGAATAAGATGGTAGGAAGGCTGGGAAAGGAGGGAAGATGTGCGTCGTACGATTCGCTTTGGAAGAGATGCTCTAATGCATCCAGCATTTCGCGAGTGACGAACCCGTTGAAGTGGCGGAAGAGAGGGCCGTTCGCGTCGATTCCGATGAAACGAAGTTTCCCGGAAGACGTCGTGACGGTATGCGAATAAACGGACGATTTCCCAGCAACTCCGTAAACCATGTGCAGCTTGTACGGATGGGGCTCTGGATAGTGTACGAACGCGTCGTGGTTCCCACGGACATCCAGCCACTTGCTTTGATTAAACCAACCAAATTCTTTCAGCACCGACGAATACCTATTGCGTGATCTACACATTTCTCAGCCTACAAAACCCATTCATCGTGCTCTAAATTCTCTATTCATCAAAAATGACCAGTAAGCACATACCTTTCAAATCGAGTTGCTGACTTTGAGTAATATCTCCCGTATTAACCACCAACGACGGCTGAATGACGGGAAGAATGTCCTTCACAAAGTGGCGGAAATAACTGTAGCTGCTCTCAGCAGACCTTCTTTGAAGATGAATATCGGTAATATGAACAAAAACAAATGGCTGCTCCATTACGGAAGCGAAAAGTGTGACAAATAATATCGGCACTAGGGTAGGACCTAGATGGAGAGAGTTACTCATTCAATCGATTGTTGAATGAGATCCATACACTTGTAACGCACACCGCGGAAAGAGGCAACGTCCTTACTCTATTTTCGAGTCTCTGCAGCATATTCGGAATTCGTTTTCAAATAATCCAGTGTTCCTGCTAAGTGAAGTTTTTCTTATTGTCACAATATCTATTCCCCCTGACTTCCCTCGTTTTACATTTCTCTTTTACGCTCCAATTCTAAACATGAATCAGTCTGATGCAGGAAAACCTTCACTGCCGTACCTTTTGTCATGGTGGAATAAGTTCGAGATATATCCCCTACCCACGTCTTCTCACTAGAGGCGGGTTCTATAACCAAGTTCCCGGAATGATGGGTGCAAATCGTGGACGCTTCGATGAACAAGATATGAGATCTCATTTTAACAATCGTAGGTGTTTTTGTGTAAAGTTTTGAAAGGTAGGCATTCAGAGTATATTGGATAAAGTTGATGGTAGAACTTTTTAAATTTCACTCGATCGTAGGTGTACATATCAAGGTCTGCCCCCCAAGCCAGGGAGAAACAATCGAAAAGAGTACTGTGCCTTTTGCTGATCTGTTAGCCAACGCTCTTAGTGAATACGAATCGTCTTTATAAAAGCCTGAGTCATTTGATTGAATAGGTTTTTTGTTCCCTCTACATTGTTCTGTGTTGTTTGTTCAAACCACGTAAAATGAAAATGAGCGGGTCGATAGAGTTATTTCGGGATCAAGCAAACTTTGCTTAATCTTGATGGGCATTATCATCTCGAAGCTTTTTAACCAGTACTTTGGGAACAAAGAAGTGAGAATCCTGGTTCTGGGACTCGATAATGCTGGAAAGACCTCCATTCTTTGTAAGGGGTTTTATGAGGTTGATTCTGTACTCACATGTTTGTAGATCGTATGCAGTTAGATGAAGTGGTGTCTACCGTTCCTACGATCGGTTTCAATGTGGAGACCTTGAAATATAAGAATATCACGTTCCAAGTGTGGGATCTTGGCGGTCAAACCAGTATTCGTCCCTATTGGAGATGTTACTTCCATAACACAGGTTCTTGGTGTACTGGCATGTAAACAGTAGATGCTGTCGTATACGTAGTCGACAGTGCTGATATAGATCGTCTGAACCTCGCTAAAGTAGAACTGGCTGCAATTCTGAAGGTGTGCATTTGCGTGGATCTGTAAGCCAATAGGAGGACGAGCTCAAGGGCGTGTCGCTGCTGGTGTTTGCCAACAAGCAAGATTTACCTGGAGCCTTGAACGGAGCAAAGATATCGGAAGCTTTGGGTCTTACCGAAATCCGAGATAGAAAATGGACTCTTTTTGAAAGTTCTGCTGCAAATGGCATTGGTCTGAAAGACGGATTTGACTGGTTGGCTGATGAGTTGACTGCAGAAACAAAGTAAATGTGACACGGTTTTGAACATGGTTGTTTGTTTTCACACTTTTTCTTTTTACCAGAGTCTGCCGTATGAACAATGATGATGATGCTAGATTTCAGAACATTTAATTTAAGGTAGGAGTGTGAGTTTGGTACCTTTATGTGAAGATCTGCAATTACTGTTTTTCTGTGTGGCTATATTCTGTGTACTACTTATATCATATTGGGGACCGTTTGTTTTCGTTGTTTTTTGTCAGGGTGTAGTTAACGTCTATGGGTCGACAGGATACGAGTTTCCGTATAATAAAGAGAACTTCTACTCCGGAAGGAGTAAACAGCTTACAGTCTGTGGAAAAAACGATCGTTCCCTCAACCCATCTCAAGTTGAACGTTCCTTTCAAAACAGAAGATCCAAAGAGCGAGTACCCCTTCCAAATCGAGAACAACTACGAGCGTATTTTCAACTCCTCTTTGTTTCCTAGTTTTCCCCAACATGAATTTCGATGTGAGCTTGGTCACGTACTTCGAGTTTTGTTTTTCTCTTCTCCTCACTTTCAGTGTCAATGACCACGATATCTTCACCTCCTACATCGCTCGCTGGAACGGGTATTCTAAATTTTTTCTCTTTCCCTTAACCCCAGTCCCGCGGTTATCGCGCTCCTCTACCGCTCCAACGAAACCTCCCTCCTCTCCGCCTTCGAATCCAAGTGCGCCTCCCTCCACCGCGTCTTCTGTTTCCCCTTTCTCCTCCAAAACGCCCGCGTCCCTCTCAACAAAATCAAAAACGCGGGAATCGACCGCGTTTCCACGTCCCACTTCCTCGTCGCCGAGCCTAATCTCTCCCCCACGAGTACTCCCTTCCCCGCGGTTCTGCTCACTCGCAGCGAATCTCTACGGCACGCTGCTTCGCACTCCCGCGTATCTTTGGCGGGATTCCAGCTTCGCCGGCGTCATCCCGGTGTATGAGTGGGCTTCCCCGTTCTACAGCGAGGCGGCCGCCTCCTACCGGTAGGATTCCCGCGGGGATGCGAGGTAGGAACTTCCAAATCGCGGTGAACGGCCCGCAGTCGCTGAAAGAGTGTCTGCAGACGTATCGATGCCGCCCGCTGCAGACAGCGACGATCCCGATGGTGGGTTTGGGGAGCCGCGGTGAGGTGTAGCAGTTCCGGTGGTTCACGTATGTGAGTTATCGCGCGATGACGTGCATGGATAGGGAGAGCGAGCAGTGGGATGATGATGATGATGATGGGTGATGGGTAGAGTGTTCGTGCTGCAGAAATCGGAGAAGCTCCCGCGGTATGATGAGGAGATCGAGGAACGCGGGTTCGATAATGTGGAGTATACGGAGAAGATTCGGAATGCGAGTGGGGGATGCGGAGGAAATGGGACGTAGACATGAAAATTGGAATGCTGGCGAATGACTTCTTCTTCCGAATCGAGGGAGTCGGGTGGGAAGCAAAGGGACGACATCATGTGTAGAGTGGACTCGTACACAGTGAGAAGGAATCAGAGACGTCCAGAATTGAGGAAACAATTTGAGACGTCGCGTGAGGAGTTTTTGAAGACGGTGCCGAACCATCATCCCATTGCAACGTGCGAAGAAATTGATGATGCGATGCGAGGGTGGCTGGTGTTGAGAAAGTATAAGTGGTTGAACGCGACAGTGGAGGATGGTATGTTTTATCCAAGATTAGCGGTGGATCCTCTTGCTAAACCAAGGAAGAGATAAAGATGTTTATATATTTTTATACATGTATAGGAATATATTTGTTTATTCATGGTTTGTTTGATAGAAAGAATAGAAAGGAACGGAATGAACTGCAAAGACGATTTCACAGAATCAAACAAATTAGGGGATATTTGTGCGACATTGTGGCCAATTTGTAGGAACTGAGAATAGCATTTTTCGAAGCAAAGCCATGATTGATTCCCTATTTGTACTAGGCGAGGATAAACAAATCGTCATTGAGAAGCATTGGAAGCAGACAATTGAGAGAAGTGTGTTGGAACCCTATTTTGCTGCCTTGGCGAAATACGTCGATAGTAATGTTTGGATCCATTTTAGTTGGCATTACGTATCTAGAACATTCCTCCCGTTTTGGAAAGTGGCGAGTATGCGCTCATTGTCGTAAAAGAGAATAATCTTTCGTTCATTGCAGTGGTGAAGAGCGAATGTTCTCCCCTGTTAATCGTGGACTTCATAACCCAGATCATTTCTGTGTTGAAGACGTATATTGGCACAGTGAACGAGGTGAAAATACGAGGGAACTTTTCTATCGTTTACCAAGTAAGATCCTCCTTTATTTTTTTGCTTTACTCACCCACAGCTTCTCGATGAAGTTTCGGACTTCGGTATCCCCGTTATCACCGAGCCCTCGATTATGTCGTCCATCATCAAAATCCCTACCGTAATAAACAAAGTCTCCGCCCTGGTTACCAAAGTCGCCGTAATCATTTCTCTCCTCCTCTCCAATCTCAGAACCTCAACACGGAAGACACCTGGCTCCCCGGCAGCACCAACAACGCCGTCAGCTGGCGCCGCCCCGACCTGTCCTACATGCGCAACGAGATCCGCATCAGCATCATCGAATTCCTCAATGCGACAGTAACCTCGTATTTCCCCGTTTCTCCCTTCCTCTCACCTTCAGGAAGGGCACTCTCACCTCCTGCTCTGCGTACGGCGTGCTGCGCGTGGACAGCCATCTCTCGCAGAGTCCGGAAGTCGCGCTGACGCTGCAGAATTCGAATTCCATCGAAGCGCTCCGCGTGCACCGCTGCGTCGACCGCGCGCGCCTCCGCTCCTCCCAGACGCTCCAGTTCGTTCCGCTCGACGGCGTCTTCGATGTAATCATCCCCGCGGGAATGCGATGCAGGTGGCGACGTACGCGGTGAAGCGCGTGGACAACGCCGCGCTGGACTTCTACTGCCGCCCGAATCTGTCGTGGACCCGCGGGGAAGGCGGAGTGTGGGGGACGCTGGAAGTGACGCTGGGCTGCAAACCGGGGAAACGGGGGAAACAGGAGGGCAACCCGGTGATGGTGCAGGGAGTAACCGTGGAAATCGTGCTCCCGCCGACCACGTCGGGCGCGAATCTGACGACTTCCGCGGGGAAGATGATGTTCGACCAGGAGGAGAAGAAACTGCTGTGGGTGGCGGGAAATCTGCGGCGCGAAGACGTGCTGACGCTGCGCGGGCCGGTGTATCTGCAGCCGGGTTCCGCGGTTCCGAGTGGGGTTTTGGGGCGCGCTGGGAGGTAGAATCGTCGATCTGCGCGAAGGTGGGGTTCGTGCAGCCCGAGGGAAACGTGTCCGGACTGGGAGTGGGGAAGATCAACGTGCAGCGCACGAAGGGAGAGTACAATTGGACGTCGTCGGTGTCGAAGATTTTGCAGAGCGGGTCGTACGATGTGCAGATGTGAGGGAAAGAAGCGGAGTGCGGTGGAATTCGTTTTTTGTTCTGTTAGTGGGTTTGTTGAGAAATAAGAGAAAAGAAAAAAAAATAGTCGAGTTACTCAGTTTATTTTGATAGTGGATGAGTGTGGCTCTGGGCATTGATTTTGGGACGACCTATACAACCGCTGCGTATTTACAGAGTGGGACTGGAGAACTCAAGCAGATCTTGTATGACGGTGGTCTCTTCCCCTCAGCTGTCAAGTTCAACAAGAACGGCAAGCCCACGGCGTGTCCCAACATGAACAATGCGCTTCTGAAGGACACAGCCATAAATCCAAAGCGTTTAATCGGAAGATCATACCACAACTCCTTTGTTAAAACTCTTCGAGATGGGTGTGGGCTTCCGCTTTGTGAGATGGGTCCATGCTCAGACCAGTACAAGGATAGCTGTATCCATGAGATAGGCTATCGGCTGCCCAACTCCAAGACAATATCAGCTGTTGATGTTTGCACAGAGATTTTTAAAAAGGTGAAGCAAGTTGCGGAGGAAAGTTCTGGATATACATTTACTGATGTTATAATTACCATTCCCGTGCAGTATACCTGGGAGCAACGACAAGAGACATATCGAGCTGCCCAAAACGCAGGATTCAATGTCCGTTGTCTCCAATACGAGCCCGTGATGGCCGCGTACGCCTACTGCAAGAGGAAGCACATTAGCCAAGGCAAGTTTTTAATCTACGATTATGGTGGGGGCACCTTCGATGCCGCCGTCGTGAGTGTGGAGAACAATATCTTTCGAATCGAAGATACGTGCGGCGACGCGAAATCGGGCGGTGACGACATCACAAACAGCATCTTGAACGAGCTGCTGCAAGTCCGCCAAATGAACGGAATCCAGCCCCCAAACTCCCAACTGACCCCCGAAGAGAGATTTCGACTAAAAAGAGAAGCCGAAAAGCTGAAGAAGCAAGCGAAAAGCAGCGAAATTACAATCGATTTCCAATCGCTTTTTGGAATTCCAAATCGATCTGTCAAACTCTCCATCCTCACAAACGACATCCGAGACCACGTCCAAGCCACCATCAACAAGGCTCGTCATCTCGACGAGCAATATCACGTGGATCACGTGCTGATGATTGGCGGGAGCAGCGCGTTTTTTTACTGCCAGCAGAAAATGAACGCTTGTTTCGGCGAGCGGCTGGTCCAGGGAGTCGATGTGAGCTACTGCGTGTCACAGGGAGCGGCGATGTGCACGCAGGACTTGCAGGTAGAGAACGCCGTGCCTCAAATCCGCAATCAACTGCAATGCACTTTAGGGTTTGAGACAAAGAGAGGTTCTTGCTATTTCTGTAACGAAGGGGATTTGCTGCCTCGAGAATATAAAAGGAATGTGGTGTTGGACAGAGATTCGGATGTGATAAATACGGTTATAGTGGAGAAGCGGAAGGGAGTGGAGTCGCTGGCAGGAACGATGCTGAAGATTCGGCTGAATCGACAGTACCCGAGAAATACCAAGTTTATGTTGTGTTTTGCGGTAAAGAATGATTTGTTGTTTTATGTTGCGGTACAGGATGAGAATGGAAACATGGCTGCACCTATGAAAAAAATAATGCTTCACTAGAGTTTTGTTTGTTTGTTTGTTTGTTTGTGAAAGACACATTTTGGCGGCAACTTTTAGTTTTTTAGAAATGCCTCCACTCACCAAGAGAAGAAGTGTGAAGCGTAGTCCAGCTCCCCTCGAGACGAAATCGCCGGAGGGGACGCAAAAGACGGAGAATCCGCCTCTTGAGATTCATTCGCTGTTGACGGAAGCAAATATTACATTGGAGAATGGCACGAATCGATTTTTAGATGCTGATGGCTAGGATGCTACGTCTGTCCCAGTCTGTTCGAATCCTTGTGCATTCTTCGCAAGCAAATCGACGACAGTCTGCGAGCGATGCAAGTCATGAAAAGTACTAGGAATTGAGATGCGTCACTGAAATTCAAGGCATCGAGTCTACCTTGGTCTCTGAAACCGATCTCAAACGATTCTTCGATCCCATTCGGGAGCTCTCCGACTCGGAGGAGCGTACCTCTCTCCAATTGTTTGTTTCTCCAGAAAGCTCGCTCCCCGCGGTGAGCCAGGACAGCGTCTGCCGCCTTTTAATGCGCGTGCAGCCCATCCAGCCGCTCCTCGTGTCCTTTTTGCTCAGCAAGCTCACGGAGCACTCCGACGAAGAAATCGCGCCAAATTATTCTTCGTCGTCTTCTTCGTCTTCGTCTTCGTCAAATTCCCTCCTCAACGCCCTCCTCAACCAGCTTCGCTGGACCGACTTCCTCGCCGACGCCTCTGCCCTCGTTTCCGGGCTCCTCGAAACGCTCGCGGTGCGGATCCCCGCGGTTCTCCATCGTAGATCTGCTCGCCTTCCCTCCAGCGGGAACTGATTCTTTTACTGCCGGATTTGACGCACGACGACCTGCAGGAAGTTGGCGGGACGCGGGGCGTTTCATCTAGACCTGTGTGCGGGAGTTATTTTCGTTTCTTCGCTCGGATGCTTCGCTCTGCGCGCCAATTTTGACCGCGCTCGAGAATCTTCGCCTTACCGCCAAACAGTTCGCCGAGAACCTGCCCATAATCGCGGGAACCCTCTCCACGGTTTCCCTCGCCGACCTTCCTGTTTTGGTGGGAACGATCCCCGCGGTTCACCGTAGATTCGTTTTCTGCTGCGCACGAGTCCGATAACCGCGGGGACGAAGAACTCGGAGGAAATCGATTCGGTTTTCCGCACGATCCGCAGCACGTGCCATCCCGCCCATTGGACAGGTTTTCCCGCCCATTTTCCCTCCCTCGCAGACGACCCGCACGTGGGTTCCGCCGTGTTCGAAGAACTTCGCAGCTGCTTCCAGCAGCGGCCCGACCTCGCGCGGGCGTTTCTCCGGTTTCTCCAGAAAACCGCGGTGGAGGAGCTGGTCCCGCTGGACGTCTGGGTTTTGCTCGTGCTGTGGCGGGAAAACCTCCAGACCTACCAGGCCGAGCGGTTCCTGTCCCGCGGTTTTGCGCGGCTCCCCGGGAAGAGCGCGATCTTCGCCCAGGCAATCGCGGGACAGCGGCTGGCGCTGCTCCCCGCGTTTAAAAGCCTGCTGCAGTAGGGATTCCCGCGGGACTCGAAGTAGAATGGGGGAGGTGCTGGCGCGCAGCCCCGCGCTGAGCTGCCAGGAACTCGCAGGAACATTGTTCCTGGCGGTGTGGCGGGAGTTTTCTTCGCCGTTCCACCAACAGGAATTCGTGTCCTGCCTCATCGCCCAGATCGCCGCTTCCACGGTTTCCACGGTTTCCACGGTGTCGCCGATGGCGGGAGGCGGCGGGAGCGAGAGTCCCGCGGTGACGGTTTCCCTCCACGTGCTGGAAACGCTGGCGGCTTCGCCGGCGCCGAACGATCTTTCGCGGTTTTCGCTGTTTATCCGCGGGCTGCTGGACTTCGCGGACCGGCTGTCGGTGGCGCAGGCGGATTCGCTGCTGGGCGTGCTGTGCCGGCTGGCGTCCGAATCGCGGGAGAGCGGGAATTCGTTCGACGAATTGTTCATCTTGGTGCGCAAATATCTCCAGATGAGCGACGCGGGACACAAAAAAATGGGCGTTTTGGGATGCTGCGCCGTGCTGCGGTTCTCCCGCGGGGATCCCGAGAGCGCCAAAAACCTCTTCGCGTTCGCGGGAAAAGCCACGCGGAACTTTCCAGAAATCCGGCTGTTTTTCTATGAACGGCTCACCGCGGGAATCGAAGCCGGACAGATCCGCGGGGAGGTGTTGGAGGTACGAGAACCGCGGGGATAACGAGCAGTTTGTGCGGGATTCGACGACCAACTGGTTCGACGCCCATTACCTCGAGGATTTCCCCATCCCCGCGGGGAGCCGCCTGCTCCAGAACGTCGAGGCGCTGCATCCCGCGGGACTGATGAATTTGGACGGGGAGGTAGGCTCCGATTCCCGCGGTTCTTGGTAGAAAGCGCACGTCTGCGTGGCGCTGCTGCCGCTGTGTTCCGCGGTTTCCCAGCGGTTCCAGCAGGAGCCGTTTCTTCTTCCCGCGCTTTTCCGCCTCGTCGCGGCGGCGCAGCGCAGAACCGCGGGGGAATCGCAAAGCCAGGCGAGCGAGCAATCCGGTGCGAGCCAAAATGGTGGAAACAGTGGAAACAGTGGAAACAGTGGAAACAGTGGAAACAGTGGAAACAGTGGAAACGAGGGATGGGTGGAGCAGGTGGGAGCGATGGCGGGATGCCCGATTCTGCTGAGCAATGCCGAGTCGCTCGACGGTTTGGACAGAAAAAACCGCGAAACTGTGCTGCTTTCCCGCGTGGCGGCTTCGCTGTGGCTTCGCGCGGTCGTGGAGGTCTTCGCCGACTGTCCGCAGAGCGTCGTGCGTTTCAAGGTGGGCGTTTTGGCGGGAAATGAGCGAAGATTTCGCAGCGTTTGGCGGCACTGCGCGACTTGGAGGGAAATCTCGCGCCGCTTTTGGCGCTCTACGGACTCCCCTTCCTCCCCGCGGGAATGGAGGGCGCCGGAAACCGCGGGAAACCGAGCGACGCAAAACCGCGGGAAAAAAAGAGCGCGCCGCGCGCTTCGCCGTTCCCGCCGTCGGTGTGCGTTCTGCTGACGTAGCGAGATTCCCGCGGTTATGAAGTAGGTGGGAAAATCTGCACGTGGTGCGGGAGGACGACGTGCTTCGCGTTTTGCCGCCAGAATCGATGCGATTCCCGTTCGTGTCGCTCGCGACGCTGCGGCTGCTTCTCTCCGATTTGGCGCGGTGGACGGAGCGATTTGCCGCGCTCAACGCGAAGACGAAGAAAGTGCCGATTTTTGGAATGCTCGAAAGTAGGGAGATCCGCGGGAATTGCTGGGAATCCTCGCGAAGACGCTGAATGGGGACTTCTTCTACGCGGTTTCCACGATTTACCACTGTTTGGTAACACTGTTCCTGCAGCAGTCCTTCGACCACGAGGGCGTGGAAAATACCCCCGATTTCCGGAATGAAACGATCGCGCCCATCGTGGTTCTGATCATGCAGATTTACCGCCAAATCTTCGCCTCCGCGCCCTTCCGGAATTCGGTGTACGAAGCCGGCTGCATGGACATAATTGGCGGGATTTTTGGAAGCGAAACGCCCGTATCGGATTTTGTGCTGCAGCCCCGCGGGAAGTGGGATTGACGGGATTGTGTTCCGTAGGGAGGCGAAGACGGTTTCCCTCCACTCGGCGACGCAGCTTTCCCCGATTCTCCAGTTGGTTTCCACGTTTCTCTCGAACCTGTCGCTGATCGAGGCCTTCCCCGCGGAAGTGTCTTCCCTCCAAACGTGCGAAACGCTCCTCTTCACATTCGCGGATTTTTCGCTTCGCTTCGCGGGAAGGCGGGAAATGATCGACTTCGATGATGTCCACGTGCGCGACCTCCAGCTGCTCAAAGCGACCGACGTGATTGGAAGGGAGGCACGTGACCTGCTCGTGCAGCTGAGCGACGCGGCTTCCGCGGTTCTGGAGCAGAAACAGATCCGCGAGAAAACCGCGGAAGCGAAGCAACACGTGGAGTTTTTGGTGCGGATAACCGTGGTTTATTCCGAAAACCCGATGAAACGCCTGTCGTGGATCGTGGAAGTTGCGATGGCGGGAAATGATGTGATGCGTAGGAAATCGAAAAGTGGAACGACGCGGAATTCGAAAAGAAGGCGGGAAAGGAAGCGGACGGTTTTGGCGGGAATCTGGCTTCGCTCTCTTCGGACACGTTTCGGTGGTTTTTCCAATCCGCCTGCGGGGAGTTTCTCCGAATTCTATCCGAACTCAACGTGGAAACCGTGCTCCAAGTCGACGAAACGGCCTGCCGGGCGAAACTCCAGGAGCTGAGCCAATCGTTTTCCCTCCTCGAGTCGCTCGTTTCCGTCACCAAAAAGAACGAGACTCCCGCGGTTCTGTCGGACACGATCCGTTTTTTCGGCCAATTTCTGAGCTATTTCCTGGGTCCGTGCTGGGCGTTTCTGAAGAGTCTGTTGGTGTCGATGGGCGGCGAAGTCGTTTTCGCGGTAAAAATCGTGCAGCGAAGCACGCGGCAGATCCAAAGCCTCTGCGCCCACGCCAAAATCACGCGGAATTCCGCCATTCTGGCGTACGTGCCGAAGATCAAGAAGCAGCTGGAGCAGTTGATTTATTTGATCCGCGAAACGCTGAAAAAGGCGGGAGCCGAAGACGCGTTTTGGATGGGGAATTTGAAGAATCGCTACTTGAATGGCGAAGAAGTCGACGAAGAGAGGGATCTGGGAATCGGAGAAACTGGAGAAACTGGGGAAACGAAGGGAAGAGAGCGGAGGAAGGGAAAGAAGCGGGAGAGGGAAGCGGTGGAGAAGGGGAAAAAGGGGAAACGGAGGGTGAAAATGGAGGAATTGGTGCAGAACGAAGCGATGGAAGTCAGCGAAGAAGAAGAAAACGAAGAAAGCGAAGAAAACGGCGAGGCGTCGGAGGGAACCGAAGCGTCGGAAGCCACGGAGGACGCGAGCGAAGAAAGCGCGGGGAACGAAGAAAAGCGAGGAAAGGGAGCGATGGATCCGATGGATTCGATGGACTCGCACAAGTCCAAAAAGCTTCGAAAGGGAAACGAAATGAATGAATCCAGTGAATCTAGTGAATCCAGTGATTCAAGCGATTCAAGTGATTCAAGCGATTCGCAGAACACTAACGAAATGAACGAGGAATCACGTGTTTGTAACAATCACGCTCTAAAATCACCTTCGGTTGCTCTTCATTCCCGCCTTCTTTCGTCCCTTCTCGCTCGGCTTTCGCTTCCACGCGCGCTTCGCGTTCCGCTTCTTCTTCTCGAAGTCGCTCACCGCCGCGGTTCGCAAATTTCTCCACTCCTTCTGCACGTCCTCCATCGTTCGCTACGTCGCAATCCCTCGCCTCCCGTACCGTCCGATAGAAAAACTCGCCGAAATCGCGCGGCAAACGCGGCTTCGCGGCGGCCTCGCTCCGATCCACGCGGATCGGAATCGAAAGCATCGACACCTTCGCTTCTCTCCGCTCGTTGAACCACTCCGTCGGCGCCAGCGATTCCAACGCGCTGCCGTTCAACGCCAAAAACACAAAAATACTTCGCAGATGAACGAGGTTCCGCGGGGATAGACGCCGATTTCGGAGAGGCGCGCAGCGCTTCCACCTCCATTCCCGCGGGGGGCTCAGTGTCCTCGGGAGTTTCGTCAGATTCTTCACTCGCGGATTCTTCACTCGTGGATTCTTCGTCTTTCGCGGGCGTTTCCTCCTTGTCGGGCGTTTCATCTTTGTCGGGCGTTTCATCTTTAGCAGGAGTTTCCTCCTTCGCAGGCGTTTCCTCGCCTTCTTTGGCGGTATCGGCATTGGGGGAGAAGAAATTAAACAGAGAAAACGAAGAGGCCGCCTTTTCGTCGAATAAACTGGCCATTTTGGACACGGGCGTTTCACTCGTTTCGTCCTGCTTTTCACTTTTTTCCTCTCGTTCGACGGATCCTACAAATCAGCCAGTTTTCTGGAATTCCACCCTTTGCGCCTTTTTTCGGCTCTTCTTCGCGCTTTGCACGTTTCTGTGCCTTCTTTTCATCGATCTCGCAGCAAGACGCCTGGGCGGCGTTCTCCCGCTTTTCCTGCTGGTTTTCCTCGGAATTCTGCTCCTCGACGTACGAATCGGGAGCGGGGAGATCGTCCTCCTCGTAGTTCTCGAGGGAAGCGAGAAGAGCCGCGGGGAGCGTGCTCACATTGGATTTGGATGAAGATGGATGGGATTCTGAATGAGATTCATTTTCGCTTATTTCGCTATGATTCGATTCGTTTTCGTTTTCATTTTCATTTTCATTATCGTTTTTGTTTTTGTTTTCGTTTTCACTTTCACTTTCACTTTCACTTGAATGATGATTCGATTCGATTTCACTTTCACTTTCATTCTCATTCTCTTCGTTTTCACTCTCAAATGACACAACTCCTTTTTCGATTCCTTTCTTTCCGTTCTCCTTCTTTTCATCTTCGTCTTCGTCTTCGTCTTCGTCTTCGTCGCTGTCAAACGACACATAACCTCTTTGCTTTCCCTTGTCTTCTTCTCCATCTTCGTCTTCACTTTCAAACGAAATAACCCCTCTCTCCTTTCTCTGGTTTCCCTGGTTTCCCTGGTTTCCCTGGTTTTCTTCTTCAAGCTCTCGCAGAAACTCCTCGTGCTGCGAATCATCCGAAGAATCATCCAATCGAATGCTGCTCTTCACGAATTCTTCCGTTGGGACTGCCGTCTGGATCCTTCGTCGCTTCGGACTCGGGATGGGATCCCACAAATTCTTTCGTGTGCCCGCAGGCGGCAAATCGAAGCAGAGCACTTCCGGTTGAATAAAGCGGTGTCTAGGCGTGAGAGAAGTAGGAAAAACGCACTTCTTCGTTGATACAACGTGCGAATCAGATGAAGTAGAAGGTATCGAAACGCTTTCAGGGAGAGATGAATCATGAGGTTCATTGGTGCTCGATTCCGTCTCCATTGAAATTACGTTTCCTTCTTCGTCTTTATATACCGGGTTTATCGAAGCCACAAAGAACTTTCTCTTACTCTTGCGAATTAACAAAGTGTTGGGGATTCCTGAAGGAGGAGCTAGTTTTACTACGGATTCTTCTTTCTTTGTAGAATCGGCTGCTTCCGTATTCATCTTCTCCTTCTCCTTCTCCTTCTCCTCTTTGATGAGTTCTAAATACGAAGGTTTGGCGCATTCAATTCTGTTTGTAATACGACAACGATATAAAAATACTTCAAAATATTCCCTTTCCACTTTGTTCCATTAAACAATGACCGCAATTGTTCAAAAGCATCTTTATTCTTGTCATCTATATCTATATAACTACAAAATCAATAAATTAATAAAATATTACGCAAATCCTTTACATTGGCCCTTTTCATTCCGGATCACATCTACCGCCTTTATCTCAATTTTGTTGTTGAGAGAAAAACGTTTTTGTATGTCCTCTGGTGAAATATTGGGAACCAATCCACCAACTACGGAATTACGCAACAACACATCCATCTTACTAAATATTCTCATCACGTATTATTGAATCTTCGGTAATACGTACTAGACGACCTGAATATATATATATATCCTCTAAAAGACGAGATATTGACGTTTTTTGCATAGAGGAGTTTCATATCGATTTGCAAATCCACCAAACCCTAGTTCTATTTTGTTTTCATGCCATTAAGAGCACTTGAGTTCTTTAGTGGAATCGGAGGTCTCCATTGTGCGCTCCGAGAAGTACAGCCTGATGCTACCGTTATTTCATCATTCGATATAAATCCAAATGCCTACCTCGTGTAAACCAAACGATTTTGAGTCAACCTGTAGTTATCATCACAACTTTCCTGATGTTCCCTATCTTCAGAGAGACATTACTGGAATAACGTATTACTCGATGTCTCTATTAAATTGCAGAAAGTATGAGCTTGATCGTTTCAATGCTGATGTTTGGCTGCTTAGTCCTCCATGTCAGCCTCATACTCGGCAGGGTATGAAGTTGGACTGCTCAGATACTCGCTCGGATGGACTATTACACCTTATTTCCCTATTGCAGGTAATCAAGAACATTCCGAAGTTCATTTTACTGGAAAACGTAGAAGGCTTTGAAAGCAGCGAAAGTCGAGATCGCTTTATAGCAGTTCTAAAGGAACGGCACTACTTTTATCAGGAGTTCATCCTCTCCCCTAACCAGTTTCAAATACCAAACCAGCGTGACCGATACTTCCTTGTTGCACGATTAACTGAATTCCCTGCGGTCCCTGAAGACACGCCTCGAATAAAATCGTGTCTGCGAGTCATTCCAGGACATGCTACGTATTTCTTCGCCCTTTTTGTAAAATAGATGCGAGAACATTGTATATAAGAACGGAACAGCTGAAATGGGAACAAAAGAATCGCAGGAGTTGTGGAACGAGCTAAATGCAAAGTGCAAGCCATTACGCGACTATCTAGATTCCGTTCTTGAAATTGGAACAGACATCACTCCCTTTTTAGTTCCGGATAAGATTTTGCAAAAGTCTGGAAGCAATCTGGATATTGTTTCTCCGGATGATAAATTCTCTTGTTGTTTTACAAAATCCTACAGAAAATATCACACGGGAACAGGATCTTTACTCCAAACGGCGGAGCCTTACCAGAACGCTCCGATTGAGCGTTCTATAGAGAATTTACGTTCATTACGTCTTCGCTATTTTTCTGGTATGGAGATGAAGCGCATTCATGGATTCCCCGAATCGTTTACCTTCCCTGAAGAGATGAATGAAAACCAGAGAGTAAAATTAGTTGGAAATATATCCTTGTGGTCTGCTACTAGTAGTTCCTTCATTAATACAGCTTAAACGTGACAGTAGTCGCTGCATTACTTCAATATTTGTTGAATATCTATTCTGTTTGATTATTACACTCTCAAGTCCAATATTGTTATTTTGCAGAATCCATATTTCGAGAGACAACCTGTCTTGCGCAAAGAATCGGACCTTTTCAAGAGAAAGTGGAATCAGTGGCAGGGCGTTTCGTGCAATGGATTTCTGTATTCTACAAAATAAATTTCGATGCTTCACTTATCAAGAGTTGGGTGTATCATATTGGTCTCAAGTTTAGCTTGCTAGTGCGACAACTCGCAGATCCATGAACGTAGGTACAGGGTGCTAATCTAAGTTTTTAGATTATTCGCGCATTCGCTGATAAGCCATTTGCCTATCAGGATATTTTTGAAAACGCGAAGCCTGATACAACCAAATACCGAAAGATCACCGGCGACTATGTTTCCACCATGAACGTGGATGGTAAAAAGATTCTGAAGGTCGCCCCCGAGGGATTGACGTTGGTTTCGTTGTGTCTGTGTGAGTTTCTAGTCTTTTGGCAGAAACCTGCATGAAGGAGGTGTCCCACTACCTCCGTGCATCGCACTTGGAGAAGCTGGCTCAGATCCTGGAGGATCCTGAGGCTTCTGACAATGACAAGTATGTGGCGATGAACTTTTTGCGCAACGCGCAAATCGCAGCGGAGCTGGAGCTTCCGTCGTGCCAGGACACGGGTACTGCGATCATCATGGGTAAGAAGGGTCAGTACGTGTGGACGGACGAGCACGACGGGGAGTCTCTTTCACGCGGCGTGTACAACGCGTACACGAAGCTGAACCTCCGGTACAGCCAGAACGCTCCTCTGTCGATGTACGAGGAGGTGAACACGAAGACGAACCTGCCTGCGCAGATCGATCTGTACGCGATTCCCGGGAACGAGTACAAGTTCATGTTCATGGCGAAGGGCGGCGGCTCTGCGAACAAGTCGTACCTGTTCCAGGAGACGAAGGCGCTGCTGACTCCAGGTGGGTTGTGTGTGTCGCGTGGGAGGTAGAGCGTCTGATGCCGTTCATCGAGGCGAAGATCAAGAGTCTGGGTACGGCGGCGTGTCCTCCGTACCACTTGGCGGTGGTGATCGGCGGCACGTCGGCGGAGACCTGTCTGAAGACGGTGAAGCTGGCCTCGGCGAAGTACCTGGACAACCTGCACACGAGCGGGAACGAGCTGGGCCGCGCGTTCCGCGACCTGGAGATGGAGCGGACGATCCTGGAGATGACGCGGAAGATGGGCATCGGCGCGCAGTTCGGAGGGAAGTACTTCTGCCACGACGTGCGCGTGATCCGAATGCCGCGGTAGGGAAGGCGGGGGGCGCTGAGACGCAGCCACGGCGCCTCGTGTCCCGTGGGAATCGGCGTGTCGTGCTCGGCGGACCGGCAGTGCTGGGCGAAGATCACGGAGGAGGGACTGTTCGTGGAGCAGCTGGAGCACAACCCGAGCCGCTTCCTTGAGAAGTACAAGCAGAGCCAGACGGACAGCGCGGTGAAGATCGATCTGAACCGCCCGATGAGCGAGATCCTGAAGACGATGAGCCAGTACCCGGTCAAGACGCGCTTCTCCCTGAGCGGCCCCATCATCGTGGGCCGCGACATCGCGCACGCCAAGATCATGGAGCGCCTCAACCGCGGCGAGGAGATGCCCCAGTACATGAAGGACCACATCATCTACTACGCCGGACCCGCCAAGACGCCCAAGGGCATGGCCTCCGGATCCTTCGGACCCACCACCGCCGGACGCATGGACCCCTACGTGGGCCCCTTCATGGCCAAGGGCGGCTCCATGATCTCCCTCGCCAAGGGAAACCGATCCCAGCAAGTCACCGACGCCTGCAAGAAGTACGGAGGATTCTACCTCGGATCCATCGGCGGACCCGCAGCCGTCCTCGCCAAGGAAAACATCAAGAAGGTCGAGTGCCTCGAATACCCAGAACTCGGAATGGAAGCCATCTGGAAGATCGACGTCGTCGACTTCCCCGCGTTCCTGCTCGTCGACGACAAGGGAAACAACTTCTTCGATGGACTCCTCTAAGACGGAAAGAGAACGACGACGAGGAGGAGGAGGAGGAGAGAGAGTGCGCTCAGAGTAGTGTGTGCTGTGATGTCTTGTGTTTGTTCGAGAAAGAGAAAGGAAGGAAAGAGGGAGAAAGGGATAGGAAAGAAGGTAGGAAAGTGAATCGATTACTTGAGTAATAGCGAAGGAGGGAGCACTGGTCCAATGAATAAATTGAATTGTAAGTGACTCACTGATTGCAACAAACATTAAACATGCCTGGGAGCAAATCCTTTATCAAACCACATTGAGGGCAACGGAAACTTACAGACTACATTCAAAAAGCAGTGATATCAATACCTTCCTTGCCAAATCACGAATAGTACTATCAGAACTTCGAATGAAACTGATACCATTCTGTTCTTTGTCCTCCAACATTACCTGAATCATTTGCACCATCGACTCAACTAAAGCATCAATAAAAATCAAAGATATCACTGGAGGTCGCAGCTTGCCAGGACTCGTTGTGATATGCAGAAATGTTGAAGCAAATTTTCTGATTAATCTTGAAACGGCCGTTCTCCTACCAGATCAGCGTCCAAAATACGACTTTACAGTCATCATATAAAAGTTCGGAGCAGAGAACGGGAAATTATCGGGCAGCTCGATGCGACCATGATACACACCTCCTTCGTAAGGAGATTTGTCGGGACCACGAATGGTAAAGTGCCAAATCAGCTGGTTGTCCTAGAATATTACCAATTTTAGGATCATTCAACAGGAAGAGGGCGGAACCAGATATAAGGGTTCGTGCACTTTTGGGCATTTTCCAGTTCCTAGAATAGTATCTCACGATTCTAGTTTACCTTAGCCAGTCTCCTGGCCTGCTTTGCTTTCATCGAGGCAGTGTTCATGATTTATTATGAGAAACTGTACATTCAGTTAATCTTGATCGTCTAATTCTGAACGATTTAATACTCCATAGCAATGCATATCCAACAAACAATTCATTCGGCAACTATTCTCGACCTCTTGAGAATCTTGCTATACAAACAAACAGCAACTCCGCTTGTGTCATCCGCGTATTTCTTCCCCGTCAGCTCCAGCAAGTGCGTCTGGGCAGCCTGCAGAGCATGTGACAGACAATTGCCAAGGTCTTCTCCACTCTTGAAATAACCTACTATTTCGCTTTTCTCCATGTACGATAGAAATCCATCACTTCCAAACAGAAGAATCACGTCATGATTCGCAGATTGCTGAAAATCAAGAATCTCGAATGTGGGGTCCGAAATCACTCCGTATCGATGAATCAGCTCATCTCCAATCGATCGGCTCATCGCCAGACCTCCTCGTGTACATTCCTTATTTGCAAACACACGGGGGATTGGAGGAACGTATGGTACAATTTGATACACGGAGACGAATCCTCCCGATTTTTCGATTCGCTGCTGCTCTTCAACAGCTGTTAGAGAGTGGGTTTGGTTAATGGATAAAATGTCGGTCGAGTCGTTCGATTTTGAGAGCATGATGAGTCTGAGCTTTACATTTTAGGGGTGGTTCCTACTCTGAGTCACCAACATTAAGACTTGTGAGACTAAGTTGGTGTTCTGAATGAAGACTAAATAATGCGATGTTCGCTGTGCAGCCGCTGCGCTTTGAGTCAATTGACTTGTTCTGAATCAGGCTTTGCTCGGCGTGAGCTAGAGCGTGTTGCATGACACGAGACGCTTCACTCTGGGGAAAAGTACCCGATTGAAGAAAAGAAAGAAGGAACTCTTGCCTAATGACGGAAGCAACACAGTGACCGTCTTTCCCGTGGCCATCAAATACCCCAATAATAAAGTATTCGTTTTCCATGTCCGAATACACGAGTACGCGGTCCTGATTTGGTTTCTTTCCATTATGACTATTCGATTATTGCACAAATCGATTCAAACCACTTGAGAGAACCCCATGCAACGGAAATGGGATCCTCACAGTTCTCTCCCAGAATGCGTTCAGAAAGAGAAGGGGGACAAATTAGAAGTTCTTTTTCAAATTGAATCTCGATTAATCTTCGTGTTTCATCAGAAAACATAGCAATAAAAACACTACTCTGCCTCCTCTTCCATCTTCGTCGCCTTGCCCGTCGCTTCATTTCGCACTCTCCGTACAATTCCCATTAAATAAACGTTCTTCTTCGTCACCTTCGAAAAATCTGCCTTCATCAGCGAGTCAAGAATCTTCTTGATGTCATCCTTCGGGAACGTTGCCACGGCGTCTCGCGACTTTTGGTCGAATTCCTAAGCATGCCAGCTCGCTTCCAAGCCTACTTCCCACGCCAACTTGGAATGCTTCGACTTGAGGTATTGCAAGATATATTTGTGCTGCTGGTCACAAGAAGAACTCAATCAAACGTTCTCCGCGAGATTCCGCGAATTGTGCAACTTTCGCATGCGGTTGATAAAGTCCTTCTTTTTCTATGATTCGAAAGGACGAATGGCCATCGTACCGCACTGTGCTTCCCGCCATCCTTCGTCTCCTCCACATTGATCTGTCGACCATTGAAGTACGTTCGGTGCAGATTCAGCGCCTTCCAGACGGAGCCGTCGGGAATATCCACAAACGCCATGCCTTTGTGACAAGCAGCACACACTCATACCTCTAAATTTGTTTGTCTCCTTCTCTCGCATCATTCGAATCTGACGGACCTCTGCATGGAATAGAACGAGGGCAAAACCAACCAATGTCATTCTTCTCGAACAACTCGCGGATTTGGTCTTCGGATGTGGAATACGCGAGCTGGCCGAGGAATACAGTCTAGCGTCACAGCAACGGAGCCAAATACATACCACTGTTTTAGACTCGTCGATTTCTCGCTTTGGCCTACCTCCTTCATTGAAATTGCATAGAAAACTACTTTTTCGGCTCCTCCTTCGTTACGGTCGATTGCTTCTTTTCCTGCTTCTCTTCCTTCTTTTTTTCCTGCTTTCTACACTTCACTCGCCCCTCCGACGCGAATACACTTCGGAAGTTTTCTTTTCTTCTACATGGTGAATTCCCTCCGCTCTGCGGCCTACCTTGTGGCTCAAACTCGATATGTCCCATCTCTCTCAAACCCGATTCCAACAAACAACACAAAGAACGCCTTAAAGGTTAATCTGCAGTCGGACCTGTCCCAGCATGGGGTTTCCCTCATAAATGGTGGCGGTCTTCTTCTCCCAGTCATACACCACGGTGTGCAGCGTGTAGAGCGTGGAGCATCCTCCGTTCTGATAGATCGGGAAGTCGGGATCACCGCTACCCTCAAAGTTTCCCCGTTTCCCTACAAATCGCCGAGAATCGCGACGGCCTCCTTCTTCGTTCTCGCGGGCATGAGCTGCGCGGCCCGGTTCATGCGATGGCGCGAAGACGCGTCCTCCACGTCGTCGACCATGGCGATATTGAACATGTTCGCGTGGAAGTGCGATCGCTTCGCCATCGGCGTGAACACGCCGTACTACCGCTCACCCGCCGCCTCCGCGACCCACCACGCCGAACGGAGCCACCTCCACGTCGTACGCGCGGCGCTGCGCGAGAGAGAGCAGCTGGTAGTTGTGTCCCACGAAGCAGTTCTTGTCGATGATCACGTCCAGCGCCTCGTCCAGCGACTTCGCCTCCAGCAGCCGGCGCGTCACGAAGTTGCGGCCCCAGCCGTCCACGTCTAGACCGTAGAGAGAGGCGAGAAAAGGGACTGGCGGTCTCCGTCTTGAGGTAGTTCATCGAGAACGCGACGAAGCGGTTGAAGCCGAACGCTGCCATCGACTCCACGCATCGAACCTACCGCTCGTCGCCAGCTGACCCGCGTACACGTACGCCGTGAAGTCGGAGAGAACGATGTTGTCTGCGGGAGAGGGGAAACGGGGAAACTACCTCGCGTGATCTTCATGTGCAGAAGGAAGGTGCGGTTGCGATCGACGTCGACGCCGTCTTCGTTGTGCGCCAGAACGACTAAAATGGGAGAGGATGAGAGGAAAAAAACGCTGGTCGTCCTCCATAATCAAAACATCGGAACAGTGATCAGCAAGGCTGTAGCGAAGCGCTTCAGGAACGAGGTAGCTGAACTCCTCTTCCATCGTGTACATCAGAGCGACAGTGAAGGGGACATCGGCTCCAGCGGCCATTCCGCGCAGCTCGTTCATGTAATCGGGGAATCGTTTATCCTAGAGATGCAAAGAACGCGGAAATGGGTACGTGAATAGAAATGACACGAGCAACAGCGGCTCTTCCCTCCTTGGTCTGGCTCCAAGGAATCAAAGTGTTCTGCAGGACGGTGTCAATACGATATCTCTCCTGAATGGTGTTCTTTGTTTTCAAACCATACTAGCGAGGTGAGTCAGACCCAAAACGAGTATACCTGGTATCCAGCATCATAGTAGTTGTCCGCCTCCACAAATATCTCCTCGAAAGTGCACAGATGAGAAGGAATGCTAGAGGGAAAGCCTGGCCGGAGAGTTTACTCAGAAGCCAACACGAGTGTTGCGAAAACCAAAGCAGTCACAAAAGCTTTCATCGAAAAGATTCTACTACCTAAACCGTAGAACCTTCGAACACTCGGAACCCCTGTTTCCACCTTTCTGAAAAAAACAAACAACACACACATTTATATGTTTACCATCATAGTTCACGCGAGAATACAAAATAACATCTCACAGAGCTACTCTTATCAGAATCCACTATCCATCGTCGCCAGCGACGACTCCTTCCCTCCATCCATCCCCATCATCAAGTCCGCGTCCAGCGACGCATTTCCCCTCATTTCGCCATCCGTGTCATACAGCAGCTTCATGAGATCGAGCGACTCGTACTTCTGCTTCGGCAAGCTTCCACGCGGCAGGGACCCGGACAGCGACCCTCTCTCTCCCTCCGGATCGCGATCCCACGACGCATAGACTCCATGATTGAGCGTCCCCACGCGTGCGTTCGGCCGCAGCCGCACCGGCGGAATCTCGGTTTGGGAGGTCGTGGAGGTGAACTCGGGAGCGAGGAAGGCGCCGCTGGGCGCCGAGGAGAACTGCGAATAATTGTCGTCCAGTCCCCCGTAGAAGTCGGACGGCTGGTTCCCCATGATGGTGTTCTAGAGGTGAGAGTCCCGCGGGGATCGCACTCCTGAGAGCAGCAAGGTGTCGATCTGCTGCAGATTCTCGCGCTCCTGCTGGATGGCCTGCAGGTAGCTGCTGTTGCTCTCCGACGTGTCCAGCGGCAGCGTCGAGTAAAACGACTCCAGCGGGTCCAGCGGAAACGCCCCGCCCTCCAGGTCCAGGAAGCCCCCGGATGGCCCCGAAAACCCGGAAAACCCGGAAAACCCGGGAAAGCCCAGCTCGGCGGCCGATCCGTTGGGTCCGTTGGGTCCGTTGGGCATACTGGACGCATTGACTCCGTTGGGCCCGCTATATCCACTGACTCCGCTGACTCCACTGGGACCGCTGGGACCATTGGGACCATTGGGGAGGTCGGAAGCGGCGGTCGCTCTACACGCTCACAGCCCCTCCTCGCACCCACTCTTCCATGCCCAGTCGCTCCGAAACGCCCATGCCCATGCCCAAGCCCAAGCCCAGATTGCCGTGGCTTCGCGTCACGGGCGATTTGGCGGGCTGCGCGGCATCCCCGCCGCGACGCGAGTGGCGCGCAGACGGCGCACGCGCTCCTTCCGAGGCCTTCTTGAGAAGCTCCGAATAGGTCGAATCAAAGCTCGTGGAAGATACTAGGGATCGTGGAAACGGAGAAACCCCACGTGGAGAAATGCCTTCCGAAGGAGGGTCGCTTTTGTTTTGCACCGGAATGCGCAGAAGATTGCTTCGCGCCGCGGAACGATTCACGTAGGTACCGAGACGCTTCTTGCGGACACCGTTGCGGCTGGCGATGGAGTTATAGCGATTTTTGACGGCGTTTTCGGAACGACCGGGGAGGAGCTTGCTGATGAAGGACCACTTGTTACCCATCTGGAACTGGGCGTTGATCAGAATCTCGTCCTCCTCCTCTGTCCAAACGTCTTTTGATACGTCCGGGCTTAGATGGTTTAACCAGCGTTCACGACACTGCTTGCCAATCCTCCCGTTTATGTGAGACGCAATTGTAGACCACTTCTTGGGGCCGTGCTTTTCAACTAAAGAACGAAGCAATTTATCTTCTTCTTCACTCCACGGTCCCTACGCGTCGCGATTGCGCTTACTATCCCTACCTTTACTGTTTGATCACGTAGAACTTGCTCCCAACGCATTTGACATTGTTCTGGAGTAATTTGCTGGGTACGTAGTTTTTGGCACACCTTAGACCAGTCGTTACTCCCATATCTTGCTACAGCCTCTCGGATCATCTAAATTTTTAACAAAAACTCCACGGCTCCAACTTCATCTAACTCACGTGTCCACACGATTGTACCCGATCCTGAATTATCTTGCATAGAGAATTTTTCAAGGATGATAACAATACAAACAGAAAAACACGATGTATTACCAGAAAGAGAGTTAAATAGAACTAAAACTACAAACTTCTCTTAAGGTGATCCCTTTTATAGCCTTAAATAAAGGCCTGCTAAAAATATGATGATAAAAGATGAATAAATCCGAATCGCGGTTATTTGGAACTCTACAAGAACAATACTTTCTTCGATAAGCGTATTGCGGGGGTCAGAAATGCAACGGAGAAAAATAACAGAAGAGGAAATCATCATCCTCATAACAAAATATCTGGAAGTTTGAAAGTCATGCTCCGTTGAATGTAGGAGAATGGGTATGCCAAGTCTGCAAAGCTGTTCAGGAAAGAAAACAGTTCTAGGATCATTGACTATGAAAGTGTATGTTTGAAGAGAATGTTTGATATAGATGGAATCGATTCATGATTTAGAGTGGATTCTGAATGATTATTTCCGATTAAAGGAACTGGAGATTGCACGACAGTCACTTTCGCATCAAATCTCGCTATCTATGGGTCCAACGGTAGAGCAAGTATTCAGAAATATGCAGGTATGAGGAATTGGTAGTTCAACGCACAGGTTTTGTTAGGTGACTATGCTGAGTATCGCTCAATGATTGAGAATCAGATCGATCGAATCAATACGGATTTTGAATTCAATAATAATGGGTTGGAGGTGCCTGTGGATCAAAGAGACCCTATGAATCCGATGGGGTCAATGGGTACTGTGAATCCTATGGATTCGATGGGTGCTATGAATTCGATGGATTCGATGGGTGCTGCGAATCCGATGGACTCGATGGGTGCTGCGAATCCGATGGACTCGATGGGGCCTACAGGTTCTATGGACCCTGTGAGTCCTATGAATTCGACAAACGCGATCCCTCCGACAAATTCGATGGGTTTTACAAACTCTGGAAATCCTACAAATCCCTCGGCTCCTACAACTTCTTTGGGTGTGGGAAACTCCGCAAATCTTCCCACCGTTCCAAAAGAACAAACTCCTTCCCAGCAACCAACTACCTCTATTACTACTCCCTCGAGTCCAGGAGACACGGAGAATTCCTCTTTACAAAATAACGACGAAGTAGCTCTGTCGATCCATCACAACTAGGAATATGAACCGAATGATGAAGTCGATCTCCCCATGGAACAATACCTCCACCTCTTCCGCACCCTTCCTGTACCCTTTCCGATCTCTCTCTACCATCTAGGATATTCTTCCCGATGTGATCAACAAGGCCCTCAACGAAAACCCCGTGATAAAGAACACATTTCCTACCCTGCCTAATCCGTAGTGACCAAACAATTGAGACGATCATGGACACGTTGGAAAACACTCCGGGTTTCGTGGAGCGAATAGGTTCCATAAAGAATGTGGAGCCGGAGCCTCCAGCGCGTAAAACTCAGCGAAATAATCACTCTCCTTCAAACCCCGACAACGAGAAAGCCCCAGCTTCCAAGAAAACGAAATTGAAACAAGTATTAATTGTTTGTTGCGAAATCAATAATTCCAAAAGTCGGGCCGATTTTACCCGTTCCGTACAGTGATTCCTTGATTATAAAAGCAGTATGGATAGTAATCACCATCACCACCCAAGTAGCACTTAAACTGCACTGTCAATAATGTCTGAAGCTGCCGTAACCGTCCGCGTGAGAAAGTTTATGAGAAACCCTCTGTTGAAGCGTCGCCAGATGGTTTGTTTTTGTAGAGTCGTTGTAAAGCCTAGACCGTCGAGGTGATTCATCCCAAGCGTGCCTCCGTGTCCAAGGATGAGCTTAAGAACATCCTTTCCAAGAAGTACAACGTGAAGGATGATAAGTGCATTATCCTCTTCGGATTCCAAATTGCCTTCGGTACTGCATTGGCAGTAGTGTTCTGATTGCATAGGAGGTGGTCGTTCTTCTGGCTTTGCTTTGATCTATGACTCGCTCGATGACGTGAAGAAGTTCGAGGCTAAGTATCGTCTTGCTCGTGTATGGTGCTATCTGAGTTGGGTCACGCGTAGTTCGGCATTCAGGAGCATACCAGACAGGGTCGTAAGATGCTGAAGGAAAAGAAGAACCACCAGAAGAAGATCTGGGGAACTGGCCGTCGTGCTGCTCTGCACAAGGCCAAGAAGGCTCAGGACGATTAAGCTTGACTCGTTCTCTGTTGTATGGTGTGGTTACAACTCTTTTGTTTGTGCGATACAGTCGATTTACGGACATGCGTTTCCTTGCTACCTCGTTTTTTTCTTTCTTGTTTTTTGCAACGCGGAGTTCGTCTCGAGCAACTCAGAATTCGTTTTCGAGAATCGTGGAAAGTCGAATGTCAAATTTGCGATTGGAATAGATGGATGGATGCGTAGAAAACGAAGGTTGATCTGTAGAACTTCCATGCAGCGTTCATTATATTTTCGATATTCTAAATGAAACACGAAAGTGGACTGCGCAAGCGAAAGTACATGCGTTTAAGATCTTGCATACTAGGAATAATCACCCTTCGGAAAAGATGGAAAACCATTCTGTGAGCCAGGAGAGTTCCCCCGAAAACAGTGTGCAAGAGGGAAAAGAAACTCTCTACACGATCAAGAAGTCGTTTTGGGGAAGAGTACAGGATGTCATCTACTCTATTATTGGAAATGGGTATGATCTCGTCACGAAACCCCACACGGCCACTTGGTTGGTGCTGTTTATGTTGATCGTTATATACTATACGTGCTTTATAAAGACTCCGAGTATCTTTTGGTAAAATAACACTAGGAATTAGGTGATCAGGTGAATAACATTCGCTCGGGTGTGATCCTTGTCTGTTTGTTCATTATTGTATTTGGAGCAAACCAAGTACTTTTGTACTCTCTGCTTGATTTTCACAGTTCCAAGAAGGCCCAATTTCGAGACCGCACCCCGTGGTCTGGAAGATCATTCTTGCCATCGCCGTCCTCTACGAATGTCTGCTTCTGTTCATCCTGTCGCTTTCTCCGGACGATGCCCGCCAATTCATGAAGTTCTTCGACTCCAATCTGGGCACCCCGCTGACCTACCGTGATTACGCTTCCGACTGCCGAATCTACATTCCAGAGAACCCGAACCACTTCAAGAACGTCAAGGACGTCTTCGGAGACATCTTCATCCTGGCCCACTTCCTGGGCTGGATCTGGAAAGCGTTCATCTTCCGCGACTGGCGCGTTCTGTGGTTCATTTCGGTCTGGTTCGAGTGCCTGGAGGTCTCCGCGCAGCACATCCTCCCCAACTTCCAGGAGTGCTGGTGGGACAAGATGATCATGGACGTCTTCGGATGCAATTTCGCGGGAATGTGCGTCGGAATGTGGATCAACCGCATCCTCGCCGCCCGCGAGTACGACTGGGTCGATTTCCGCGACATTCCCGACAGCTACGGCCGCGCGCGCCGCTTCCTCAAGCAGTTCTCCCCCTACAAGTGAGTCTCCCGCGGGGACGTGAGAGATAGTTGGAAGGTGTACGACTGGGATATCTTCGGCTCCTTCAAATCGATGCTGCAGATGGCCTTCGTCTGCGTGCTCTTCGAGATCGCCGAGATGAACGCCTTCTTCCTGAAGTCGGTGCTCTGGGTCGAGCCGGACGTGCCCACCGTGCTGGGAATTGACGAGTAGCACTACCTGGTGACGGTGCGTCTGATCATCTGGGGACTGCTGTCGCTGCCGGCGGTCCGCGAGGCGTACGACTTCTTCCACGATCCGAACAAGCACCGACTGGGGCAGAACTTCTGGACGGCGATCTGCATCGTGGTCACGGAGTGTCTGATCGACTACAAGATGGGAGAAGTGGGGAAACCGCGCGGGATCGAGCGTAGAACATCCTCTATGGGCCGAATATCGCGCCGTTCCCGACGACCGTGAAGTGGTGCTGGGGCGTGTTCCTGGGGCTTTTCGCGCTCTGGACGCTGCTGTACTTCATGGTAAGCGATGGGGAGAGCGAGTAACGCGCAGTTCGGAGGAGGGAGAGTGGTGTACGCGTACGGAGGCACGGGCTCGCGCGCTTGGGAGATCATCTCGCGGATTCTGGTCTATTCCATTCCGATCCCCATGCTCTATTTGCTCTTCTGGGATATGGCGCTGAAGCCCCACATCGCCTTCGATTCGTACTCGATTTAATCCAATCCGAGCGTTGGATCGAAGAAAGAAAGAAGAAAGAAGAATCGAAATTTTGTATGGATCGATTTTGATATTTTGTTTATTCGTCCATTCATTCGTTCATTCGTTCTAAATTCGTTCTTTCATTCATCCATTCATCCATTCGTTCGTTCTAAATTCAATCTTCTTGGAATCATGTTTGGGACAAACAGAACAAAACACACGGCAACAACAGCCGCGCGGAAGCTCCGGCTTCTCGGGCGCCACGGGTTCCGACGCCTCCAGCAATTGAAGCTGCTGCATTACCTCCTTCGCCGCGTCATCGAGCGGCTCCTTGGCTTCCAACTCGCGGATCTGGGCATCGACCTCGCTGCTCTCGTTCCAATGCGTGAGTTTGAAAAGATAGAGTTTGCTCAGCGGAGAGAGCGACTCCACGTCCACCAGCAGCGTCTTCATCATCGACTCGCCTCGCTCACGGACTTGATTGTAGCAATACCGAACGCCCGCATCCGTGATCGCATTCCCTACTTCTCACGCTCGCCACCCAACCCAACTCCGGATGTCGATGTGCGAGGAATGAGCGGAAAGCGGCACCACGAAAAGAGGAAAAACCCGATCGCCCAGCTGCGTGTCTTCCCCTCATTTCCACGTTTCCACTCCCTACTCTGCAGAATCACCGAGTCCAAATTGCGCTTCGCGTCCTCCGAAGCCGATCGATGCGTTGACTCATCGAACAAAACGCCTCGGTACCGCTCGACCGTTTCAATATGCTCCGATGTACTGTAATCCACGATATTCGCCCCGCTCAGAACCGCGGTTTTCATCTTCGGAAGGACCACCAGCGACATCAAATACACTTCCTTGTAATAGTACAGCGAATCTACGATCGAATTCGAATCGAACGTGCACTCCACACTTCCACGGTTTCGAGGTTTTGGAGAAACCCCTTCTTCGCGGCATCGGCAAAACCGCGCAACGAGCTGAAGTGGTAGTTACATTTCAGCACGAGTTTTTGAAGGCTTTCGATGCAAAACAGCGCGACTAAGTAGTACGAATAGTCGATTTGGCTGAACACTACGCTTAAATCGGGGAAACGGGGAAACTCTCCATTGACACTTCGGTGATTTCATTCACGAGTCCGTTCGGCGAGCACGAAAACGTCACGTCGAATCGATTACTCTCTTCCTCTTACCCCAGTTTCCCCGTTTCTACCTTTGATCTGCACTTCCTTCAGATTCGGAAACACTTTTTCATGAAAGGTCTGCAGAAACGACGCGAACGCGTTGGCCTTCAAGCACGTGTCTACCCCTCATTTCCCCGTTTCTCCGTTTACTCACTAAACTGAGTCGCTCCAGGTTCACCAGGTTCACAATCGCGTCGCTGCGGAAAAAACTGCGCACGCCTTCGTCCCACAGCCGTTCTTCGATCCACAAAACGCGCAGCGACGGCAGCGCCAGCGAGGCGATCACTTGCGGCAGCTGCTGCGCGGTCGAGGGGGAGAGGTTGTTGTCTAGCTGGGAGTTCACCGCGGGGATTACTTGCAATGCGGAGCTCTTTGAGCATGTAGGAGTGAGGGCGGATCTGCGCGAGAAAGAGCGGGAATGTGACGTCCAGCGTGTTATCTGTGGGGAGAGAGGGAGAAGAAGAGAGGACTGTTGATAGTGAAGGACTCCCAGTATCGTGAGGCGAAAATGAAACCGATTCCTTCACCGTTGATTGCGTTGTCTGCATGGAAGCGAATTCGAAAAAAAACTTTCAAAGGATACGATGAGAGCGCCGTTGGATTTATGGATCATGCTGTAAATCGTTTTGGCGCCTTCTTGAGAGATGTTGGTACTTGTAAGATTGATGAATGTGAGGATGGAAAATCTTGTCTCGATTCTTGATTTGATTGCTTTATACAAATAGGTAACACCGATGTCTCCAATTGGATTATCTGTATAAAACGGAGAAACCAAGCACTACAAGAAACATCGAGCCGAACCAGACAAGGAAAGTGGGAAGCTAGTTGTTTACAGAGAGTGAGTATTCCATCTGACGAAATTTTATTGTCTACGGTTCAGCTGTGCAAATACTCTCTACGCGATAGATTTATTTCGATTATATTCTTTTCAGTGTCTTCCGGAGATAAAAGTTGGAGAAAACCATCCAGATCTTGATTATCCAGTTCTAATCCTAAAAACGTAATTGCCTCACAGAAATCAAACCGGATGCATTCACTATACGGTTTTCAATCTAGTAGTTACAAAATACAAAAGATTTCGTACTGTTACTCTTGTTAGCTTACTATCAGGATTGGGTACAGATATGCATCTCTGTTGAACATTTGACTGTGTAAGACTAATGTTGGGAAGTAATACTTCTCCCATTCAAACAGTTATTGTTTTCCAGCCAAAGTAGTGGGTGAAAAGATGGGTTTAACAAAGACTATCGACTTTATTCAAGGTGAATTAACGTGTAATTGTATGCAGGAGTGTTTAAAAATGACAAATTAATAATATGACAAGTGTTTTGATTGTGAAAAGAATAGTAATAACAATAATTAGAATACAGAAGTTTGTATTCCGAATCGTTGAAATGAAACTCCTGACAACTACATAGAAGTTGATAACTGAGTATCTCTATAATTAGGGATAGAGATCGAATCGATTACATAGTTCAAAAGATGTCACAGGAAGAGATTGCAAGCGCTATCGAGTAGTGTAAGCCGAAACTCCATAATTGACTAGGGTTATCCCGAATAAGCTATTCTTTATGGGAGTGACGCGTCTCCCGAGAGATACGGAGGATGCTCACTTCTTTTGCACGGATGAAGTGTTTAGATACTATAACTACTTCCTGGATTTTGGCCCACTTAGTATTTGCCAAATCTACAGCTTTTGTACTGTTGTTGATTTGTGGGCTTTTTGCGTTTTGTTGATGCCTAGAAAAATGAAGAGCCGTAAGTTCGCAAACAAGAGGCTCTATTACTATTCTCGTCAGGACCCCAAATTTAAGGTTAACAGTATATTACTTCTCAGTTGTTATTTGGTAATCGAGATTGTCCGTTCTGAATATCTAGCTAATTAAACAAGGTTATTCTTGCGATGACATAGAACAGCTTTTCAGGGAGCAAACCCTTCCCTGCTTTCACGACGCCAGCCCTTACGAATGTAACCATTCATTGCACGCTTGATTGCAGGTGATTTTGAGCTCACTTGGCAACATTGCCTCGAAGGGCTGTCGATCGCGATCTCCAAGCACATCTTTGAGTGGAGCCTCTTCGATTCCTCCCAATACGAATTCTTCGATCGCGTGGAGAACGGTGACATGAACTGGATCATCATCAACCGTCTCCTCGCGTTCTCCGGTCCGCACGACATCCCCGAGGTGATTAACGACGTGCGCACCTTCACTCCGGAGGACTATCTCCCTCTCTTCGCGCAGCTAGGCGTGGGAGTGGTGGTTCGCCTCAACAAACCCGCCTACGACAAAACCCGCTTTTCCTCGCGGGGCATCGCCTTCTTCGACCTCTACTTCCCCGACGGCGGTCTCCCGCAATGTACGACTCGCTTGCATGCTTGACGGGCAGTCAACCAGATGCTGAAGTTCATCGCGATTCTGAAGACCCACGACTGCGGCGTGGCCGTGCATTGCAAAGCAGGCCTCGGCCGCACCGGCACGCTCATCTGCGCCTATCTGATCTACGAGTACGGGATGACCGCCGAGCAGGCGATCGGGTATTGCCGGATCTGCCGTCCGGGCAGCGTGGTGGGCTGCCAGCAGCATTTTCTGAAGGTAGCGATGAGGGCTTGGCGCTATGCGTAGCGAGTCGAAGCCAAGCTGCGCGCTTGTACCGACCAGGACGTCTTCGCTTCCCTCACCGCCAAGGTGGCTTCGCTCCGCCTCGCTGAGACGTAGAAGCACCCGCTCTACTCCGATCGACCGCTTCGCCGAATTCCACGAGTTGACAGTTTCTTCGCCAGCTCCTCGTCCTCGGTGTCGCCCTCGGTGTCACCCTCGGTGTCGCCCTCGGTGTCGCGGTCGGCGTCGCCGATGCTCCGAGATCAGGGATCGTCGCTGTACAATCGGAAAGTGGCGAATACGACGGAAGGGGGCAAACGAAGCGCCGATTTGACCGGTCAAAAAGACAAGCAAGACGAAGACGAAGACGAAGATAACAAAGACAAAAACAAGCACGGACTTCGGGAACAAGGGATTCGACGAGACCGAACGACTATGGATTCCAAGGATTCTGCGGACTCCACAGATTCCGTTGATTTGATTGGATCGGATGAGTGGAAACGGGGAAACCGGGAGGCCATGAAGGGGACTGGTGTGAACTCCTGCGAAGAAAGTACCGATCGTGTGGATTGTACCCGTGATAATGGAGTGGAAAAGTGTGTGGTCGAAGAGAGAGAGGAAACGAAGGAGGAAGAAACATGTCGAGATCCCATTCCAGATGTAAGTGCCGAGGAGACGGGTCAGGACAATGAAATCTCGGAATCCAATGTGACTGAGTCGTTTGATTCCACGCTTCGCATATTCTTGGTCTCCTTGTTGATCTCGCTACTTTACTTCACTCTTCCACTGCATTCGTTTATTATATTGCTTTTAGCTGTTTTTTTGTTTCTCCTTTATGGAAAGCAAGCAGAAAAGATGCTTTCTTGATCTAGAGGATCTTGTTTGTTGGATACGCGTTCGGTGATTTATGATAAACAAGCAAGTATGTTATTATTCACTTTTTAAAAGAATGGGTTGTACCAGTTCAAAAGCCGATGTTGCAGAATGCAGAGAAGAAGATTCTACTCCATTGGTAGAACTGAAAATTGATCAACAATCATCTTCTGTGAAAGAGGAGCTGATCGAGTCAATTCGGCAAAAGCGAAGTGAAGCAAGTGTAATTCTGGACATATCTGACAAAGGTTCTGTCCCTCCTACAAATGAAACCCCTACTTATCAATCCGATTCACTCATCTCGCCTATTCAATGTCCAGTTGAGATTGACTCGCTTTCAAGGAATCCATCTCTTCCTCAACAGCAAGAGATTGCATCAAGCAATATAACCATCGACCAAAATACTCTACAAACGGAGCCCAAAAGGGATTTTTCTTCCGAGAGTTCATTTGCTGATGTAACTGATCAAGACAGCGAGCAGCCTTCGAACTGCCACAACAGTTTGCCGGATGCTTCTAACTCGATAAGTCCTTTGGAATCTCCCGATAATCCCTTCGAGGCTTACCAGCTTCCCAGTTCGTTTTGGTCTCTGTCGAAACAAGACAAAATCAATGCGCTAAACGGGTCATTAGATGGGTTTTCCAAATTGAGCCAGCAAGCGGAAACGTCAGCTGACTTGCTATCTCTGCTCAATATGCTTTATTCTATTGTGGTTTTAGAAACCGACGCCTATGGTAAGCTGTTGTTGTTGGAGTGTTTAACTCTAGTTCTTCATTCCTTTTATTATTTGATGAATCAGCATGCATCGGAACTCGCATTTGTTTCTATATTATACTCTTCCCGAAGTAACTCCGATTGTACCATTCTTGCGACTCGTCTTCTTCTTTTCTACTATATCAATTGCGAGAACCTTAACAAGGACATCCAGCGACTTATAGAGAACGATGGCACGTGTACTCTTCTTTCCGTACTCCAGTACTTTTTCGACCGACAAGACTCGCTCCACAGCAACATCTGTGACCTTTTTGCGCTTTTATTCTACCTGAACCAGAATGGTGAGCATGCAAATCATGTCCAACATAGAACTCTTCTGCCGCACGCTCGTCAAAGAAGGAGGCTTAACCCTCATCTCGGACTACCTCTCCCAATTCCTCCAGCTGCAGTACTACGACTTCCTGGACTGCGCGATCGACGAAAGCCCTCCCAACGAATCGCCCAGCGAGAAAGCGAAGCGCGAAGACAGCCTCATGATCCGAAACATCTTCTTCTACATGTTCTACATCCTCAAAACCGCCTCGGCCAACCGTACTCTCTTCTCTCTCCCCTAATCTCTCGATGTTCTCCTCGCTCGAATCGCGCGCCTCGACTTCGTTCCCTCCAGTCTCCAACTCGTCAATCAGCTCGTCGCCATCCTCAACGCCACCGCCAATCCCGCCGACGACGACTCCAACTCCGTCGTTCTCTGCGACCCTCAGCCCTCCAGCACTTCCTCTCTTCTCTCTCCCGCCCAAACCGTCTTCGCCGTCGAGTCCAACGCCGAAACGCCCTTCAATCGGGACTCCTTCGCTTCGTTCCCCGCCCAAACCGTCTTCGTCGCCAATCCCAACTCCGAAACGCCCTCCAACGTGGCTTTGCCGCCCTCTCTCCCCGTCCAAGCCGCCTATCCCCGCGGGGAAAGCGAGGACTCGCTGGACAGCACCACGTCGAGCGTGTGCTACAACGGCCAGTGCGCCGAGGGCTACGACGTCGCCACGTACATCAGCGCGCGTCATCGGCAGTTTCTGGACCTGTCACGTGACATGGGGATTCTGGTGCTGAACCGGCCGGGCGACTCCACGCTCCCGGAGGACGTGGTGACGACGATCTACTACCTGCTGAACACGGTGGTGCAGTTCCTCCAGCAGTGCGTGCATCACAGTGGGCAGCGGGCGAGCAGCGTGAGGCGTAGGCTGGTGCCAACTCGCGTTCGTGGAGGCCAACGGCTTCGGTTCTCTGCAGAAGCTGGTCTCGCTGACGAACAACGCGTCGCTGCTCTCGAACATCCTGCAGACGCTCGACATTTTGAACTCGATCGTGTTTTCTCGTGGTTGTTGGAGGCGGCGTTGAGGGTAGAAACGCTCGCGAACAATGTTCTGAGCTCGCACGACGTGGAGCCGCTTTTACTGCTCTTGCTCTGCACGCTGCTGGATCGAGATACCTTCGAGGCGTACAATCAACGGCTTGATAAGCCTGTGGTGACTCGCGAGCTTCTGCAGCAAGTGCTGACGCTGATCAGCGAGCAGGCGGAGTCGAGCGGTGGGAGTGAAGAGGGCGAGTGAGGCGTAGGCGTGTCGAGAGAGCTGTTCGATATGGAGTGTCTGGTGCAGAATATGATCGAGCTGCTGAAGAGCCCGGATCAGGAAGCGCTGGTTCCTTCGATCGTGAAATGTTTACTTGCGTTAAGCGATTTGAATGGTCGGGAAGAAATGGAGCTCTGATGCGTAGAGAAGAACTTGGAGATGGTTTCCTCGTCTCGATTGCTCGACACGCTGCTTCCGGTGCTTCCGAGCCATCTGGGAAACGAAGAAATTGCCACGCAAATCTCAATGATTATCGCGATCTATTCGAATTATTGTAGCGGATGGGAGGGGCTTCGATGTAGATGGGTTTCACATGTTTTCGGAGCGTTTCGATATTGCTAGCTTGCTAAAGCTCATTATGGTCACGCATCGGTGTAATGTGGTGATTATGCAAAACTGCTTGATTTCTGTGTATTATATGCTCCATCTGAGTAGGAATATGTGGTGGGGATGATGCGTAGATATTACTATGCACTTAGATGAGGAGATGGTTGCTCTGTTATCTGAATTTGTCCAAAAGAATCAGTATGACCAAGCTCTCTGTCAGAGATTTTCCAAAATTAAGAGTATGTTAGTTTGATGGTCTTTTCTATTTTCCTCTTTGTTTGATTGAAAAAATAATAGAAGAAGAAAAAAGCGACCAGGCGGGATTGAACCGTCGACCTCTCAATCTGCAATCGAATGCTCTACCACTGAGCTATAGTCGCTCCGTTTCAGCACTTGTATCTAGTATGATAAGTACCCAGTTCATTCTGTCAAATGGAATGTTAAAAGAAGAAACTAATAATATAGAGGTATATAGAAATAATAAAAAGAGGAAGAATGAAATCAGAGAATGTACTATAATATCTACTTATATGCAACTGTGATTGAGAGTAACAGCTACTACAAACTACAAAAAAAAAATATATATATATATATATATATATTTCTTCTCCATAATCATATATATTACATAATTAAAAACAATGAATCACAATACCAAATCAAAAACAGAAGATAAAGAAAAAAGCGACCAGGCGGGATTGAACCGTCGACCTCTCAATCTGCAATCGAATGCTCTACCACTGAGCTATAGTCGCTCGAATTCGACATGCATCATAAGCCTAATGATAGATAGCCCATCTTATTCACACAACTCAAACAATGTCTTCCAAAGAAGAACTCTACTCAGTTTTGTCTGAGAAGATTGTCAAGTTGCACGATGAAATGCTGCGGTTCACTACACAAGCACAAAAAACGCAAAGAACCATAGCAACTGCCTGGGATGTGACCTGTTTATATGCAGATATGTAGGGCAACAGTAAATTTTGTTTAATTGGTTAGGTTCAAAAACGCCAACGATTTGCCTGCAAAATCTAATACTCCTAATTCCGCATAGTCTATATAGTTAGTACTGATTTGAGTTTGCTTTGTTTGAAAAATGGAGTTGCGTATACAAAGGTTATTCTAAGATTTTTATGATTATCCACTCTCAAATATCACATATACTACATACCGCAATAGTTTTTTTGGTGAATGGGGAATAGCTGTTCTTCCGTTTCTCATCGAAAGCAAAATGAAGCGCTAGTTGTATTATTTTGGTGATTTTCCTGTATTCTAGTTTGGAGTTCAGTGTTTGGATTTGAGTCGTCACATTGACTACACAGAGTATATTTATCACATTGCAAACAGTGGCAATGATAAACCAATAGATTTCTATGATGAGGATGAACAACAACCAATTCTCGAAAAGTTTCCTCTTTTTGTGATTGACTACACGAATTTGAAAGAACTAAATCTTTCGTTTCAGTTTCTGGTGGAGATTCCTGATGACATTGGATGTCTTCAGAATCTGCGTACTCTGCGCTGCTCTGATAATAAGTAATATGGATGTGATCTTAGTGATAGTAGATTGAAGTACATATCTGGCGAGCTCGAGCGTCTTGTCTATTTAGAAACGCTCGATCTTCACAACAACTGTCTATCGTTATTATTTTCAACTATTCGTTTAGATATAGAGTATTTCCTGAATCGATTTCCAAGTTAAGTCGTCTTCAATACTTGGATATTAGTGGGAATTTGTTGATGACCATTCCAAAGAGTATTACAAACCTCCTGGGTTTACAATATCTCAACATCGCAGACAACCGCTTGGCTCTTTTCCCCTATTTTCTTGGCAACCTTCCCTCTCTCTCCATCCTTGTCTGCCAGCGAAATCCATTCCGCGATGTGACGCAAGACATGTGCGGTCTCTCTGCAGAAGCTCTTCTGTCCACCATTCGTTTGTACTCGGGAAATCATCAAGACAGCGATGAAGATCAAGCCGTCTCTCCGTAGCAATCCGGTCTCGTTTTTCTTTCGTAGAATCGCACTGACTTACAATGACACATTTGTAAAGGGCAGCACGGTGAGTAATTACCAGCCCGTTAAACCTCCAAAGCAATTGAGCGAACCGCAATTATTCGATATCCACCCCATCAAGCATTGTTTTTTTTTAACATCCACAACCCAATATCAAAATATTCACGCGCGTAAACGCATCGCAGGACAGCGCAGCGCATGCTGAAGATCTGCTTACCATGGCGAGGCGGCAGCAGAGCGAGATTGAGATGGTGGAGCTTCCTTTATCGGTGTTTGTGTTGGCTGGAGGAACGATCGGCGAAGTGAAGTTTGGTCCAAAGAATCGAGAAGGACTCGACGTCGAAGTAGAATCGTGGAAGGAAGCATGAAAAGTAGAAGCTCCAGCAGCATATCGCTGGTGTTTTTTATGGAGCTGCGATTGGCGATGCGATTTGTTTGGGGAGCGAGTTTATGAATCGCACCGAAGTTCAGTTTTATTACCAAAACGAGCAGGAATTGATTCATTTCGATGAGATCGCAAAGGAAACAAACAAAGCACATCAACTCATTCATCACTACATCGATTACTCGCAGCTCATCACCGATCGTCATCGAGGTCGTTCCACGTTTCCCCTTTTCTGTAGTGCGTTGGGAGCACGGCGATTGGTCCGAGAAAACCGACTTAATGTTGCTTCTGTTGAGTTCTGTGATGAAAACGGGTCAATTCAACGAATACGCATTTGCAGATATCATTACTCGCTACAAATACGAAGTAGAATTGAATCTTCGCTTCCAGCATCCAGGGCGTTACACTGTTTGAAGATCAGGCTGGATTCGGACTGATCAAAACGCTGAACATTTTGGCCAACACGGAGCAATTCGCACACGCTCCCACGGAATGCAGCAAAGTGAGATGAACAAAAAGAAAGGTTGAATGTAGACGGTGTGGGAGAAGAGTAATGAAATGAATCTGGAAAGCCAATGCATTCCTCACTCCATGTTGCTTCCTGTACGAATCGTTCGTGTGGATCGATCGAATAGATTTTGTTTTTTGATGATTCGGTTCGAATAACGGAGAATGTGATTGGCTGCTGCAAAACGACGCATGTTCGGATTGATAGAATCGAGCTGATCATCGTAGTATGATTTGCGTTGCATCGGAATTTCGCTGCTTTTAGCTCGCGTTTTGTGTCACACGTTAGCAGGTTTGCTTTTATTGAATCAATCATGCGATAGAATTGAACAAAGAAGAGCCCACAAGCCAAACACGATGTCAATATATGAAGGAAGAATATTCCAATGTGAAGAAGTATTTCCAAGAGCAGAAGGACCAAGCGATTATGGAGCGGATTCTCGAAGTGAAAGACGACTGGAGCGATTTGCTGAGTATTCGCAACGAAATCGAAGAGAAGCAATTGTATCTTTGCCTGATTCTAGTGGATTTGAAATATAGAGGGGAAGTCTATGAGTGCTTTTTGTATGCAGCGTTCTTCTACGTCTACGATTATCCTTATATCAATGCGATGATGCGTGTAGGCAATTGATCGGGGTTTTATTCTTCAAGATCTTCATCGAGGGTGGAAATAGCTGCACAAATAGCTTCGTCGTCGGTGCGTTGATTGGTGCGAAACAAGGAGTAAACAAAGTGGTATTAAGCGCTCCCGTGGGTACTGCGTGGGGTGGACTGATCTGCAGTTGCTTGCTCAGAACCTCATTCATCGGGATTATCTCGTTCAATTTATCAATCGATTACTCGACATTATGAACTTATAAACGTTGATCGATTGTTGGCTTTTTGTTTGTTTGTTTGTTTGTTTGTTGACTACAAAACACTTCATATTACAGATAATCTCCGACTTCCTGCACTTCCATTTCATGTTCCGGCACGCTGATCAACGCATCGATCTGCTGTTTGTTCAAATTCTCCCGCACCAAATCTTCGAACGATTTCTGCTTGGACGTGAGGCGCTGTCTGTGCATCAGCAGCTTCACATCGTCCACGTTCACCGTCCTTCGCTCTCCCAGACTGCAATAATCAACGAGGCGATCCGAAATGGACTAGACTTCATTCCAACCCTCCGCCCAAACATCGAAGAACTCGCTGGTGATTTGATTGACTTCTTCGAAGACTTCTTTCCCGACCCTCCGACTGCAGTTCGCCATCACGAGTTTCTTGATCAATGCGAGCGACATTTCTCCGCTTCTATGGATCAAATCGAGTCGCAGAGCGAGAAACTCGGAGGACTTGCGATGCGTGTGGATTTTGGTTCGATTGGGGATTCGAAGGCGCGACGAAAGCGAAGACGAAGGCGGCGGCATGATCGACGGTTCCAGCAGCGAGGTTGCTTCGCCCAATTGGCTGGGCTGCGAGGGAATCAGAAGCTCGCGCAGCGTTCGCTCTTCCTGCGAGTTGGCGAACGGAATGTCCCCCATCGAAGCCGATTCAATCGAGGCAACCGAGGCAACGCTGTGCTGCGATTCCCCTTCTTCTTCTTCTTCTTCCTGTTCTTCCTGTTCTTCTTGATCACTTTTCTCTTCTTCTTCAGGCTCTTCAGGTTCTTCTTCTCTTTGTTCACTTTTTTCCTCCTCCTCCTCCTCTTCTTCCTCCTCTTTCTCTTCTTCTTCTTCTTCTTCCATTGATTTTGGTTCTTCGCTTTTTCTCTTTTCCTTTGATTCCTCTTCTTCTTCCTCTTCTTTCTCGCTTAGAATCTCCATCGAAGGCTGCATCATTTCCCCTCCGTTCGATTCCTCTCCCATCATTCCCTCGTCCATTCCCGGACTCATTTCCTCCGCCTTCTCTTTTTCCCTCTTTTCCTCGCTTTTCTCCTTCGGTTCCTTGGCTAAAATCTCGGATTCCTGAAGAGTCGAATCCATGCGACTCCCCGAAATTGAACTCAGAGACAAATCGTTCAGTTTGGGTTGAGTCTGAAGGCTTTGAAGAACGTCAGGAGACAGCTGCTTCATTTCTGATGGCTGAAAGAGACTCGAGTATGTAGAAAGACGCTTGCTCTCAGAGAGGAGAAGCGAGTCATAATCCGATCGACGAATAGAACGCCGACGTTTCGTAGGAAATGCGACGAAGGAAGTTTCGGTCGATTTTAAAAAGCTAGAATGATTGGAATCTGGACTGAGAAACGAATCCGAGCCACTGCCCAAGTTTGGCTGTCTCATCACTACAAACGATTCGTCTGTCGAAATGGACGGAGTCGTTGGAACAGAAGGTAGAAATTCGCCTGCTCTCTTGAATACTTGCTTAGGTGTTTCTGGAAGTGACTCATTCTTTGCTTCCTTTGTTTTAATTGTATTTCTTCTAGAAAGATAGGAAAGCTACCATAAAATAATATAAATAAAATTAAAAATACGTGTGATTTATGGGTTTTCTCTAGTTCTGTCTCATTAAGCGTCGAAATGATGCTCGTATCACTCATGATACTGCTGGTCGCAACTTCAGGGAGATCCGCTTGCACTGTCTGGATGAGTTTCCGAACTTGCTCCCCGTTGTCTTCATCCATTCTGCGTTATAATAGAATGAAAAGTATATAGGAAAAAACGATCAAAGTCTTTTCAAAATGTATATTTAGCGAGAAAATTCAAAGACAAGCTTACCAAACAAGCAGCTAGATTAGTACAAGAACCGCGATTTTTCGGATAACTCGTTTTGTGAGATGTCCTCGATCTATCAAGGGAGTATCACTGCAGAAGGATGGCTAGAAAACCAAATTCAGCCAGAGGACAGGATCCTTTCCTCCAAGACTGACGAGGTGTGCTATATTTGTAAGACTCCCGGGTAGTTCCAATTTTGATATTTTAATCTAGAAATCTTCTATTGTGCGATGGTCCTTGTAGAAGAGCTTTCCATTTCCGTTGCTTGAAACTGCGTGTAAAAATAGTGTAGAGTGATGAGTTCTAGAAGGCAGATGTTGGTGATGGTGATTGGTTTTGTGATGATTGCTTGACTCATAACCCTATTGAACATTCCGTGTACGATAAACCCAAAGAAAACGATAGTTCCTTGCTCCGTTAGCATGAGGTCGTATCTTTACTGTAGAGGGGAATTCTAAACGTATCTACTCCTATTTGCATGATTCTGTTTATTCTCTATTCAGCCAGGAACACGTCTCTGTCTATGCTGCTACCCAGCTAATCATGATTCTCTCTGAGATTTCTCACTCAGCCACATATCCGCTCTGTTCTTCGGTATATCGCCTTCTCCACTACTCCATCGATGTATCTGAGCACACATTGTTCCATGTAGCATCTCGTCTCGGAGCTGGACAAGCCCGTATCGCTGTCTTCATTCGACGATTTCCAAAACTGTTTTGACTTAATCCAACTTCTGTAGCCCCTTTCCTTCCTATCCCATTATTCCAGAGAAATCATGGAACGAACCGGCGATTTCCACGATTTTAAACGCCAAATCGTGGAATTGCTTCCCCAAATTTCCACGTTTCAGCAGGTGTTTCTCCAAATGATCGACAAAACATCGAATGCATCGGAGTCCGCTGCGCTGCTTCGCGTGCTGCTTCTGTCTTCGTATCTTTTGCTTCGCATCGGACTGCATTCCTTCCTTCCATTGGAAGATTTAATCGACTTATCGCTCTGCTTCATCAAGGAGCAAATGAACAACGAAGCGCTGCTCAGCGAGCTGCTTCGGCTTCTGCAAACGTTGCTCATGGTGTTGACTCGAAGCGGGGAATTGATGCTCAACTGCGATTTGTTTCCCTATTTGACGCGCTTTTTGACAAGTCAAACCGTCCTTCAGCAAGTCTCCCGCGGGGATCTGCGCATCCAGTCGTGGTATTTCGTGTGTGTCGATTATCTTTCCTTCGACCCATCCCATTCCGCCTCGGTTTCCACGTTTCCACCGCGTGATTCATTGCTCCGAGGCCTGGAATCAACAGAAATCGCGTCGATTCCTTTAGGTTGCAACTGCGCTCGCGCGCTGCTCCCTCGCCAATGGACCTGGGGATTCGGTCCGTACCCTCCCGACGCGTTTAGCTGCGTGAACAAACACAACGACTATCGAAACATCACTCCCACATCGATCAAAATCTTCCCGTTGTCGCTGATCGGGAATTTGACAGGCCTTTATCTCACCGAAACAGATCGCCGAAGCGGACTTCTGTTAGGAGGCACTGCGTTGATGGCAGCAGAACGATACGAAGCGATTCGAAAGCACGCACAGCACAGACTGGATCTTTCCTATCAGAGGAATGAAAAGCCGCACGGCGTGGTGGGACACATTGCGAAATCGGAGGTTTACGGACAACACAAAGAGTGGAAACCGGAGAAACCCAAACCGATGAGTTCGGTGGAGAGAAGGGAGGAAGAGGAGAAGAGAGAGATTCGTCGCCGTGTGTTGAGACGCGTCGCGAAGCTGGAGTTTGTGAACGGAGTCGAAAAGAATTATTACGATTCGTTTGTCCGAAATTCGGACGTTTTACTCAACTATGTTTGTGTTCTGTTTTGTTTTCAGCTGGTAGTACGCGGCGTTCTCGAATCACGGAGAGTTTGCCACGCTCGATGTGGCGGGGAGACAGGTGAATTCGTTCGTTCTTCTGTCCTCCGTGTTGGAATGCGGAGGAATGCAGAATATCACAGAGAACCAGTGGATCGATGTGGCTAGGTCGGTGGATATTGAGGTGCCTACGCCTACCGTTTTGCATGCTCTGAAAGCGCATTATTCTGCGGAATTTGGAGCGTTCGAGAAGTGATATCCTTTGATGTCTCTCTAGTTGCGCTCTTTAACAGCACGCTGTTCCATTGCCTTGTTCAGGTTGCTGGAAAGAAGGTGATGTCCCAGGAAATCGAAAAGGATCTCTGGAAACGAAAAAGCGAAAAGAGGTGATTTGGTTGCCTTTTGCTCTTAATAATACATATCTATATCTATATCTATAAATATAAATTGTACTGAGATGAATTTTGTTAGGACGTATGTTTGTTCAAAAATGTTCAAATTGCAGAACTGTCCCACGGATGGAATCTCCTGCCTTCGGTTTGCTCCATCTTCAGACACGCTTGCTGTGTCATCCTGGGACTCTGTATCTCTGGTTGCTTTTCTGAAGTAATAGACATTATACCTGTATACTATCGAATCTAAGGATTGCATTCAAACTTATAAATCGCGCGGGGCTATACTTAGTTGTGATTTTCTCTCAAATACATGGGCTTGCTCTGGAGGGTTGGATGGAGATATAAGATCGTGCAAATAGTTTCGAATTGATAAGTCACAGATATGACTTGATGCAAATGTGTGCTTTTGTGATAGGCAATCAGGAGGGAACGATTAGCTGCGTTCGTTATTGCAAATCGAAAGGTAATCGGACTAAAGTGGCTCATCTCCCAGATTGCTTGATTTCATCAAACTGGAATGGGTCCATCACGCTATGGGACGCGCATGCAACATCTCTCACCGCTCCATTGAACCAAACACATCTTTCCAACAAAGCCAAAGCTTACAGCTTTGATTTTCTTGGCGAAAAGTACTCCGTTTGATTTACTCAGCACATAGCAATATTGCCGTTATCACAAATATGCTACAAGTCGAGATCTATGATCTACGGAAACTTGATCAGTCTCTCCGCATCGAAAACAGTAATCTAAGCTACAATCTGCGTTGTATTCGCTGTTTACAGGAGGAAGAAGGTACGAGTTTGGAGTGTCCACTCTCTAGGCTACGTGGTTGGGTGCATCGAAGGCCGAGTGAGTGTTCATTTCTCCCAAGAAACGCCGGTGCGTTTCTGTGATCGAGTCAAGCGTAGACCTGCAAATCCTACTGCTTCAAATGCCATCGGAAGAACGAGAACGGAACATCGTTGGTCTATCCGGTCAATGCTCTGGAAGTCCACCCATCGTCGATCCATTCCCAGAGCAATCACTCCTAGAAAACCGTGTCTCGTGACAGGAGGAAGTGATGGGAATGTGTTTTTCTGGGACTACAAATCGAAGAAGAGGGTCAGTCAGATCCACTCGTTTCCTTCTTCGATTTCCTCGCTGGCTTTCAACCATGACGGATCGTATCTAGCGATTGCTTCGTCCTATCTATTCGAGAACGGGAAGCAGGAAGAGTATCGATTTGTTTTCGTGAGGCAACGCGTAGTGCGAGCGAGCCCTCCGTGTTCATTAAACCGATCGAACGCAAAGACATCTCCAAACAATCGCGTGTTTGTTCAATCAAACAATCCAAAACATCTCCTTCATCTGATTGGCTCGGTCCTGGCACGCCTTCAGCGACTCGTAGTACATCTGGCACGCAGAAAGCTGCTGGTTCTACACTTCACTCTCTCTCCCATCCCTCACAGACGCCTCCAAGCAGCTCTGGAAGTCCTTCAATTGGACTCTGCACACATCGTTCTACCCATGATCGTCCCATCCAATCCAAACAAAGTTCTCCTCTTCTCTGGCAGCAGCAGCAGGTTCTATGGGCGTTTCAGCGGCCACAGGCTCTTCCTGGATTTCTTCTTGCGAAGCGTTGGAAGAAGCGCCTCCGAGCATCGCCCCCACAGCACTACGATCGAATCGAAGACTCGCTTCTACGCGTGGCCGAGCGAACTTCCAGCGCCAAAGCCGAAGCCTTGGAGAATCGAACCGAAGAAACCGGGACCACGGATGTCTAGAGAACATCGAGAAATTGCAGAGAGCTGTACTCACTGTCGCGCTGGGAGCTGGCACGGACTGGGCAGGCTGGGCAGGCTGAGCAGCAGGGGTTGTCTGCGTAGGCTGAGCTGACTGCGCGTGCTGCTTGGTTGTGTCAGGCTGCTTGGCCGTAGCAGGCATGGTTGTCTGAGCAGCCGGTTTAGCTGTGGAAGTGGGAGTTGCCGTGGGCTTCGACGCCGTATATGAGCTCGAAGTTGAACTTCCAACTCTGTTCGATGATGAAGTCGACGGCATCGTTCTTGAAGTAGTCGATGCTTTCGACCCTGAGGCGGACGACGTTCCTGCACTACGGTGGGTCGCACTGTGCGAAGCAGTTGAAGATGGTCTTGTACTCCTAATATGGGAATAAAAACATATGAAACATACACTCTAGGTCTCGAAGATCGAGTAGAGTACGAGCGGGAATGAGAACCTACAATCAGAACAGAAGTGCAACTCTACTATAGGATCTTCCTCTAGATTATTAGAAAATACAATAACCATAATACCTAGCCATAACTCTAAAAAGTGTGAAATACTTTTTACTGAATGGAACTTCCAATAACAAGTTATTAAGTTTGTATGAATGAGACGCAAGTATAATTCTTTTCTATATCTTGCAATCAGGCGATTGAGACTTTAAGAAAACAGTTTGGTAAATCATCAGTAAAAGAAAGGTTCTATTGGACACGATAAGAAAACAACATACAAAGATATTCATCGAATTATCGTAATACCAGGGCGGAATTTATGAACACACGTTGAGAAAGAATTCGATATTTTTGATATTCCTTCTATGAATGTCAAGTGATATTTGTTATTAGGCTACTCTGAGCAAGCAAATTACCATTCCAAGTTGAGTGATGATTTCTTATAACTATTTTCTCATAAAAACGATAATATAGCATTTAACCACCAGTGCAGTCTTTAAAAAATGTCATGTTCTTATTCATAAGCCAAATAACAATCCACCTTTCCTATCTCTCCAAAACATCAAATAGCACTACTTTCTGTGTTATCCCACATTATCTATTTTAGATGATTTGCTTATATTTGAAATACATACATTTTTCCACTTCCATTATTTTGCTCCTTTTTTACTTGAATCATAATGTACGCTATTCGAAGAGGCTATCGCATCGTTTCTCCTCGTACTCTCTCTCTTCTTTGTGTGATTTGCTAGTGCGGAGATTCTTTGCTGAAATACCCGCTGTAAATATTGTAGAAGAGGGAGCAAGCGCAGCTGCACCGGCCGCAGAGAAAGCTGTTGTATCGACTGCAAAAGCGGCCGATTCCTCTATGAAAATGGTAGTTGAACAACCCAAGATACAGCCCATGGCTCCGAAGGTGGCAAAGGAGCAACCCAAGAAAAAACGCTCGACGGTGAGACCTTTCCTTTATGGATGTGCCTTTGCAATGGTCGCTGGTTATTTCTTTGTGTACCAACAGATTTGGAATAGTGCACACCAAATGGAGCAGGCTCTTGCCGATATCCGTGTGGACACCTATGAGAGACTGGACCGCATGAGCGAGCGTGTGTCAGAGCTGGAATCAAAGATATAAAACGTAAGTCCTTGTATTTTCCATTCTTTGTTTCATTTTCTCTTTCAATCGATACGGAATGCAACACCAATTCAAAAGACTCCTGTTTCCAAACAAATACACGCAAGATTGTGTACATTACATAAACTCTCCCCAATCCGACTCAAAACAAGAATGAAATGACAATAATAGCAAACTAAATAAACAATGACGGATTCTACTCTTCGAAGCCGCGTTACTTCGGAGCACCAAAAGCTTCCGGAAGTCTCTCAATGGTGTAGCGATGATTCACAATGAACATGATCGGAACACCCGGAATCTTCCGAATCCGACGCTTCAAGTCTTTATCGCAGGTGGCAACGATGTAGCAACGATTCTACCCTTTACAGCAACCCATCACGCCTACAGTTCGAACACGCTCAACAATACAGTCATCAGCATAGGTTCCCTTGTGAGAGCAGGTGAGTCGCTGGAAGCGAGGGTCTTTCGCCAGACGGAGAGCAACATGATAGCGAGAGCCCAGCTTCTCCAACTCAGCCATAACGCAATCCGTGATATAAGGAATGCACTTTGCAAGCAAGCAATCCATTAGATTCTTCATAATGTCCAGCTTGTTCTGAATCGAGAAGTTGATAAAGTTCGTATCGATCAAAACTCGGAATGGAGGACCGAGCGCGGTATTGTATTTAAAGAACAGACTGGACGGTACCTGCTCAACGTGACGTACCAACGCCTCTTTTTTCTGCTTTTCCTTCTCTTCCTCCTTTTTCTGGTTTGCAACGATGCGAGTGTCCTTGGTTGACAATATCTTCGCCTTTACCGCATAGCGACGCGTCTTTGTCTTTTTCGTCATGGTTTATTTTTTGAGTTGACTCGAATCGATTATTCCCGCGATTTCTGTTGAAAATACTATAGAAAAGTCGTTACTATGTCGAGTCTTAACCTGCTAAATCCAAAGGCAGAGTACATAAAAAAGCAGCAGGCAATGGCCGTTCAGATCACTGCTGCTTCTGGAATGCAGGAAGTTCTCAAAACAAACTTGGGTGCGCTCTATTGAGACTCTGTATAATCGTTCTAGGACCGAAAGGTACCATGAAAATGCTCGTGGGGAGTTCTGGGCAAATCAAGTTGACAAAAGACGGAAACGTGTTGCTCCATGAAATGCAAATTCAGCATCCTACCGCTTCGCTGATTGCTAGAACGGCAACTGCTCAGGACGATATTACTGTTCATTTTGAAAGGAATCGCCTTATTTTTCTAGGGAGACGGCACAACATCGACGGTTCTGTTCATTGGTGAACTCATGAAGGTGGCAGCGCGCTATGTGAACGAAGTAGGTGCAGCGTTGCTCATTCTCAATGCAGGGCGTGCATCCGCGTCTGTTGACCGATGGATTTGAAATTGCCAAGACGGAATGTCTCCGATTCCTCGACACGTTCGCTGTACTTTTCTGTTGTCTCTCTTTCGATCCCAGGAGCCTATCGAAGACATCGAGAACGACCACGAGCTTCTCTACAGCGTGGCCCGCACCTCCCTGCGCACCAAGCTCGAAGAAACCGTACCTCTCTCATCATTCCCTGCATAACGTCCAGCTTGCGGACCACCTCACCGAAATGGTCACCGACGCGGTGCTCACCGTGAAGCGTCCTGGCAAACCGCTGGACATCCTGATGATCGAGCAAATGGAGATGATCACGAAGGACGCTCTGGACAGTCGCCTGGTGAAAGGCCTGGTGCTGGACCACGGCGCCCGGCACCCGGACATGCCGAAGTCGCTGAAGAACTGCTACGTCCTGATCCTGAACGTGTCTCTGGAGTACGAGAAAAGCGAGACGAACGCGTCGTTCGTGTACAGCACCGCGCAGGAGCGCGACGAGCTCGTGGCCGCCGAGCGCAAGTTCACCGACGACAAGGTGCGCAAGATCATCGACTTCAAGAACACGCTCTGCCCGCCGGACGGCGACCGCAGCTTCGTCGTGATCAACCAGAAAGGCATCGATCCGCTCTCCCTCGACATGCTCGCCAAGGCCAGTTTTCCCCTTTTTTTTGGAGTTCCGCGTAGACATCCTCGCGCTGCGACGCGCCAAGCGACGCAACATGGAGCGTCTCTCCCTCGCCTGCGGCGGCATCCCCATGAACAGCGTCGACGACCTCTCCCCCGCGGTTCTGGGCTTCGCGGGGCACGTGTACGAGCAGACGGTCGGCGAGGACAAGTTCTGCTTCGTCGAGGACGTCCGCAACCCCTTCTCCTGCACGCTGCTGCTCCAGGGACCCAACCAGCAGGTCGTGGCGCAGCTGAAGGACGCGGCGCGCGACGGAATCCGCGCGGTGAAGGTCGTGGAGGGCGGAAATGGTGAGGCGTAGAACGCGCTGGAGGACGGCCGGCTGGTGCCCGGAGCGGGCGCGTTCGAGCTGGCGGCGTACGAGGATCTGATGAAGATGGCGGGAACGGTGGAGGGAAAGGCAAAGCTGGGCGTGCGCGCGTTCGCAGAGGCGCTGCTGGTGATCCCGAAGACGTTGGCAGAGAATAGCGGATTTGATGTGATGGTGGGGAAGGAGAGGCGGTGTGATGTGTAGGATACGATTCTGGAGGTGCAGGAGGAGATTCAGAAATCGGGAATGAAGGGAGGGATTGATGTGGTGACGGGAAAGGTGATGCTGCCGTCTATGGAGGGCGTGTGGGATAATTACCGCGTGAAACGACAGTTTATCCAGCTGAGCACGGTAATCGCCAGCCAGCTGCTATTGGTGGACGAGGTGATGAGTGCAGGTCGGAACATGGGTGCTCAGTCACAAGCGCCAGCGGAAGAGGATTAAGTGTTTGGGTTTGTTGTGTATTGTTTGTTGCGAGGACACTTGGGATTGTTCTTGGAAAACCGCGGTTGTCGCCATTAAATGGAAAATGCAAAAATCTTTATTGAGGTAGGAATCTAGTTGTTTTCGTGATGGGATTGCATGCTCACGGCATTTTAGAATGGATGAATGCGTAATTCGCTGTCTCTCGAAGGTTAAGAAAGCTACGTCGTGGCGTAGCGATAAGGATCTTCGAGACACCATCGATAACATTTGCAGCGCTCTAAAGGACGAACGTAAGCGTCTGAAGAAGCGTGGAGTGGAGTTTAAGGACACAGATGCAGATAAATATTGGGGATGTTTGCTTCAGGCCTTGGGAAACAAATCGGGCGGCGTGAAGGCTGCTGCTATGGATGCGATTACTACGCTGATTCAGGAGGGTTACCTCACTGGTGAGGCGGAGCCCCTGAACCCGATGCCGGGTAAGGAGGACTATACGATGATGGAGGAAATTACCAAGAATCTGTGCGACCAGAAGGATGTCGAGGACGATAACATGAAATATTATCTTGCTCAAAGTCTTTCCGAGGTGGTGAAGATGGGAACTGTGAATGGCGACTTCTTGCTGCGCGCGATTGACGTTTGCTACCACATCTACATGGACGCTACCTCTGGCAACACTCGCGAGGCTGCGGAAACGGCGCTGAAGGAGATTATGGCCTTCTTGATGCAGTCCATGGACTATGTGGACAAGACGAAGGACGTCGAGGTGATCAGCAACACGGCGACGATGACCCCGACTCCCTTCCCCGACGAGGAGGAGGACGACGACGAGGACGTTGTGCGTGGATTCACCAGCGACTGCATGTACACGGGCGTGGAGATGCAGCTGGGATTCAAGTACGACAACGGCGCGGTGGGATGGAATTTGGAGACGGAGGAAGAGAACGAGGAGGAAGAGGAGTGCGATGAGCAGAAGCTGGACAGTCTTCCGTCGCAGCGCCATCGCGACATCTACCTGGTGTTCCGCAAGCTGTGCTCGATCGCCAGCGAGAAGGACGAGGATGATCCGGAGGACAACCACAAGATCATCTCGTTGACGGCTCTGAATGCCGCCATGGAGAACATCGGCGACGATTTCAACAAGTACAAGGCGTACGTGTACCTGGTGCGAAAGTACCTGCTGCAGAACCTGCTGCAGAACTTCATTTCGAACAACATGGACGTGGTGGAGATCTCGCTGCACATCTTCACGGCCGTGGTGAACAAGTTCCGCATCTTCATCAAGAAGGAGATCGAAGTGTTCATCATCAACATCTTCCTCGTGATTCTGAACTCGACGAACTCTGCGATGCGCCATAAGGAGATGGTCATCGAGGCGTTCAACGAGATTAACAAGGACCCCGACTTCATGATCGAGCTGTTCATCAACTACGATTGCGATATCAACTCGCGCTCGATGTACGAGGACGTGGTGCGCACGCTGTCCCACGTGGTGGAGGGTCGCTACACGGTCACGACCAAGAAGCAGGTCGAGACGGACGACGGCGAGACGGAGGAAGTGGTGGAGACGGAGGACGTGTTCCCGGAGGAGGAGGTGATCACCGAGGAGCTGCTCCCTGCCAAGCGCATCGCCCTGGACGCCTTGGCGCACATTCTGCAGCCGCTGGCTGAGAAGTGCCACATCACCGAGGCGGAGAACAACAACACGATGATCAAGTCGAAGCAGGAGGAGGAGGAGGAGCTGACGCCCGGCTTCACCCCCATCGTGCAGGCCAGCGACACCGATGTGAAGATCAAGGCGGCTACGGACATTCTGCAGAAGTTCGACGAGAAGAAGAAGTTCCAGGAGGACATGCAGACGGGTATCCAGAAGTTCAACAAGAAGCCTCGCGTGGGTATCGAGTACCTGGTGCAGGCCGGCCGTCTGGAGAACACGCCCGAGGCGGTGGCTCAGTTCCTGTACAAGTACGCCGACGAGCTGGACAAGCGCCAGATCGGAGACTACATGGGCGAGCCGAAGGAGTTCAACCTCAATGTGCTGAAGGCCTACGCGAACGGAATCAACTTCCACGGCCTGACCTTCGATATGGGTATTCGAACCTTCCTGGAGCGTTTCCGTCTGCCCGGAGAGGCCCAGAAGATCGATCGTATGATCGAGCGCTTCGCGAACGCGTTCTGCGAGCAGAACCCGGGCTTGTTCGTGAACACGGATGCGGCGTTCGTGCTGGGTTACTCCGTGATTATGCTGAACACCGATCTGCACAACCCGAACATCGCTCCCGAGAACCGCATGACGCCGGAAGGCTTTATCAGCAACTGCCGTGGAATCAACGACGGAGGCGACTTCCCCTCGGAGTATCTGCTGGACATCTATTCGCGTATCCAGGAGAACGCCATTTCGCTGAAGGAAGATGATATGGCGCGCCAGCAGCAGGAGAAGCGTCGCTACCGCAACAAGGAGGAGCGTCGGCAGAAGGCCTTCTCTGTGGAGAAGATGGACATTATGAGCAAGCTGAAGGTGGACATCGACGAGGAAACCACGGAGTACTTCGAGGCCACTGGAAACGAGTACATCGGTCCGATGTTCAAGATCCTGTTCCCGATGGTGATCGACGTGTACGCGAAGGTGCTGGACGAGTCGGACGACGAGGCAGGTATTCAGAACACGCTGATCGCGGTGCGAGACTGCTTCGAGATCGCGTGCTCGCTGGGTCTGGACCAGGAGCGCGATCGCTCGATGGAGATTCTGTGCAACAGCACGCTGGTGAACGAGGAGGAGTGGCTGGACGTGAAGAACAAGCAGATCGAGATGATGCGCGTGATGCTGGAGCTGGCGCAGAACTTCGGAAACCACATGGGATCCGCCTGGAAGTACATCCTCACCATCATTTCGTCGCTGGCGCAGGTGCATCTCTACGGACTGGAGCCCCTGGCTCGCAAGCACCTCGACGACGACGAGGAGAGCGGCCGCATGAGCCGCAACGGAGAGTACGTGCTGGTGGAGAAGGCGCACGAGAAGCAGGAGCTCATCGAGAGCATCATCGATCTCCACGCGCTGGACCGAATCTTCGCGAAGACCGCCAACCTGGACTCCAAGATGATCGTGGAGTTCGTGAAGGCGCTGTGCGACGTGTCGCTCACGGAGCTGAAGCAGGCGCTGGACGAGCAGAACGAGGGTTCCAACAACAACAACGAGGAGGAGAGCGAGGAGGACAAGCGTCCGCGCACCTATCTGATGCAGAAGGTGGTGGAGGTAGCCGACGGCAACATGTACTGCCGCTCGCGTCTGGAGTGGACGCAGATCTGGCAGGTCATGTCCGAGTACTACATTGCGCTGGGCTGCTTCCCGATGGGCCAGGTGGCTCTGTCCGCGATCGACTCGCTGAAGCAGCTGTCGGTGAAGTTCCTGGAGAAGGAGGATCTGCGCGCCTACAACTTCCAGAAGTCGTTCATCCGTCCGTTCGAGTACATCATCAGCCGTACGCCGAGCGCCGACACCCGCGAGATGATTCTCCACGTGGTGCACAACATCGTGCAGACTCGCTACAAGAGTCTGTCGTCGGGCTGGAAGGTGGTGTTCTCGGTCTGCACGTACTGCGCGGAGAACGAGGCCGACCCGCTGACGAGCATTGCCTGGGGCATGGCCAAGGAGCTGTTCGACCGCTATTTCGACTCCATGGTGGTGGAGATGAACGACCTGATCACCACATACTGCGCCTTCATCGGCGTGGAGACCCCCGAGATCTCGCAGGAGGCGCGCGAGTACGTCTCGAAGTGCGCTGACGTGATCATCGAGGGCAAGATCGTCAGCATCGCGGAAACGGAGAACCGCTTCACGGACTGCGACGAGCACACCAAGGTCTGGTGGCCGGTGTTCATGGGCCTCAGCCGCTACGTCTACACGGACGCGCGCTACGCGGTGCGAAACGACTGCTGCGAGCGCATCTTCGCGATCTTCCAGAACTCGGCGGTGCACTTCAGCGAGAAGCTGTGGGAGCTGGTGTTCAACGGCTTCATCTTCACGATCTTCGACGGCCCGATGAAGTCCGGCGAGGAGGCGGTCAACCAGCTGCTGTCGCTGCCCACCGAGCAGGACAAGCCCATCAAGCTGGGCAACAAGGCGGAGAACCAGAAGAGCTACCTGCAGACCACCGGCGCGCTGGTCATGTACTCGATCATCCGTCTGTACGTGAAGCGCCGCGACCAGGTGAGCTTCCTTCTGGAGCGCATCTTCAATCTGATGCAGGAAGCGATGAAGCAGCAGATTCTGTCGCTGGCGCGCATCGGCGTGTTCTGTCTGAAGCAGCTGTTCCTGGAGGGCGCGGACATGTACGACGAGGCGATGTGGAACACCATGCTGGACCAGCTGGAGAAGGCGTTCACCAACACCATGCCCGACGACCTCGTGCTCAACGCCCGCAAGAAGCTCTATCTGATCTACGACAAGAACCTCCGCGCGGGCGGTGTGGCGCCCAAGGTGGGCCGCTGGGTCCGCACGCCGGTGGGCAACGGCAAGCTGATCTCCGTGGACGATATCTGCGCCACGGTGGAGCTGATCTACGGCAACGCGTACTTCCACAAGCTTAGCGAGCTGGAGGACCTGGAGAAGCTGAAGAAGGAGGCCAAGAAGACGGTGAAGGTGAGCAAGAGCAAGAGCAAGAGCAAGAGCAAGAGCAAGAAGCACGGCTCGGACAGCGAGTCGTCGTCGTCGTCGGACAGCGAGTCCTCGGTGGAGGAGGAAGTCGTCGAGGATCCCATCAAGCTGGAGACCACCGATACGCGCAGCCTGGAGGTCAACGCGATGCTGGTCGCCACCAAGGCGGTGACGCAGGCCGATCTGTCGGCTCTGATCTCCGAGTTGGTCGATATCGACTACCGTCGCTTCACGTTCGACCAGCTGAAGCGCATGCTGGGTCTGATGCAGAAGGTGGCCGACATGACGCGCGACTTCCACCAGGATATGGAGCTGCGCCGCATGATCAAGAAGCTCGGTAGGCGGTTCGTGTGCTGAGTCATGCATAGGATACCCGCAGGACGACGAGATGCTGCCCACGCTGATCTACGAGCAGGTGGCTGCGGAGACGAGCATCGTGCACGTGCTGTTCGTGCTGTACATGGACACCGACGCGCCGGATCGCCAGGCCTACGCGGACGAGGATCTGCAGAAGTGGGGCGCGGGAGAGAGGAGTGAGCGATAGGCGCATGGAGTTCCTGCTGACCGAGTACGTGGATGTGGAGAAGAAGGCGCGGGAAGGAGACGAGAAGGCGGAGAACAAGCGCGTGGCGCAGGCTTCGATCCCGCTGATGCAGGAGATCGTGACCGGAATGGAGAAGACGCCCTACGAGAAGTTCGTGGCGTACTGCCCCAAGTTCTACCCGCTGCTCGTGTCGATGATCCAGTACTCCGATGAGGAGGTCCGAACGGTGCTCTCGCAGATCTTCATCAGCAAGATTAAGCAAATGTTGTTTAAATAAGAATGCTCCATGTTTGTTTGAGTCGGGCGGGCTATGGACGTATGCTATTTTTTGGGGTTCTACTGTTTTTGTGCTCGCTAGGGATGATTGTGTCCATGAGTATCGCAGGCCTGGATTCTCTTCAATTTTCCACAGAGAGCAATCGAAGGAATGGTGTATTTCAAAGTAGAGGTGAATTGAGGAAGAGTTCCGTCTCCACGTCCTATTCTGTCAATATTGTCATTCAATTCAGTGGGAATGTAACTCTTCCGAAAGCTCCATCCATTCAAATAGGAAATGTGCATATCCAGACCGTGAACTATATTATGACAAATGAAACGTACATTTTGAATCAAGGAGAGGTACGAATGTTAACACCAGTGGTTAACTTGACGATAACCAACTTTGTGCATGATAACGACTACCTTTCGTTTCTTTTGAGTATCTACTACAAGAGTGACATCGCTGTGGTTTTATATTTGGACCAACCGATCGGCTCTAATGAACTAGAGGGGTTGATTAGACTCATTGTATTGGATTACATTTCTTCTTCCCCAAAGACGCCGTTTATTCTTATGCACAACCCTAAGTTGCTCTGTATTTCGAATACTCTACTTCGTCAAGTGCTCATGTACTCGTCAATTCGCTATTCCGACCCTTCTCTCTATTCTCTGCTTCCTACTCTATTGCCTTCCGAAATCCGTGGGAAATGGAAGCAATCGAGCCAGTTTCTGTTTGATCTTCCCTCTCATTCCCTCTCAAACATTTCATTTTCCAAATGTTTTTCGACCCAAATGCACCGAAATAGCTCATTTTCGGTGTTTCTTCGCCTCTACCAGCGGAATTACTTGCGAACTCAGTTGAATGGGATTTTTGCTCAGAGTTTGCATCCCGAGTTTCTTTTTTTGGTCCAAAACAGAAACTTAACGCAGTTTGATTACCCTGCGATTCTTCGCGAGTTTGAGCATGCAAACACTCCCATCTACTTCGTTTGGAACGTGAATTGGAACGCGTTCTTCCACTTTTCTTACCTCCTTAGCGGTTTTTCTCCCTCTCGATTGTCCTTCACATACGACGACGACCAAATTCTAATTGAAACGGACATACACGCCAGAGCGATGCAAGCGATGGCCGAACGACCCGGAATTCACTCCTTGCGCCCTTGGTGCTGGTGTAAGCGATACTACAAGCGCACAAAACTGCGCTTATGCGTGAAACAATGCGAAAAGGCGCCGGATCTCGTTGTAAATCCCTTTTTCGCACCGTCGTGGGTGGGAAAAGTGATGTGGAGATACGATATTCCGACGTATTTGTGTTGTGAAGAGATGTCCTACTTGCTGACCGCGAATATTCAGTGTGGAATCCGCTGGTACTGGATGAATGGGACGTATCAATCGTTCCAGAAAGACAAACTCGATCGAAGGAACAATACGGAAACCAAGGAGCTGATGAAGAAGGTAGATTGGAGGAACTTGGAGCATGATACGATGACTTACTATATGAAGGCTGGCTATAAAACGAGCTATGCATATGATATGAAGTATTTGAAAATGACTCAGAGTGTGTATCCTATATTACGTGTTTGTGTTACCATACAATTGTTTGGCTTGGACCAGCACGATGCGAATATTCATGTAAGCACGAAGAATGATCGTAACACACAGAGTGTGTTTGATTACGCTATTTTTGCTAGTATCTGGAGAGAACCGTATTTGTCGAGCACTGAAGTTTCAAAAATAGATGTATATTCGTTAACAGATGACAATTACGAAACGTTGGTTGGAAATGGAACGAACGGTACTTGGTTCATTCACTTCTATGCGCCTGTAAAATAATTCGTTGCAAACTATTCTGTAGTGGTGCTCATTATGCAAAAGAACCCATTCGATGTGGAGAGACTTGGCACAATCGTACTCTCCCCAGATCTCGTTTGGAGAAGTGGATATTATGTCCGAACGTGTCATAGTGACTCGTTTCCAGGTTGTTTATTATCCTAGTTTCGTAGTCATTCAAAACGTATGGGCAGTGTGCGTCTATCACATTAGGGAAACATGGCTGAGTATTCCGATTTGCGCAGTCTGGAGTTAATTGAAAATGTCATTCAAACAGAGTTTGTTTATGAATTGATAGTACTATTGTAGTTTCTCGAGCCTTCAATTCAAGCCCCTTCCTGCAATACCGCCAGTTTTCCCGATATTGGTCCAAGTATGAAAGGAAATTGGTTGTTTTGGACTAGAAAGCCGTTTTGCAGACGAATCACTGGCTTTCGCAGCAGCCACTCTTTACCTGCACGCTTCTGGTAAGCACTGGAGTGTTAGTGGGTGTGATGCTAACCGAAGCGATTTGTGCGTGTTTCAACAAAGGTGAAAAATGTGAATAGTATGAATTTGAAACTGTTGCGTGTTTGTTTTCTCAGAGATTTCGACTTGGCTTGTGGTTTCTGAGCGATATCCAAACCCAAAATGGGTCGATGAATGAACGATATGCATTGCAGATTGCCGCTCATCAAGAAAGGCGACTGCAAACACAGGATCCAGCGTGATTTTCATTTGCTGCATATCTTTGAGTAAAGTGTTTTGCATGAGTTCGGCGATCTCTTCAGCTGTCCCTCGTAGATCGCAGCATCGTTTTGCGAATAAACTTCGCATAAAGCATTCTCCATATCCAGAACAGACGCATCCAACGCCGTCTTCACACCATGCTCCAGCCCCAGGAACCGAGCACAATCCTCCGCGACCCGGTTGCTTCAGCCAGTTTCCTCCACTGCTCGAAGCAACGACGATATGGCCATTCTTTGGGTGAGAGGGAGAAAGAGGGAGCAAACCTCCATCACCAGACATCCAACAGTATCGCTTGTTTCCTGCTTCTTGCTCTCCTCTAATAGTTCCAAATAACGCTCCCCTCGTTTTCGCTGACTGATTTTGACCTGAAAATTGAAGAAATCATGTCACATCCCACTGTGTTGTCTTTAAAGAGCCCGTTCTCCTTTGCATAATTTAAAGCAGAACTCCCTGTAAGCAGGCAGGGTCGGATTAACTGTCCCATTTCCAAACCCAGAGTTGATTCCTCTAAGAGAGAAAACGCGATTGCCGAAGGTCTTGATGTGTCTGGAACTGCGGTAACACACCCATAGGACATATCTCGACTTCGAATAACAATCGCATCACATTCAACTGTCAAATCCTACATCGATCAACTTCGGAAAATGGTACCCTTGTTAAGTTACTTCCCTTCCCAGTGTTCACAATTCCGGATTCCTCCAGAAGTGTCATGATCAACAAGGCAGTATCCTCGAGACTATTTGATTTCTATACATGGTTTGAGAGCAATAGAGGCACATGAAATTGTTCATTTCCGAGAGTAAGGCATTGTTCAATCAGTTGTTTGTATTCTACGAATAAATCTCAGAGTGATATGAAGTGACTGTGTATTTTCTTTGAAGAATATTTACCAGCTCCTATATGTATAAAAATGAAAACCATGTCTAGATAATTATTATTGGAGCGGCAATGAGCTAACGCATATAATCCTATAAACCGTTTAACAAAAAAGAAGGGTGATCGGGTTTTTACGTAAACGAGCAAACCCTTTTTTTCACACTAAATGTCTTTTGAAGAGCAAGTTAGCGAATCCTCTCAGATTTTTTCAGTGTCGCAATCCGAGAGAAAGAACGTACGTTTTCAACGGTATATGGAAGATGCGCATTCTGTAATACCTTGCTTGAATGATGATCCTGGTGTTTTCTATGCCTCCGTTTTTGATGGTCATGGAGGTATTTTTTGTGTGTATTGCGTTGATTTGTGTAGGGCGCGAAACTGCAGACTTTGTAAACGCTCATTTGCCAAAGAACCTAATTAATGCCCTATCTTCTGGAGAAATGGAGACAATAGAACAGTGTCTTGAGTATGCGTACTATTTTACCGACATCGAATCAAAGAATGAAGACATGAAAAATAGCGGTTCTGCAGGTGTTACTATTTTATTGCTGAACGAGGAGGACCAGCGTGTTTTGTATAGTGCAAACGCAGGTGATTCCCGCTCTGTTCTTTTTGCAGATGGAAAGACGATTCGATTGTCTTATGTAGGCGCAGTAGGTTGCGTTGACTTTAGGATCATAAGGCCTCCGACCCTGCTGAAGAAAAACGGATTACAGACTTGGGAGGTGTCATCATGAATAAGCGAGTTTTCGGTATTCTCGCAGTTTCACGCAGTTTTGGCGATCATTCATACAAGCGTTATGTAACAGCTCGCCCCTATATCACTAGGACGGAGTTGTCAGAGGACGCAGAGTTTGTAGTGGTCGCATGTGATGGTGTTTTTGACGTGCTTTCGGACGAAGACGTGACTCGCTTGGTAAAGACCGAGGCGAAAGAAGGACGTCTAGCTAGTTGTGCAGAGAAGATTATTCAGGAGGCCGTGGATCATGGATCGACGGACAACATTACTGCGATCGTGGTGGGTTTAAAGCCGGTGGAGCAGTGGTCGTAGCGCCAAGTGTTACAAGCTACAGGCTGCAAGCTGCAAGTTAGGAGCTATCAGCTACGATCGAGTGAATGCCTCTTTGAATAAATGAAGGAGTAGTGGTGTGCGTTGGGTTGTTTGTTGCTCAAACAGGAGACAGCGCTTGTTGAATTAATGTACATTCACGGAGCAGAGCTTCATAGGGTGGAGAAGACGAAGGATACAGAAATTTCATGGCAGGGAAATAGGGCATCGTCGATTCGTCCTGATCAACGGTGAATGCATCAAACTCGCGCATGATTTGCTGATCATACTCGAAGAGCTTGCGAAAGTGGTCTTTGATCTTGGGTTCTACCTTCCCCGTCCGGTGAACGGACTGTAGAAGCAGAAGCACCAGCGTGATCAGCTCATCTCGCTGCTGAAAGAGCATCGAGAGCGATTGGAACGCGACGTTTCGCTTGTACGCTTGCTGCTCGATGCTGTAGAGCTCTTGGTAGTCGGGAATGGTGATTCCGTACTCGCTATTGCCATTGATCTGCTGCGTTAATGTATCTAATCGAAGCTTTAGGAAGCCTCCAAACAGAGTGTGGTTCAGATTGCGAATCTTGCTCAGCTCGGAAATCGCACAGCTTTGAAGCTCGAAGACAAGATCATCGCAGAGGTCAATGATATACTTCTCTACCTGCTTCAAATCCGAGAGATTAAAGCTGGACACATCGAGAAAACGATTCATAAAATCGTCCTTCTGAGAGCTCGTGGAATACACGATGTCCAGCCACTGGCCAAAATACGTCTTGATAATCGAGCAATAGAGTAAGAAGAAGGCCTTCTCATTCTGCGATGCTGAGTAAAGCTGCTGGAGGATGGCGTATTGCTCGCGATACCCCTATGATGAGAACCGATTCGTTGCAATACATCGACATTCCGCAGAATAAAATTCAGGATACTCACATCGTATTCGAATTGATTCATAATGGAGGTTACAGACTTCACCATCAAAGCAACGATATCCCGGAGAGAAATCTATTGGAAAAACTGATCAAATTAACCAAAATACTTGACGTCGCCTCACAGAGATAATGTTGTCCTTCAGACTGTCGCACTGCTCGATTAACGTGCGGTTCTTTAAATCCACTCCGATGAGAACCCCCGATCGTTTACACTCAAAAAAAAGCATGGCTTTCAGATAGTTACGCAATGCTTGAACTTCGTACACCTTCTATACATAAAGAACGGTCCAAAAAACCACTGAGCACACAAAACGGTAACTGTAATCGGAAAAGCTGTTACCCTTTTCTCCAAAAACGTCGTCTGCCAGAGTAACTGGCAATGCATATATTATCTAGACATCGCTATCAGATAGGAGCCATACAGAATCTTCGCTAAGTCCCAGCTGCTTGCACAATTCTGACTTCCTGGTTTTTCTATTGACCAAGGACTGCTTGTTAATCCGTTCCTGGACATAAACAACGAGATATCCACACATACCGAAATAAGAGTATATTGAACCTGGATATTGTCGAGTATGTCACTAATGAACTGATTTTGGAAGGATTGGACCTCTTCAGCTCTCAAGGCATTTTTGGCGCACAATACCTCAATAGCATCCAGTGTACTCTGCAAGGCACTAGTAACACTCGTTTCCAATTCAAGTGACATTGAATAACAGAATACAGCAAAATTTATGATGGTAATTTCCCGCGGCAATGATTCATCATCATAAGAAAACAGTCCTTTCCCTTATGGGAGAGCTTTGGGAAAACAAGAGGGTAATGTAACTTTACGCTTCCTCACTTTTTAGCAGAAGAATCGACATTGTATTGTTCCGATGGTAATACTGGTTCCACCTGTTATTACGCCAGTCACAGAAGCTTTCTAGCAAGAAAACAGAAAGAGTGAAGAAAAAGAAAAGGGAGTTTCATCAGGTGAAGAACCAATAAACGATAGTCACCATTGCAAAGAAAGTCTAACGAATATGCCATACTCCGAAAAGGCTCAAGAAGCATATAAAAAACTGAAGGCAAAAGCTTCAGGATTTAACCCAACTCTGAAGTCGTTTTTCATTACCTATACTGGGCTTTGTATATATACAGCAGTAATTTGGATTGCTTTCTGGTGTCTTGGATTCCCGTCTGTATTAAAAGGTGGGTTTCCCATCATCACCGACTACATGAGGTATGTCTCTTTGCAAAGGTCGAAAATAGGATCAATGAGATGCCTCAGAATTCTGTAGGTGCAATTCTCTCGGGAGCATACGGTTCTGGCACCTTCCCTTGTAGTTTGTTTCTTTTACTATTGTCTACCTTTATGCTGATAAAGGAATACGTAGTGATGATGTTTCTCTGCGATTTTAGATCAGCTATTTTTATCATCCGTCTATTCTTGAATTGGAACGAAGAGCGGATGTTGCTAGTTTTTCGAAGTACTGTTCGTCTATGCGGCAAATGAGCACTCTGCGTAAAGAGTAGGGAAGTGGGGAAACGTTGAAGTGTAGGGATATGATGTCAATTGGAGTGGAGGCCGCTTCCCTGAATCCTCAGGAATAAATAATATTTAATTATTGTGTTTGATTTGCTTTGTTTTTATACGCAATGGCTGGGAAAGATGGTTCTAAGTGGGATGGTGTAAAGTCAAAGCTGATGAAATTTCATCTGATGATAATATTGGTGTTTGCGATTGTCATTGGCATCGTTTTTCCTGCCCCAGGTGAGTAGTGGTCGGAAGGGGTTAGGTATAGGACAGGCGCTGTCTAAGACGATTTTTACAAAGGTCTGCGTTTTTCTGATCTTCCTCATATCTGGCCTAAAGCTCGACACGAGCTCAGTAAAAGACGCCATTCATTACTGGCCCGTATTGATTTGTTTGTGGTCTTCACAGTAGCACTTCATCTTCGGCTGTGTCTTTATTCTTCTAGTATATCCGTTTTTTGGCTATCTAGTACTGCTTATTCCCGTGACGCCCCGAGAACTGATGATTGGTATTGCCTCAATGTGCTGCAGTCCAACAGTTCTCGCTTCATCCGCTATTCTGGCTGACCAAGTACCATCTCTTCCCTCTCCTGATGCGTAGTGTGGAGGAAGCTTCCCCTTAGCCTTGCTTCTCTCGGTATCCACGAGTCTTTTAGGTGTTTTCATCTCTCCTATTTCCGTTTCTTTACTGTTTAAAAGCAGTAATATCACCGTGACCTTAGACGTAACCAGCATTCTGCTTGAGTTACTACTAACAATCGCTCTCCCCATGGCGATTGGTTATGTATTCTCTCCTCCCCTTTTTAACAGCAGCTCACTCAGCTGTTCTGCTCTTGGGTAGCAAAGCAGGTGAAGCGATTCTCCTCGCTACTGAAGGTCCTGTCTTCCTTATTTTTGTGCATGGTCCCTTGGGTCAAAATGAGCGAGTCTCGCGACCAGCTGCTTCAGTTGCAGTTTATCAGCATCGTTTACTCTCTCATCGTGATCATCATCCTTCATTACGTGTATCCCTCCACGGCCATGTAATGACTTGTAGAACAATGCTTATCGTCTATGGATTATGCCGCGCAACGAAGACGCCTCTGCCTGCAGTGAAGGCACTCACACTGACGTGCCCTATGAAAACGTTGCCTATCGCGATGACCAGTAGGATTATGTGCGTGGCTTCTAGGTAGTTATCTCTTTCTACCCACCCGAGCTTGGAAGTCAGGGTATCATGCTCGTCCCTGCGATTTTGTTCCACTTTTTCCAGCTCATTAGTGGTTCTTTAATTTCCGTAAAGTGGACACCCCAAAAAGAACAGATGGAATTACCGATTACCGAAATAAAAAAAGTCCCCGAAAATGGTGATGTAGTTAAGAATTCTCCAACTGTCTCAGCTTGGCATGTTTGTTTGGGATGAACTTCTTGTTGTTTGTGTTATGCTTCGCTCCCATGCTCGTCATGGGTAGCAGTCAGAAGAAGGTAATAGACTCTGCAGTGTGAAAAATAGAAGAAGGGTCCTATTATTACTCACAAGGTGTTTTTCGACATTGAGATCGATGGTCAATACAGTGGACGAATTGTGATGGGATTGTAACGATGTTTTGTGTAATTGAGGCGTAGATATGGAAGATTAGCTCCGATAACAGCGTATAATTTCCGAATGCTATGTACAGGAGAAAAGGGAATAGGAAAGAGTGGAAAGCCACTCCATTACAAAGGATCCGTCTTCCACCGCATTATTCCAAACTTTATGATCCAGGGAGGCGATATTACGAAGGGAAACGGAATGGGAGGAGAGAGTATCTACGGGAAGCAATTTGCTGACGAGACATTTGAATTAAAGCACTCTCGTCCTGGGATGCTGTCTATGGCCAATTCAGGAAAAGACACAAATGGTTCCCAGTTCTTCATCACGACTGTATATTTCTTCAGAACGATTTATTGACTAGGTAAAGACACCGTGGCTTGATGGAAAACACGTTGTTTTTGGTCGAGTGATTGAAGGAATGGAAGTTGTCAAGGTTATTGAATCGATGGGATCTCCAAGCGGAATTCCTCTTCGTCGTGTTGTCATTTCTGATTGTGGTGAGTTAAAAAAACAATGAGCGACCAATTTGTTGTAACTAATTTGTTTGTTTAAACCACGGATCGGCAAGAAATGAGGGCTTAAAGAATAAGCTTAAGAATCGTTCATCAGACAGCACATCACTAGAATTCACTTTAAAAAGATCAAATACATATCGTAATAAATGGGGCTATTTCTTCTTTGACGTTGGTAATTCTGATCTAATGATTTACAAAATACTTGTATTCCTACATCCCCCACGACGGCCTTCACAACTTGATTTCATTTTAAAGTCTGTAAAGTACCCAAATAAAAAAAAGTAAAACTCCAGAAATGGTCACGATTATCCACAACATACACTACATAATTATTCGTTCTTTGTGGTGACTAACCTACATAGCTTAACAAGCTATCTTCTATCCACATCAATAGGATTTAAGTCATTACAGTAAGGATTTGGTATCCATTAAGAGTAGAAACCATTTGGAAATACAGTCTTAGTATATTTTAAAAGACGTACAGTATTCATAGTGAGTTAATCAGTTTCTATGACGGAGAATACAAATCTGGGAGAACTCACAAAACAAATAGAGGAACTAGAGACTAATGTCGAAGAATTGAGTATAGAGCTAGCAGCAAAGTGTAATGAGTGTGAATCTTTACAAGAGTCATGCGACCGTTACAAAAAGTATAACGACATCTTGGAAAAGTCAGTAGAGTTGAAGAGAGAGGAAACACTTCGTCTTCGGAAACGACTATCCCAAATGGGACAAACTATCTTGGGTCGAAGTGTTGAGTCGTCGGATCCCAATATTGTAATGGAAGAAATCGAGAAGAAGTATAGTTCCCTTCTTGAACAGAATAAGGCAGCAAATAGTACACTTCAAGAGTTACAGTCTCACGAAAACGAAATGGAAAAACTACACAATGAACTAAGTGTGTTAACAACATATAAGGAGCAGGTACACATTGTACAGCAAGAACTTTCTGAGAATAAAGCCGTTATTCTGAATTTGCGTGCTGAGCTGAATAGTTTAGAGCAGCAACTCAAGGAGAAAGACAGTACAATCATGTCATTAAGTGCCGTGATAGATGAAAACAATGAGGAGTGTGATAATATGACAGCCGACCTTGCTCAAAGCGAAAACACTATTCTTGAACTGAAAAATGATATAGCAACGCTGAAGGTAAACTTAGATTCCAAAGCAAACGAGATCGAGGAATTGAGAGAAGAATCGAAAAACAAATCTGAAGAGATTGAGTCCTTAAGCTCAGATTTGGCAATGAAATCGAATGAAATTGAAGGATTGAAAGAAGAATCGAAAAACAAATCTGAAGAAATCGAGTCCTTAAGCTCAGATTTGGCAATGAAATCGAATGAAATTGAAGTACTGAGAGAAGAATCAAAGAACAAATCGAATGAGATCGAAGGATTGAGTTCAGACTTGGCAAAGAAATCTGAAGAAATCGAAGGATTGAGAGAAGAATCGAAGAACAAATCTGAAGAGATTGAATCATTGAGTTCAGACTTGGCATTGAAATCAAATGAAATTGAAGGATTGAGAGAAGAATCGAAAGCACAACTCAATGAATTATCAATATTGAAATTGAACATATCTGAGAGTGATTCTACTGCATTTGATTTGAAGAAAGAAATTGAAGGATTGAAAGAAGAATCGAAGAACAAATCTGAAAAGATCGAGTCCTTAAGCTCAGATTTGGCAATGAAATCAAATGAAATTGAATCATTGAAAGAAGAATCGAAGAACAAATCTGAAGAGATTGAGTCCTTAAGTTCAGATTTGGCAAAGAAATCTGAAGAGATTGAAGTACTGAAAGAAGAATCGAAGAACAAATATGAAAAGATTGAATCATTGAGTTCAGACCTGGCAATGAAATCTGAAGAGATTGAGTCCTTAAGCTCAGATTTGGCATTGAAATCGAATGAAATCGAAGTACTGAAAGAAGAATCGAAGAACAAATCTGAAGAAATTGAATCATTGAGTTCAGACTTGGCATTGAAATCTAATGAAATTGAAGGATTGAGAGAAGAATCGAAAGCACAACTCAATGAATTATCAATATTGTAATTGAACATATCTGAGAGTGATTCTGCTGCATCTGATAAGAAGAAAGAAATCGAAGGATTGAAAGAAGAATCGAAGAACAAATCTGAAGAAATTGAATCATTGAGTTCAGATTTGGCAATGAAATCAAATGAAATTGAAGGATTGAGAGAAGAATCGAAAGCACAACTCAATGAATTATCAATATTGAAATTGAACATATCTGAGAGTGATTCGACTGTATTTGATTTAAAGAAAGAAATCGAAGGATTGAAAGAAGAATCGAAGAACAAATCTGAAGAAATTGAATCATTGAGTTCAGATTTGGCAATGAAATCTGAAGAGATTGAAGTACTGAAAGAAGAATCGAAGAACAAATCTGAAGAGATCGAGTCCTTAAGTTCAGACTTGGCAAAGAAATCTGAAGAGATTGAAGTACTGAAAGAAGAATCGAAGAACAAATCTGAAGAAATCGATTCCTTAAGTTCAGATTTGGCAATGAACTCTGAAGAAATTGAATCTTTAAGCTCAGATTTGGCAATGAAATCGAATGAAATTGAATCATTGAGAGAAGAATCGAAGAACAAATCTGAAGAGATTGAATCATTAAGTTCAGACTTGGCATTGAAATCAAATGAAATTGAATCTTTAAGCTCAGATTTGGCAATGAAATCGAATGAGATTGAATCATTGAAAGAAGAATCAAAAGCACAACTCAATGAATTATCAATATTGAAATTGAACATATCTGAGAGTGATTCTACTGCATTTGATTTAAAGAAAGAAATCAAAGGATTGAAAGAAGAATCGAAGAACAAATCTGAAGAAATTGAATCATTGAGTTCAGATTTGGCAATGAAATCAAATGAAATTGAAGGATTGAGAGAAGAATCGAAAGCACAACTCAATGAATTATCAATATTGAAATTGAACATATCTGAGAGTGATTCTACTGTATTTGATTTGAAGAAAGAAATTGAAGGATTGAAAGAAGAATCGAAGAACAAATCTGAAGAAATTGAATCATTGAGTTCAGATTTGGCAATGAAATCAAATGAAATTGAAGTACTGAAAGAAGAATCGAAGAACAAATCTGAAGAGATCGAGTCCTTAAGTTCAGACTTGGCAAAGAAATCTGAAGAGATTGAAGTACTGAAAGAAGAATCGAAGAACAAATCTGAAGAAATCGATTCCTTAAGTTCAGATTTGGCAATGAACTCTGAAGAAATTGAATCTTTAAGCTCAGATTTGGCAATGAAATCGAATGAAATTGAATCATTGAGAGAAGAATCGAAGAACAAATCTGAAGAGATTGAATCATTGAGTTCAGACCTGGCAATGAAATCGAATGAAATTGAATCTTTAAGCTCAGATTTGGCAATGAAATCGAATGAGATTGAATTATTGAGAGAAGAATCGAAAACACAACTCAATGAATTATCAATATTGAAATTGAACATATCTGAGAGTGATTCTACTGTATTTGATTTGAAGAAAGAGATTGAAGGATTGAAAGAAGAATCGAAGAACAAATCTGAAGAAATCGAGTCCTTGAGTTCAGACTTGGCATTGAAATCAAATGAAATTGAATCATTGAGAGAAGAATCGAAGAACAAATCTGAAGAGATTGAATCACTGAGTTCAGATTTGGCATTGAAATCAAATGAAATTGAATCATTGAAAGAAGAATCGAAAAACAAATCTGAAGAGATTGAATCACTGAGTTCAGATTTGGCAATGAAATCAAATGAAATCGAATCATTGAAAGAAGAATCAAAGAACAAATCTGAAGAAATTGAATCATTGAGTTCAGATTTGGCATTGAAATCAAATGAGATCGAGTCCTTAAGTTCAGATTTGGCAATGAAATCGAATGAAATTGAAGGATTGAAAGAAGAATCGAAGAACAAATCTGAAGAGATTGAAGGACTGAAAGAAGAATCGAAAAGCAAATCTGAAGAAATTGAATCACTGAGTTCAGATTTGGCAATGAAATCGAATGAGATTGAAGGATTGAAAAAAGAATCGAAGAACAAATCTGAAGAGATTGAAGTACTGAAAGAAGAATCGAAGAACAAATCTGAAAAGATCGAATCATTGAGTTCAGACTTGACAAAGAAATCTGAAGAAATCAAAGGATTGAGAGAAGAATCAAAGAACAAATCTGAAGAAATTGAATCATTGAGTTCAGACCTGGCAATGAAATCGAATGAGATCGATTCCTTAAGTTCAGACTTGGCAAAGAAATCTGAAGAGATTGAAGGATTGAAAGAAGAATCAAAGAACAAATCTGAAGAGATTGAATCATTAAGTTCAGATTTGGCAATGAAATCAAATGAAATCGAGTCATTGAAAGAAGTTATTAGCAATAAAGACGATATGCTTTGCAAATATTCAGATAGTATTAATGGGCTTGAAACCGAATTATCTGTTAAAAATTGTGATATTTCTCATTTCCTGACTTCATTTGATGATATGGCACTGTATGTTGATTCACTAGTCGTTGATTATAATAACAAAATCAAATTAATTCATTCACTGCAACTCAATATTGAATCTATGAATTCCATTTATGATTGTTTGAAGTCTGTGGAGAACTCATTGAATTCAGCCACTGGAGATGGAGATTATTTACTTGAGGCTTATGCTGATGTGATCTCTGAATTGTCTGAAAAGCTTGTAGAATGTTTTTCCCAACTTTCGAGCAAATCATTTGGTGATATTGATGCACAGATACAGGATATGAAAGTACCACCAGTCAAGATAGAATTCCAAGACAATGAGGATACAGCACAGGTCGATAGTCAGCATCAGACGGGAGAATGCAATGGAGAATTATTGACTGGTGATGCAACTGGGTGTACATCATGCGATTTGTTAATAAAAGAGAAGCAGCAATTTGAGGAAAAGATAAAGTTATTAGAATCTCAACTAGATGAAAAGACGCAACAGCTAGAAGAGAAGATCAACTCTTTAGATATTATAGATGAAGAGAAACAACAACTTGAAGAGAAGATCAAATTACTAGAAACTCAACATTATGAGGAAAAGACTCAACTTGAAGAGAATGTAAAGGTGTTGGAATCTCAACTAGATGAAGAGAAACATCAGCTTGAAGAGAAGATCAGATCATTCGAAGCATTGAATCAAGAAAAAGTCAAGTCTTTGGAAGCAGTAAAAGATGAAGAGAAACACCAACTTGAAGAGAAGATCAAATCACTAGAAGCTCAACTTAATCAAGAGAAGGAGCAGCATGAAGAAAAAGTCAAGTCGTTGAAAGCTCAACTAGATGTGGAGAAACATGAACTAGATGAAAAGATCAAGTCATTAGAAACTGAACACAATGAAAAGAAACAGCAACTTGAAGAAAGAGTGAAGTCACTAGAAGCTCAATTACATGAAGAGAAGCATGAATTAGATAAAAAGATCAAAGCATTGAAAGCATTGAATGAAGAAAAGATTCAATTCGAAGAAAGAATCAAATCAATAGACTCTCAGCATAATGAAAAGAGACAGCAACTTGAAGAAAGAGTGAAGTCATTGGAATCCCAATTAGAGGGGGAGAAACGTGTTTTAAATCACGAAGCTGAATCTATAGATACTTCTGAGAAACCTTCACTTGACTCATCAACAATGGTGGACAAGAAAGAAATGCAGTCTTTGAAAAAGAAGCTAAAACAAGAGAAGAAGAAAGAGGCTGAATCGAAGAAGCAATATGATATGTTAGTAACCAAGTACAAAGAATTGCAAACAGCGCATACCAAGCAATTCTACCTTTCCGTCGTATCGTTAATCCTGTTGTCGCTGCTAATCCATTTCCTTTATTCTTCTGTTTGTTCTCAAACAATGCAAAGTGACATAACCATTTGAACAGCCTTATCCACAATCTGTGACTCAAAACAAGTGTAGCTTTGCTGAGGATCCACATTATCATCAATCATCAAGCTATGGAACTGCGATACAAAACGATCGGATGCCCAATATTGTACAGTGAGTGGAATGGCGAACTTCGATTCTTTCACCAATTCCTCTATCATTTTCGAAATTGTACCTACGCCATTCACACAAACGTGGCTTCCTTACTCGTTTTTTGCTCCAACGATTCCTTTTCTTCGGGAGCGTGATAAATGATAATGCGATGATAATCAAGATAGAAGTAAATTGGTCGATCCCTATGGTCAAATCGATCGCAGCAGCATCTACACAGCGATCAGGCTTCGAGAAGAAAGATTCAAGCGTGTGATATCAAGCTTATTCACATCGGAATACGCTGAAAGATGGGGATAAAGATAGCGAGACAACAGAAGTGGAGAGAGCTTGCTATGCCTCACACTCCTCACGAACTCCAACCTCACGATGGTGAATTGTTCGAGAAGCTTCGAGAAATGAGTCGAAGAAGAGAAGTTGAGAAATCCTCCTATTAGAGAACCGTAAATCTGATGCAAAGAAGATGGAAAGAGGTACATATTTCGGAATGATTTTAAGTCGTGGGATCGTTTTGAATGTGTAATCTAATGACTCGTTGTTTCTATCGTTCAGCCGCCAATTCATTCAAACTTCCGCATTACCGAAATGTAATGTGACATAAACGAAAGCAGCCACTCGCGTAGAAGCAGTCGCGACTCGCTGAATCCTCGCGACGGAAGCGCTTTGAATGTCTACGTCCCATCCACTCTCTGTCCGCACTTTCTGAAGCAAAAGATAAACGATAACCGACGGATTCGCATGATTAAACACCTCCGTCACGCTCGGCGAAATCTTGTATTCTACCGTGCATCTTCACTCAACTCGCCCTTCGCTTTCATACATTCGCATGCGTCGAATCGGCTGCAGCACGCCGTCCACGCGATCCATCGTCGTGTACTCCACAGCCAGCTGAATCAGCGGGAAATCGTCGCGTGTGATGGACGAACCTACGCTCAATCGCTCGCTTTTCTCCAACCTCGCGGCGAATTGTACTGGAAATCGAACGGAATCGTCGTGCTGGGATGCACGTGCGCGATGTGAATCACCTCGCTGCTGTTGCTGGAGAACTGCAGGCCTCGAATCCCCACCGACTTCGTGTCCTGCCCCTGTCTGGCGATCGAGCTGATCAATACGCCGCCGCTGGACCGGATTCGGAACACGCAATCGTAGCCGTGCTCGCCGTCCAGAAAGGAAAGAAGCAGCTGCTCGGAAAGAGAGCAGCTCTCCTCGTCGTTGACGTCCAGACAGATCAGCCGGCCGTTCGATTCCTCGCAGAGATGGGAGAGCAAAACGGGATCGATTGTGTTGGGAGGCTGGCCGAAGAGCGAGTTATCCGAGATGTTGTTGATGATATCGACCGATAAACCCACTTCGCAGAGTCGCTCGCTCTACATTGGAGAGGGTCAAAACCCGAACGATCTGGGAGTACGCGGAGTTGCTGCTGCTCAGTCGATTGCTGGCGTCCTGCTCGGTTTTGGGAGGGAAGACTAGGTTGGAAGGATGGAGAAACCGAACGATAATCAGCGAATGGATTGATGTTCGGGTTTTCGGACACGCGGCAAACCGAGCAAATCAGTCGGCCGCCGATGATGTTTCCATCTTTGTATTCTTGGTGCAGATAGTCGGTCACGAGCTGCATCGTCTCCGCAAAACAACTACGTCGAATTCGAACGGAATGCGTACAATTCGCCTCGAAGCTGCTGAATGGAGTTGATCGCTTGGATGGCTTTTTCGCGATACAACGCGATGTTGGCCGCGCATTCTTCAAAACTCATGATCGAATGGAGGGGAATCGAGTCGAATTGGAAGGAGGAGGACTTCGAGGCTAGTTTACTGGGTGAATTCAGTTTATCGATGTGCAAACGAGATGATTTCAGTCGAGTGTACTGAAAAATGAACGAAAGCAAGAACCAAAACAAGAACTTTGATTACTGAATGCTTGATGTTGTAGATGCCGAGACGATCTCCAGATGTAAAAATGACTGAGAGTGAGAGAGAGAGAGAAAGAGGAAATACGAATATCGGCTTCACCATGGTAACGTTCAACTAACTTCACTAGAAGCGATTTCACGTAGTTCAGATACGTGGAATACGCAGTACAATCAATTACCAAAACTAAAACCTCTCTAGAATCCTTTGAATATGGGACTTGCTTTCTATCGTGTCAAAAACGAGTTCAAAAAATACTCCATGTCACTCAAAGGCATATCCAAAGTGATATTTGGATACAAACACTCTTCACACCGACTTCGCTCTATACTCGTTGCATATCTTCCATTTAGTAAATATTTATCATATGGGTTGCAGTGTTGACAAAGCGGACAGTGCCAGCTCTTGGAGTCGAACATACAAAACATGTTCAAATATCCGAAGCATTTTTGGCATCGGGGAATTTGCTGCTGTGTAATAGAAGATTTCTACACCAAAACTGCACAATACTGAATACGTAGGTTTTAACTCGAGGATTCAACGGCTGGATTGCAACTCCCCACGGAATTGCACTCCTGTCTTTCGTTCTAGCTAGGGATAATCACTGAGTGTTGAACTCACCATCTTGAGGGAAAACGTCTGAGGAAAACAAAAGACATGACTCATCCTTTTGATTTTGCATCCTCAAAACTTGAAAATGTTCAAAGCAATCCTAGTGCAAAAATCAAGGCTATTTTGGGAGTTCACTGAATACAGATGGAATCTAGTCAGTATCTTACAGTTGAGTCGAGTGTCCTTTCCTGAGCCCAGTCTGAGGGATTTTGGACTACCCCGTTGTAGGTTTTCGATAATTAGTGTTTTGTTAAAGGAAATATCTGCCTATATTAGCTATCTTCCATCTAAAATACTCGCTTTCGTAATTAAATTCTTTCGTACTCGATACATTCTTTCCTTTTCGTAATACTTTTTTTCCTATGCCTCGAATATCGTATGAAACGGCTCTAGTGGAGCTAAGGGAAATGTTCCCACAGTTCAGTGATGATTTCTTTGCCTCATTACTGAAACAACAAAGTCGGAGATCTTTTGGTATTTTACTTAGATGGAAATATGGAGAATGTTGTAACATCGCTATTACTAATTAGTCAAGGAGGAGATCAAGTTGTTCTCACACAGTAATTGTGTTTTTTCTTGATAATCGTAAAGAAGACATAACCCTGTAAGCGACAACTATAGAGACATCGAAGAAGAGATTCGGCAAATCGAACTCTCTGCAGGAATTAACTTACATCGTTCTTGGAAACGAAGACTTCCAGAGGATTTCTTAATGGTATATCTTTTTTCCTTTAGTTCACGGTAGTTGTCATGGCAACCTCAAGAATCGGACGATGAGATTGCAAGGGTATTCACTGTAGAATGAGCTAATTAGTAGCGATTGCAAAATGAATTTGATGAGCAAGCGTCCCAATCTTGGATACAACGAGAGCTACCGAATCAGAGAATGGCTGCACAGCAAATGCAGATGAGAGCGCCTGATCGTGGCTCAAATACAGCGTTCGAGTCTCATAGTGAGCCGTCCTCGGCTTCGAATAAGTTCTCGAGTTTTAAAAATAAGTTTATCAACTTTTTCACCGAACGGAAAGGATACAGGCGAGTTAGCACGTCCAATACTGACACGGACGAACGTAATGATGCTCCTCGTTATTTTGCTTTTGGTATCTTATCTGTAGGGAATGTGGAAATGGAAAACATGTAATTTCGTTTAATATCGATGTGAAAAACCATGTTTGAGATGAATAATGATCATTAAAACAATATCTTGCATATCACAAACTACTTTTTCTAAATTTTAGCAATCTAAAAGTCAACAGACTCAAATACTGAGTATGTTTTCTTTTGTTCGAACAGTTGTGGACTTCATCCAATCGGCATCTGGCTTAAAGGTGAAACCAACCTCTTTAGGAGGTGTCGGCTCTTACAGTGATGAGGCCTCAGCTCTGTCATGCAGATCTCCACGAAGATGTATGCTTTTGGTGGACGTCCATCATTTGATAGCTGTGAGCCCAGTAGACCATGTCTGTCATACAGCACTTGGTAGTATTCTGGAATCCTATAAGCAAGCTCTCGCTACCGCCCATTTGCTCAATTCGGCCCAACTGTCCACTGCTCTTATAGAGAGTGATTTTGCATTTGCAATATCAAAATATTGCGCTCAGTACGAGAATGCAATCTGTTTCTATTAGTGTTCGTTTGTGGAACGGTCTTGAAGTTTTAATCCGTCCAATTCTACCAGTTGACATTGACCGCATGAAAGAAAGTGTGTTCCATGGTAGTTTACCAATTAGTCCTCTCCAATGGCGAAGTAAGCCAAGAATCCCTATCCCTCCGATTCAATGCGGTCACCAACGTCGTAAAAGACGACATGCTACGCTACTTTACGAACATCGACTACGACAGTCATTTCGCCTTTGCTGCGCTCATAAAAGAAGGTTCTACCTGGAAAGGAGTCGCTACAGCCCGTATCATCCAAGACAAAGACGACTCTTCTGTCGCGGAATGGGCAGCGATCGTTTTAGACGCCTATCATGGTATGGGAATCGGCTCCTGCCTTCTCTACTGCCTCTCCTGCGTACTCTCTCTCCTCCTCTCTCATCCAGATGGCCTCCCACTTCGATATCCGGCGTCTCTGCGCGGTGGTTCACCACGAAAACTACCCCGTTCTGCACTGGATGAAGAAGGCCAGCGCCTACCAAGAGTTCTACCGCGACTGGTAGCGTCGCCAACCGATCGTTTAATGCGTGTAGTCGCTTCTGGATGTTCGAAACGCCGCTGAACAAAACGTGGATCCCTTCCGACGAGGTACGGGAGCGACTTGAGCGCGCAGCGCACGGAAAGGGAGGTGTGGAGGATGAGTGCATGCAGGAACTGCAGAGGACCGTGAAAAGTGGGGAAACTGGGGAAACTTGAGTGTAGAAATCGATCAGGAGCGATTTTTGAATGGGTGTAGACGGACAGTGGAGGAGACGGGGATGAAGGAGACAATGAGCGGGAAACGAAATGCTCCAGGTAGGGGAGAGGGCAAAATACGAGGTAGTTGTATCTTTTGTAACATCGGGACAGGATGACTTTGATATTGGTGATTTGTTTTAGTCTGCGTGGTATATATATATATAGTTATAGTTATTTATGTCTTGTATTTGGATTGTTTGTTGAGATGGAAACTTCGAAGGGTTTGGAATATGATAAAGGGAAATGGTCCATTCATTCATTTATTCAATCACTAAGGAGAGTGCTACGATTTTCTGTTGAGAATTGGACAGAAATCGATAAGACGCAATTATGTGTAAAAGGAGTAGCAACTGGTTATAGGAATGTGACGAAATACGTTAGCCGATCATGTTCTGTGCAAAAACACACTTATACTAGAGTTACATGTTCGACAGAAGCTTTGGCAATGGAATTTGAAAAAACGGTAGTTTTTTGGTCGTGAGAAGTCCATATTTTTCTCATAGATTATCATGTCCGATTTTGATATTGATTCAGTATTGGAAAGAGTAGGATTGCAGGCGTAAAATAAGGATCAGGTGAAAGAGTGCGAAAAGTTATCGGAAGAGGAAATACACACGATGTGTACGATGGCTACAGAAATTTTTCTAAAAGAGAGCAACATTTTGATCATGCAATCTCCGATCACTGTAGAAGTCGTTCGAGTGCCTTGATAGGATAGATCTGTGGCGACATCCACGGGCAATTTTACGATCTCAAGAAACTCTTTGAAGTTGGCGGAGAGTGCCCTGATACAAATTATCTATTTCTCGGCGACTTTGTAGACCGAGGCTATTTTAGTTTAGAGACGATTCTATATGTTTTGGCGCTAAAGCTGCGATATCCAGATAGAATTCATCTCCTTCGTGGAAACCATGAGAGCAGGCAAACGACGCAAGTCTATGGCTTTTACGAAGAGTGCTTACGAAAGTACCAAAAATCCCAAGTCTGGAAGGAAGTGACAGATATGTTCGACTACCTTCCTATTGGAGCTTTGATTAATAACAATATTCTCTGCGTTCATGGTGGATTATCTCCGTTGATATCGACGATGGATCAGGTACGCGTTTCGGATGTTTTGCGATGCAGATTTCTGCTCTCGATCGTTTTCAGGAGATTCCTCACGACGGAGCCATGTGCGACTTGTTATGGAGCGATCCCGAAGAGCGTCCGGGCTGGGAAGGCTGGAACGAATCTCCTCGAGGCGCAGGTTGTCTGTTTGGAAAGGACCAGGTTCTAAATGTGGATCATTTGCATGCGGATCTAACGGCTAGTTTAACTCCACGAATAATCTGCGATGCATCGTTCGAGCCCACCAACTCTCGAAAGAGGGCTATAAACGGATGTTCGATGACAATCTAATCACGGTCTGGTCTGCTCCGAATTATTGCTACCGATGTGGCAACAAGGCTTCGATCATGCAAATTAAGGAGAATGGAGACTACGAATTCCTGGTAGGAACGATGCAGGGTACTGACTTGCAGGTTTTCTTGGCGGCGGAAGCGGCGAAGCGGAAAGTTCCGGAGAAAGTCGATCCTCCCGAGTATTTTTTATAGTCTATACCCTTTTGTTTTCTTCTTTCTATGACACTGTTTCCTTGTTTGTGAAACAAACAACCCACTAAAAGAACTAGGCATACGAACTAAGACGGCGACTTTGCGTCATATGGTCGCGGAACGGCTGATTCACATCTATCACGACATCCTCTGGCGCCTGTTTCTCACACTCCTCCCTCATTCCCACAGTAATCCAGTGATGCTTTAAGCACTCCTCCGCGGAGGGCCGTTTCTCGGGATCGGTCTGAAGCAGCCAAGTCACAAAGTCCTTCGCGGCGGGCGAAATATGCGTCCAATAAGGATCTTCTAACAACAGTCCTTCTTTTCGAAAGCAGGCGCCAGAAGGACCACAATACGGATTGTAACCACAGAGTCTATGAGTCAACGCACCGATTCGGAGAGAGTACAAAGTGAAAGTCACGATCCCGACTCCGAACACATCGGCTTTGTAGTCATAGCCTTTATGGCGAAAAACTTCAGGAGCTGTGTAGTAGTCGGAACCAACCATGGAAAAGGTCCGAGGACGACAGTTTCCGAGCGAATGATCGTCGTTTCGGATGAGCTTGCTTAACCCAAAATCGCTGAGCTTGATGTAGGTATCCTAGGAAAATCAAAGCGAAAAGGAACGGAGAACATTGCCAGCGATTGGAAGAAGAATGTTTTCCGGCTTGATGTCACGGTGAATCTAGCATGAACGAGGCTCGCCAGACCTACGATATTCTTCGAATGTAGATAAGCAACTGCTTCTAAAACTTGTTTTATGATATGACTGGCGTCCATTTCAGTGTAATGAATTTTCTCTATTATGCGTTCTAACAGTTCACCCCCAAAAGCTCTACAGCTAAAAACATGATGACGACACTCATACCTTTCTATTGTCACAATGATCTCCTCTTCACTCTCATAAATGTCATAATACTTGATGATATTCTTATGTCGGATAGAGGTAAGAACCTGTGGGTCCAATACAAGCAATCCCGTAGGACTGCAGAATCGCTTGTAAATCACTTTGGCACAAAGGTTTTCTCCAGTGGCTCTATCAAAGATGGATACTATTCTTGCAAATGGTGTCCTATCCCATAACAACCACTCCACACGAACGTACTGAGATAGTTCTTGGTCAAATATATACCTATCCAAAAACTCTGAAAATGGCTTAAAATGGGACACGTTACCCTTTCCTTCTCCATTTGCAGAACCCGACAAACACCCAGTGTTTGTCATCACTAAAACCATGAACCAAAGAATCACAGTTCTTACCAAAAGGGGCAACAAAATCCGCCATGCTTTTTCGAACACGGTTAATTCGAAAAGAATAAGCGGTAATCAAAGATATGTTTAAGGATTTTTGTGGTCAAGAATCAATAAAACCCCGATCACTCCAGATAACAACGCGAGTAAAGGAATCTGACGAAAAATACTAAAATCAACTGGAGATATAGGATGTATAGATGCAGGAAACGTGTTAGATAATCACTAGCAACTCGCACGTTGTCAATTCAAGCGGATGAGTTAATGTGGGAAGAAGTAAGCGCATAAATAGGCACTACAAGCAAAGGAAAACGAGAAATAGTTTGAATACTAGGGTCAAAAGGTAAGAGGAAACGACTGATAAACATTTTTCAGGATTGTTTTTCATATTCATTGGATCTTTTTATTCGTATGAGTGTTGAGAACCAAGAGACAGGAACGGAAGAGCAAACAAACCCAGTTTCTGCTCACCGTAAAGTTGCTTATTATTATGATCGTATTTTGAATGTGCATTGCATAAAGATTAGCGAATATAGGAAATTATTCATTTGGGAAGCATCATCCCATGAAAGTGTGTTTTTGAATCTGTGGTGACGCATAGCCTCAACGCATCCAAGTTACAAAGTCTCTTGTATCTGCATATGATTTAGACAAGGAGATGGACATTTTTGTATTTTCTCTGTGTCTGATTTACTAATAGAATGAGAAGTCTGGTTCTTATGAGGAACTCATGCGTTTTCACGCAGATGATTACGTAAACTATCTACGAGTTGCCACCCTTCCCGACACTCCGATCAATGGCGACAATTGTATATGAATCGTGTCAAATACCAAGTAGTCAATATTTGCCAAGACAATCCTATCTTTGCGGGTCTTTTGGATTATATTCGCTCTTACGCCACTGGATCCATAGCAGGCGCTCGACGACTTGTCGAAAACCAGGCCGACATCGTGATCAACTGGTCGGGAGGCATGCACAACGCCAAGAAGTCGGAGGCCTCGGGCTTTTCCTATGTGAACGACGTGGTTCTGGCGATTTTAGAGCTGCTCAAGTTTGCTGTCTGTCGTGTTATTCACCCTTGCAGGAAGTTCTCACGCGTTTTGTATATCGATCTCGACTTCCACCATGGAGATGGCGTTGAAGAAGCCTTCTACACGACGAGCCGCGTGCTCACGATGTCATTCCATAAGTTCGGCGACGTTTTCCCCGGAACCGGAAGCGCGCTCGTATTTCGTTATGCGATTCATTGAAAAGCAGGACGCTGGTTTTGGCGAGGGAAAGGGATATGCGGTGAACTTCCCGCTGGATTCAGGAGTGGACGATGCGGACTATCTCTTCGTTTTCAAGCCGGTTGTCTTGCAAGAGGTGAATAACCGTTTAGATCGTGGCGAAGGCTGTGGAAGTGTTTCAACCCGAAGCGATTGTTCTGCAGTGCGGAGCGGACTCGCTGGCAGGGGATCGAATTGGGACGTTCAACTTGTCAATGAAGGGACATGGAGAGTGCGTGAAGTTCGTTCGATCGCTGAATAAGCCGCTGTTGGTGTTGGGAGGCGGCGGATATACGATTCGAAATGTAGCGCGGTGCTGGACTTATGAGACGGCGATTCTTTTAGAGAAAGAAATCAGCGATGAGCTTCCTGCTACGGATTATTCGGACTATTTCACGCCCTCTTCCTCGCTGTTTCTCGATGTGACGTAAGTCGATGGGAGGTTGTGAGGATGTAGAAACATGGAGAACAAGAACGATCGATCGGTTCTGCAGCAGCAGTTGGATTCGGTTCTCGCGCAACTCGATGAACTGCGTGTGTTGAAAGCAGATTCATAGCGAAAGCGATGATTCCGCTAGAACTGCTAGGCAAGCAAGCAAGCGAGCAAGCAAGTGCATTAATTAACCAACCCTTAATCAGCAATCAAATTATCATTCTAAGAACGAATTGTCTGCTTGTTTGTTATATCAAACAGGGGAATCGAATTGATGGATTGGACAATGGTCATGATAGCTGCACAGAATCGACAGACACACCGTGCACACATATGCAATATCATTCTGAATCGGCTTTCCATGGCACGAGCAAGTGACTTTCATAGGCTCGATGTTTTCGGTTGGGACAATAATGTTCTTCCGCACCTCTGCATCCGCCAGAAAGTAGTAGGAGAGCAGCCCAAAGAGCGATTTGCTTGAAGGGGCTTTGACATACAAACCATTCGACAGCTTGGCGACTCGCTTCAAAAAGGGAGAATGCTTGTTGTACAGCTGGCAGATATCGATGGGGCAGGTCGTTCTGTAACAAAACACGGAGTTCATAAACTGCATATAGTCGTGAATAGGTTGCTCCGTGATATTCAACACTAAGATGCGCTTTCCTAGTTCAGGGTCAGCATGTTTGTTTATAATTATAGTGAAGGAAGCATGAAGAATAAAAGAGACTCAAAATAGAAGGATATAACAAAGAGTTCGGGAAAGACAGGAATCAAGAGAAGACTTTACCGCATGATCGCTCTTCATGAGCTCAATGATCTTGGGAAATAGAAATCTTCGCACATTCTTGGGCTGTTGTGAGTGAAACTTTAAATTCAGTGCAATGTTTTCATCGCACTTGGGAAACAATATCGTTCTATCAAATTACATTACAGGAAAAAAGGAAACGGTTCTCCTGCACCATAGACGGCAAATAGGAGCTGATTGCAATGACTCTGAACAATAAACGATCCAATAAAGCCAAAGAGTCCCTCTAAGCATTCAATAAACTGAGCTGGTGAATCTCTGCTTTGTTCTGTTTGAAGAATCCAGGAGTCGATATTAAGATCAAGAATGATTGCTAGAAGAGTACCCTCGTGATCTATGAATGAAAGAAATAACAACTCGCCTACTGCTCATCAAGATCAGACTGCAGGAATTGTAAAACTATCCAATAAATGTATCCGATGTTAAAAATCAGAATCAATGATTTGTGTGCCTAGCAACACAATTGTTAGTAGAATAATGAAAATTGAACCAGAAGAGGGAATTCACTGGCCAACAATGATAGCTGATCTTGCAGCCGCAATATCGTTCAGCATCCATTTTCAGATGCTTTTACCCAATCTTCCTTTTCTCATCAAAGTCTACTTCCCAGATGTATGTCACAGAATAGAAGAATAACTGGTAGATAGAAAGAGCCGATATCGGTTATTACGCTGGTTTCTTGCTGTCTGTTTACTATCTTGGACACATTCCAGGCTCTATGTTTTGGGGGTGGTTTTCGGATAACTACGGTCGTCGATGTACCATGATTCTCACGTCAATATCAAATGCAATACTCATTCTAGCCCTTGGATTGTCAAGGAATTATACTGGCAGTTTGATAATCCGCTTTCTGCATGGCATGCTTGATTTCTCGCTAGGAGTTTCCAAGACAATTGCTGCTGATTTATGCAACGATAATAACATGGCGTTCGGGACTTCTTTACTTTACACGGGGTTTGGTATCGGAAGGTATGCTGGATTCGCTCTAATCAATCGTAGTTTTCTCGGCCCTCTTCTGGGAGGTTACTTGAGTGACTTAGATACGATTCGTCCTTTGATCAATGTCTTTCCATTCCTCAAATCCGTATTTTCAGCCTTTGCCTCGATCATCTAGATCCCCTATCTCGTTCCATTCTCTGTGTGCGCCTTCTTTTTCATTATCGTTCTCTTTCTCTTCGTCTTCTTCGCCGAGGAATCGCTGACCCAAGAGACCGTCGACCAATCGAAAAAGATCCGCAAAGCCATGGGGGTTTTCTTCTTTCCAATCCGTCATCATTTCAGAGAGAGCTCAGCTCGATTCTCCGCAAATCGTCCTCGAAAAGCTTCACCTCCTACGAGCAGCTGCTTCTCGCCTACGACGAGCACGGGAAGTACAACTCCATGTTCCGCAATCGCGACCTCATCCTCGCAGTGATCATCTACGGCATGGCGTCGCTCTGCCAGATCTCCTTCGACTCGATCTACCCGCTCACCCTCATGAACTCTCGCAAATACGGCGGTTTTGAAATGAACGCCGTCGAGGAAGGCTGGGTCGCGACCTCTGCGATCGTCCTGCAGCTCACCTCCAGTACAAATTCCACGTTTCTCTGTTGGGCTAGTTCTAATCTTCCCTCTGTGGAGCAAACTCGCTTCCTATCGCTACCAGATCGTGATGTGTCTGCTCGTCATGTCCGGAATCATGCTCGTCGAGCCCTTCGTTTCGGTCTTCAATGAATCTCCGCTCGCGTGTCAGTTCGCTGTGACATACATCGGATACGCTATTTCTGTCCCCGTGCGTGCTCTTGTCTACAAGTAATCGCTTCCATCCTCCGTTGAGTTGACTAGCTTGTGCATTGTGCTCATCGCCAATAGCACCTATAAGGAGTTTCGTGGCGCGGGGATCGGATTGGGACAACTCGTCGCCTCTATTTCGCGGTTTATTGTAGGGAGTGAGGAGGGAGGGGGATGCGAACTAGGGACCATCGCTCTTTCCGTCGATCTATTCTTGGAGTACGCAGGTGAACGAATTTCCGGTGTACCACGGTTTTTCCTATTTTGTTGGCGCCGTTTGGGGGATTGATAATCTAGCTTCTGGCAGCTCAGTATTTCTTTACTGCAGCGATCCCGCTTTGGATATCGAGCGAATCAGATATAGGGAGAGGCTCTGTGAACGAAACAGTACGCTATAAGGAGCATTCCTATATTTCTGGGTTCGAGTCCGACCAATCAAGTGTGATGATTTAGTGTTTTGACTTTTTGCCATTTAGACATCGCAATGTTTGTTGAAGACGTACATTCAAGACGACGGAGATAGATTTCGTGTTGCTTGTGTTCTAGCACGATTCTACCGATGACACCACAACCCTATGCATCTTTTCTCCTCACTTTTACTGCCCTTTGATGTTTGCCAAAAACGGGAATTTGGCACTTTTGGCGGCTCCTTCCTTCTTTTTCCATTTCATCAATATCTCCCAATATGCTGAGTGCTTTGCGATGTGTGAAGAATCTCGCCACTCCTGCCGTCAATAAGCTGAGTACCAAAGGTTTAAGTTTCTTTAGTTCCATAGTTGTCGGTAGCCGTGTCCTCCCCGCTTTTACATCTGTCCGCAGTGTCTCCTACGAGAGAAAGAAGCCCCACTGCAATATTGGAACGATTGGACACGTCGATCACGGAAAGACGACTCTGACCGCTGCTATCACGAAGGTTCTTGCCGAGAAGAATTTGGCCGAGTTTTCTGCATACGATCAAATCGATAAAGCTCCTGAAGAGCGTGCTCGTGGAATTACCATCAACTCGACGCATGTGGAGTACGAAACGGAGAACCGTCACTACGCCCACGTCGATTGCCCCGGCCACGCCGATTATGTGAAGAACATGATCACCGGTGCCGCTCAGATGGATGGAGCCATTCTGGTGGTGTCTGCCGTCGATGGTCCGATGCCTCAGACCCGTGAGCACATCCTGCTCGCCCATCAAGTGGGAGTTCCGAACATCGCGGTGTTCATGAACAAAATCGATCTGGTCGACGATCCCGAGCTGGTCGAGCTGGTCGAAATGGAAGTACGGCCTCCCAGCGTCCTGCCATGTAGATTCGTGAGTTGCTGTCCTTCTACAAATACCCCGGCGACGAAATCCCCATCATCAAAGGCTCTGCGCTCTGCGCGTTGGAAGGCCGCGACGACAAGATCGGCAAGGACAAAGTGCTGGAGCTGATGAAGACGGTCGACGAATACTTCCCTCTGGTAGTTTCCCCGTTTCTCCTTGATCGTAGCCGACGCGGCAGCTGGACAAGGACTTCCTGATGGCGATCGAGGACGTGTATTCGATCCAGGGCCGCGGCACGGTGGTGACGGGCCGCGTGGAGCAGGGCCGCGTGAAGGTGGGCGACGCGGTGGAGATCTGCGGGCTGAAGCCGACGCTTTCGACCGTCGTGACGGGCGTGGAGATGTTCCACAAGTCGATGAACGAGGGCCAGGCGGGAGACAACGTGGGTCTGCTTCTGCGCGGCGTGAAGCGCGAGGAAGTGCTGCGCGGCCAGCTGGTGGCGAAGCCGAAGTCGGTGAAGGTGCACCACAAGTTCGAAGCGAACGTCTACGCGCTCACCAAGGACGAGGGCGGCCGCCACACTCCGTTCACCACCAACTACTCCCCGCAGTTCTTCGTGCGGACGGCGGACGTGTCCGGGAAGATCACGCTGCCGAAGGAGAAGGAGATGGTGATGCCCGGCGACAACAGCGCGATGACCGTCGAGCTGCAGAAGCCCGTGGGGCTCCACGAGGGACTGCGCTTCGCGCTGCGCGATGGCGGAAAGACCATCGGCGCCGGCGTGGTGAGCAAGATTTTGGATTGCAGTGTTTGTTGCAGGAAACAAGCAACGGTAAACGAATCACTTCGACATGAACATGCTGTACGTCTTCTGCTGCTTCAGCTTCTTCATCACCATCAGGATCGCGTAGAGAAGACCGTCGGCCGTCGGAGGACAGCCGGGAACGTAGTAATCCACGGGGAACAGACGATCCACGCTAGGAGTGAGGCGGATACACGCCACGCGTACCCTCGGACCACGTTGTAGCTGTATGCATAATAACCTCCCGAGTTCGCGCAACTTCCCATCGAAATCACGTAGCGAGGCTCGGACATCTGGTCATAAAGCTAGAATCGACGGAAAATCGAGAAACTACTCGGCGGATGGCAGGAGCCATCTTGTTTGTCACAGTACCAGAAACAATCATGAGATCAGCCTGACGAGGACTAAACAATCAGGCAGGGAATTGTCGCACTCACGTTGCTCGAGGAATCATACCTAAACGCTCGAAATCGAAACGAGCAGAGGAAGCCTAGAGTCTCACCCAATTTCATTCCAAAACAAACATCAATCATTTCCATGGCACAGCAAGCCAGACCGAACGTCTGAGGGAACACAGAACCAGCACGGCAGTATCCAATGACTTTGTCCACGGTAGTAACGGCCGCTTCGATCGCGTTATCCAGTTTCTCTCCCTTGCTCACAGGAATCTGGTCAGGATGAGTGAAATAGTTCGCCATTTGCTTGGAAGTGGGATCTGACGGGTCCCACACACTTAACACTTGTCCGGGGAGAATCAGGCCCGATTTGGTGTAACTACGCACATAAGCCACAGACACGAGTTGATTACGACTGGACAGCACTCTTCGAAGCAACTCGTGCGGCTGATGTAATAATACGCTGCATTGATCGACTATTTATCGAGATTGGATACAATAAGGGAAGGGAAGTTTCAATAATGGAGATATATGGAATTCCAAATATAGTGAAACGAGCTAAAGTGGCATTTTCAACAAATAGAGAATGAAGATATGTAATGTGAGCATTCTTTTTGGATAGTATACACATGACAGCAGGGTGAGGTATGAGTGTTAGAACGAAGAGAAGGATTTCTGTGTTTTAACATTTAATAAATTTGTGGTAACAACAATTAAGTGCAGTACAATATAAGGAAATGTTTAAAGAAGTATAAGAACGTGTTCTGCAAATCGCAATAGAATATAGGAATGTAGAATATAGGAATGAATAGAAAATTGTGTAGCCAATTATCAAGATATATTATAGATGCATGTTGTGGAGGAATGGATGGGGTGATTCCAATTTGTAGGAATTATACAAAATAATTTGTGAATTATTGGAATCCATTTTAAATGACTATCGTTGTTACATTCGTTTGGGTAGAAAATCACGTTTCTGTTTCTCTTGTCGTTGATTGAGACAATTTGAGTTTTAATGTGTATCTTTCCATCTTGGCCTTATGGTGCTTTGCTTTTTGGAAAAACAAAGCACCAAAGAGAAATAGCATAAACAGAATGAATTCAGTAACAGTTGTTTTCCAAAAAAAGTACCATTATTACTCCAACCCAAATGTTTCATTCAACAAAACACATATAATATTCAAAAGAGTATCGCACATCTTATAGTTCCCTATTGACATAGTTAATATTCCTTTGATTGTCATAAGGAATATCCAAATAATCCACTTCTTCTCCTGCAATAATTCGTTGGGCACATACCATTTCATTTCTTCTATATCGTCAAACCAAATCAAAGTCAATACTCAACCAATACTTGCAAGTCTCTCAGTTCGATAATTGGCTTATTCGCCTTACTTTCAATCACAACTCCCCTGCCTTTGATCAGCGTTCCTAACTGAAAAAAACACATCACGCTTACGATTTTTAGCTTTTGAAAACTGTGAATACTTCTCCTCTCCGATCACTCGAGTCTAACGATAAGATACGCTGAAGCAACGAAAACATCCAATTTCAATAATAACGACAATGCATTTCGACATTGATTATACACATCATAACTATCTGTATCATAATAAGCATAGGAATCAGATTTCTTGTCATAAAACACATTGCTTGTGTTTATAAACATGAAAGTGAGTTTCTTCCCGAATCTGCGTTTTAATTCCTTCTATCTATCCATACTTTCGAACAGAAACGATTTCTCCAGCGACGTTCACTTCCGATCCAAGAGCAACCAATGGGAGTTCCCGACTTGCTAACAGCCTTTCTTTCCCTAAAGCAAACGGAAAGATCGCTATATATGATAACAAACTGTACAATTCTACGGATTGCCTCACTCACTACCGGTGAATAACCATCAATCCATCGGATTTCGGGTTTGATCCAAACTCTCACCGTATTTTTCTCGCTCCAAATTGCAGGATCGATGACTCTATATCATGAAAACCGAACAGCGGAATGACTCATAAGAAGGTAATTGTCCCATGAACAATCGTTGGACTTCAAAATAGTTACAACATGGTAATGAGACCACTCCAAGAACGGAAGAACATTCGATCGAACTCATTACTTGTTGAAAAGAAAGATGGCAGTGTATCATAATGATAACTGCATTACGACATCGAATTCGCACACGCTCCACACATTCACCCACGATATGGAGATTGGGAATACTATTCCAAAGAGAACGCCGTTCTTCACGACGAGCATCCATATCATGTTTCACAAGCGTTTTCTCATGATCCAAAGTCTTGATATATCCCTAATATCAATCTGTTTACTAGCTATACTTCTCGTAGTTGTGGGTCAATACTATAGCATTCCCATGATGGATTGTACAAGGCAAACATGGCTGCAGATCGAGGAGTTGAGCCATCACCAACACAAAAGATTGCATCTCGAACGACTCCTTGTGAAGGAGGTTCAATCTGTTGGGAAAGGATGTATTTTGAAGCATGGACATAAGCTGCCACACTCTCTGTAATTTCTTTCACATCTGGAAAGCTATTGGAAGAGAAAAGCAGAGAATAGATACACTCGCATTCGTATTAATTCAGATGACACAACAGCAGATGTTATAAAGCGATCAAGATACGATGTGTTGAGCTTATATGACGAAAAAGAGGAATTCGAAACAGGTTCTCTTCCTGTTTGAGAAACATCGGAGCCTTCTATCCCTGAGCTATTCTCACATTTCTCAGATGGACTTTGTATGATGCCAGGTTTTGGAACGGTATGTTCAGCATTAGCCATATTTGAACACATTGAAATAGAGCATTGATTGCTACTTACATTCACAGAGTGAATTTGCTCACTGTTTGCTCGTAAGGAATGTTCAGAGGGTGGATATAATGCAGACTCGCTTTTTCCTGTGATTTCTATTTTTTCAGATTGGTTCATAATCTATTTAAGTATACTAACTCTAAATCATTACCCTAAAGGTGTTTTCGGTATCTAAAGACATATTTGCTGATCCTTCCTTGCTCCTCTGATTAGGCACTGTATGGCAATCACTCATAAATAAAAGCAGAAGAAAAGAATGATTTGAATAGTATGTTTGAGTATTTTCGTCCTCTAGATGAAACTCCAAAGCATTCAACTCTGTTGATATAGCAGTTGTTTTTGTGGCTGTGCTCATCTATTGATTTCACTCAAACAGCTTCTGTGTTTGGCCTAATTTTGTGATGCGAATCATATATGTTCATAGATTCAATTCATAGAATATTATTTGATTTTCAGTCTGCAGTGACCAAAGAGGATTACAGAATGAAATAAAAGATTTAGTATTACTTTATACTTTTTTAGAAATGGGTCATGTGGCAACATCACTAGACCAGTCGTGTTCTTATTAGATAGAAAAGCGAAAGATGTCACATTTTAGTTTCAAATTGTATTTAGATTACTTCAAAACTGGTTTAAGGTATGAATGCAATGGTCTCTTATGTGTATTTAGCCTGTTTAACCACCGGTAATTACTTTCACCATAGCCCTTATTTCGCGAATAAGGTTTAATCACGTTGTTGATTTGATAGAAGAATACATTTTCGCAATAAATAGTGAGCAACATAATAAAAGAATGCTTATTAATTGAAGCGAATGTCTGAAGCACACTTGATATTTGTTGTGTCATGTAATGATATGTGCAATAACAGTATTTGGTTGATGAAACATAGTATGAAGAAGTCATTTCTCTTCGTTCTTAATCTTTTATAATGTGATAATTAATTCAATCGATTGTGTAGTTAAGTACCACACTTACAAATCCTACGACATAATAAAAATAAGTAGTAGGGGAATGACGGGAAACACGCGGAAATCCATTTCCTACCAAATAACCGCGGCAACCCGTTTTTTGTTATTTTCGGCCATTTCCTACCTGGTCACCTCGATGGCCATGACGGGAAACACGCGGAAATCCATTTCCTACCAAATAACCGCGGCAACCCATTTTCGACCATTTTCTGCCATTGCCTGCCTGGCTACCGTATTGTCCATAACAAGAAACGCGCGGAAACCCATGGCTGCCAATTTCGGCCAATTCCTGCAATGTTAACCTGACTTCCATTGTAGGCCATGGTATCCATGGTTGTCCAAAGTGAAAGATTGCTTCCTTTACTTCAGTCTATAATGCCCGAATGCAAGTGTGTGTATGTTGTCGTCCAAGATCCAACGTTTGTTATCCGTGCAAGTCATGAGGGTCTTGGTTTGCTCCTTCGTGCTGATATCGAAGGCCTGGTTGTTGATACGCTTGAAAGTACCTTCGATCACTGCATCTTCCTTCTTCTCTGCCTCAAGGACGCGCTTGTACAGCTCGATGTTCTTCACACTCATCCTCTCTCCATCAATCACCACATTGCGAGGAACTCCCTTCGCTGCGTTATGCACTACATGCTTCTCGTCAATCAAACAGTACATCTTTGGTCTAAGTCCCACGAATTCAGTGATGCGATGCCCGTTATGCTCATCCTTGAATATGGGTCCCGGCAACTTCTTGTTGAAGTTGAGGAATGATTCCAATGAAGGGAACTTTCTCTTGTCCACTTCATGCTCGTAATACTTCACGAGTTGTCCATAGAAGTAGCTCGTATTATCCAACTCAGAAAAGTCAAACGACTTGTACATATCGCACATTTTGTGGACGATGTTACCACGGTCGTTCAACTGCACGATGAGCGAGTCCGTGTCCTGTCCCAACAACTCCACACTGTTGAATGTCGTCTTGAGCACGTTGTAGTAGAAATCGTAGATGATGTGCTTCGACATGTCGAGGATAGCGAACCCGATGAAGAACGGCTTCTCTACCTTGCGCACCGGTGTGTTCAGCTTAATGCCGATGAGATTCTCGGAATACATGGTTGTTCCAGCAATCATGTCGTTACCGTGCTTCTGAATGATAGCCTCGCGTTCATTCCACGTGTTGGCGAACTTCACCTTCATTCGTTTCAACCCAGTCTCCACGAATTTTCCATAGGTCGAGTTTGCCAACAGCTTGTACAGGTTCTTCTCCACAGTAGTCTTGGACTTGGCTCGTTTCTCACTCAGCATGTTCACGTACTCGAAGATAAATGGTGCCTGCTTGAAACGGATGAGGCGGTGGATGTGCGTGACGCGATATCCCTGTTGAAGACCCAATTGCAGCAGAGAGTAGTGCACGAGATATTTGCGTCGAGGTACAAGATCACAAATGAGCTTCGGTGTATTCACCTCTTTCACTTTGTCCACAATGTCGTTCTTCGCTGCGTACTTCTTGATTCCATCAGAATACATACCCGCCTTCTGTACGGGGAAGAATGGTAAGTCATTGAATTTATCATGGAGTTCCACTGGTGCCTCGATGTCGCACTCGATGAAGAACCCATACTTGCCGAACGTATTGAGTGATTGCACCCATTCATTCGGATCACGGTTGATCCTTTCCATTACTTCTCGTCGCTCGGGTACACCCACTAATTCGTAAGGCATCATTCTGTGCATGGCTCCACCATACAGGTTGTTGGCGTCGAGGTAGTAGATGGATGATTGTTCTCCGTTGTTGGCGGTGCTGTCAAGGTCGACTTTGGCATGCCTTTTCACGATCTGTGTGATGCCTCCTCGAAGGTTTTTGAGTAGACGCATGAAGTCATCGATCTCATTTGTCTCCATCAATCGAATTCCCTTGCTCTCATAGAACTCACCCATGCGGTTCAAGAACACTTTCACGAGTTGTTTCTCCTCAAGTCCCTCATTCGCGTTGATGCGCATGATGTACTGAGCCCATTTCCTTGCGAGGGTCATGAGGCTACTCTCGCTATGATCGCCCTCCATTGTGACCTTTAAGAAGAGCGAATAGGCCATTTGTGGTGCTGTGATGTAGTGCATCGGATCAACACCGAATGCCTTCAGTGTGGTAACGCGGAAGTGCTCGAATGCATCAGCCATGAGAGTTACATCGAGTACATTGTACAACTCGTAGTACTCACCCCATGTCTTGATATCGAAGATCTTCCACAGTTTCACCATGTGATCATATTCGCCTTGGGGCATCATTTCTCCCTTCATATCATCAATGCATTGTTCACGAGAAGGAATGGTGGTATTGTTCAATGACTCGTACGATTTGATGAGACTGTAAAACATGGGTTCCTTCCGTGTCAACAGATCGATGTACTCGTCATTCCATTGCTTGCCTCGAGACTCACAGTACTTGCGTAGTTGTTGTTTGGTGTGCACGTACAAATCGAGGTTGCCTCCGAGTGTCTGAGCCACGATGGATCTGAGAGGACTGCTGATGAGCTTCAACGAGTCCTTGAATTGAATGCCATTGTACTCGATCTGCATCTCCTTGTCCTCAGTGGTTGGAATGACTTCCAAGGAGTCACTAGAGGTTGAATGAGCTGCGATGAGTTTCATGATGAATGTGAAGTCGTAGTGCGATCCATTGTGGAAGTATACGGGTAGACGATAGTTCTTCTTGTTGAACGATAGTTGTAGGTTACACTTGGTGCAACAGGTGCAAATGTACTGTCCAGCTTTGAAGCTGCATATCCCTCCCTTTCCTGTGGTGTATTCACCTGTCACATGTGCGTGATGTCTCACCTTGTCGTTCTCCAGTTTCTTGTGGCAGAAGGGACACACGGTTGTTGCACGAAAGTCCCTCTCGATGCTCGGAGAGTTCTCGAGTGGTAATTCATCGAAGAGATACGTTTTCACTCTCCCTTGCAATTGCACGAGATAGTCCATGAAAGGACGAAGATCCTCTTCACTCTCATGTGGTGCATGGAAGACTCGAAGTTGGCTGTCAATGGCTGGAATGCGTGACACGGCTAGACATGATAGCATGATTGGCTTGTGTTTGTTCTTGTCATCAATGGCTGACTCGAAGTCAGCGTACACGACGACCGGTGCTGGCATTTCGTATCGCTGGTTTGTGAAACGTAACCGAGTCTCATTGGTTGACAAATCGTACTGATCGCTCTCATTGACGAGTTCACGATGTACTTGTACTTCGTGATCATGAACGGCTTTGCGAGATCCGAAGAAGTCGTCACAGAACCTGCACTTCACGTTTCTCGAAAGGTTTTCATTCTTCGCATCACTTCGTCGTGTCACACGATGCTTGAAATCATTCAAGTCCTTGATGTACAAGAAATGCTTTGGGGTGCCCTCAGGTAGATTCAGATCGTTCAAGATGCAGAGGGAGAGAGGAAGCTTCGTTCCCTTACCTTTGTACACGACATCGCATGTGAATAAATCGAATTGTTCCTTCGACTTATCGATGTACCCAGGTAAGAGTGTGACCTCGAATACATTGAGCGATACTTTCAACAATGCCTCCAATGCGGCGAATTTCTCTTCACTCGCGTTGAAGGGTGTATTGTCACGAATGCCCATCGCCTCCTCCACTTCGTGAATGGTCACTCCGAATACCTTGTTCTTCTCAGGGTGCTTCCACCACTTGTTGTACACGGTTGCATCGCCAATCTTGCAATTCGCGACGATCTTGTGCCCACCTTCACTGGCCAGAATGAGACACCGCTGCAGGCACCGGTTGTCATCGAAATCCGGGTTGAGCGCTGTGCGTCCGATGACGAACGGTGTGTGCTGCTTGTACCCCACGAATGTACGTAGTGGGAACATCTCAATGTGGAAGCCGATCCATCCAGCGTACACGAAGCCACTGCCCTCTGTCTCCTGTTCCTCTACGGCATTTCGGTACCACTTCAGGTACTCCTCGATCCACTCATCGATGCGATCTCGACGAACGATGCGGAGGTGTCCCAATCGATCATCTGTGAGGTTGAGGATCTTGGGATCTCCGTCATGTGTCAACATGAGGTTGTATGCCATGATGGTGATGAAGCACTGATTGTACTCGCGCATACCATTGAGGATGTACTTCTTCAAGACTTCATTGAATTCATTTGTCTCATCGAATATGAGGTTGATCGGTTCCACTTCCTCATCACTCTTCTCACCCGGTAGTCGAACCCACAGTCTATTGTCAAAATCGTTGTTGAGACGGAAGTCCTTCTTGGTTCGTTTCTCTTTCACCCATTCCTTGTACATGTCTCCTTGCACGGTGTGATAATACGTGAGTGCATACCCGAGTGACGAGTCGATCACATCACTCAATCGTCCCTGTGATACCTTGCGATCGAATCGTTCATATGCCTTATTGCGTCTCATTTCACGTCTCTTCTCCACGGTGTTCAGGTAACCGGGTAAGTGACGTTGTCGCTTCTCACCGAACTTGTGCCCATCCCACTCGTACTCGAGGTAGCGCTCGTTCCATGCCTTGCTTCCCACGACGAGATACTTGCGCTTTCCAGCAGGATCACGCACTCGTTTGCGTGACGGACGTTTCGGAGGCTCAGGGAAACTATCACTGTCATCATAGTGTTTCTCAACTTCACGTTTACGCAACCCACGTTTTGAGGGTGCGAAAAAGGCGATATATTCATCGGGTATATTTAATCCAAACACCTTTCTCGAGAGATAGGCTCTCGTGTCAGGAATGGTCTGATCGGTGAACGTATCACCGACCATGTAGTACTTGGCGGCCAATCGTTTCCAGGTCGGTCCACCGATTTTGATTTGTTTTCCAGTCTCAGGGTTGATAGTATATCCTAGGCGTTGTGAACTCATTTATATAAGGGTCACAAAATCTTTAAGTGGTGATACACGTATGACCAAAGTGAAATAGTTAGGAGCTTGGCTTCCTCCTTGAGCTACCGAAGGCATCCCTAGAATGGGAAAATGGCATGACCATCCGCATCGTACTCGAATTCATCGATGTCGTAGAACTCGGATTCCGATGAATCAGAATCACTAGAATTGGGGTCAGCGAATGCAATGCTAATGTCTGGATCATTATCGTATGCCTCAGCTTCTTCTTTGGTCATTTTCACCCATTGTCCTTTTACGCGTCTGTAGTTGTCATGGAGTAACTCGTAGTATGCTGTGCCACCAATAATCATGGAGCGATTGCTGGGAGAAAGCATTCTCGACTTGGGAACATATTTCGTCGTATCTGGTGGTAAAGGTGTATCGTACAAGCGATTCAATTTCTCGTCGTACTTGTATCCACGCTTGAGAAGGTTCCAGAAGCGAACTCCGTTGATTTGGATTTCTCGGCCAGTATTGGGATTCAAAGTGTGAGTAGGTCTATTCATTTATATATTTATATATTTATATTTTCTCTTTTAACCCTAGATGCTTCCCTAAATGAAGTACAAGAAAACAGAGAACAACACATGGTCTTCCCTGGTACGCACTTGTGAGGACGAGAATATCGAACTCGCCGACATTATCATTCACACCAAGTATCCGATCAATTCCGAGCGTCTATTCGGCTTCAGTGTTTGCACTCCGCAAGCAAATGTGAACTGTGGTTTGATCTTGCACGACTATGATTGCATCGAGATGACATTGGATGAAACTCGTCCACCTTTGTTTACCGAGGATGAATGGGAGTATCTATTGCCTCAATTGAAATCCAACGGTTTGCTCGGTGTGCCTCTGAACGTGTTTTGGAGAGGCGATGTCACGTACCCACATCACATAATCGGTGTAACGACCGAGAATCGTGCTGTTTACTTCTTCTCCAACTACTATGTACGCGTGGTCTTCAAGGTGGTGGATGATGAAGTGCCTCCCGAGTTGTCCGATCTGTAATCTCATCGATGATGGTGCGTGTTTGAAGGGTGTGTACGTTCGTGCATATCAAAGACAAAGTAAATAAAAAAGTAAATGTCGTACATTTTCAGCAGCAATGGAAACAACTACACGTTCAAGAAGCTCGACAACATGCTCATCAACATGCCAGAGAAGGACGGTCATCATGTATTAATTCGAGAGACAGTGGATGGTGTTCCTCAGTACGTCGTTGGGGGAGTGCGGCTTGTATCGTGAAAGCGAACGAAGCATTTGTCTTCGAGTACACACCAGAAACTACCGAATCATTCAATAGCGAATGGGGTGGTGATGGTATGCCGCCTATGCCGTCCGGATCATACCTGATAACCACGACTGTCATAACGTACCTTCCTGAAGACATATTCAACGATTGCACGTCAATCGAATCGGTGGTTGAAAAGGGTTATCGAGTGCTAGTCACGTTTGACAACACGCCTATCCTAGACAGACCGTACATCGATACATTGAATAGTCTTGTGTCTCATACTGGTTATGCTGTTGTGAATATTTGGGGGAAGCGTTGCTTCCCCCTACAACTCTCCTGTCCTTCGTACGTATTCGAATCTTCCTCTCATGCTTCTAGGTGGTGTGAAGAGCATCACGATCGTTTTCGAACACCTGGGTGACGCTTCTTCTTCTGTGGCGGAACTTCGTTCCGCCGGGACGACTTCGTGGGAAGGCGAAGGCTTCCCGGGGCGACAAAGTCGCCCCACTTCGTCGTCCCATTTTGACTCCTCGTAATGGGTCGATGTGACCTTGCTGCATCTCTCAATGCATTGGGTTCCTTTCGACTCTTGGATCGCGTGACTGGTGGTGCTGGCTGTGGTTTGCATTTGCTCGCCAGGAGTTCCCAATGATAGCACTTCTGCTTGCTACCGCTTTCCATATTCTTCACTTCGTACATCAATGGCATGAATCGATCGTCAATGTCAACAACTTGATACAAGTCCTGAGACCATTTGCTGGTCAATGATCGCTTTTCCAGAACGCGAGGTCTTCGTGTCACTCGAACATAATCACCAACATCGAATTGAGGTGTTGTGTCCTTTGCTGTCATGTTGGATGGTTCTGTCTTCTCCGTGTACAAGATGTTGTTGTTCCAAATGTCAGTGGGTGCATATCCGGTGTCTCTGTTCTTCCTTGCATTGTGTCTACGAACGGCACCATCGATCAAGTCGAACCACACACCTTTCGATTGATTGAATGGAACCATGATGTCTTCCTTGATATCTCGAATTGCTCGTTCGGCTATGTCACATGCTTTATTCGCTGAATCCATGTGATACATGGTGATGTCATACTTGCCCAAGATGTTGGTACGAAAGATGGCATTGGTGAACTCGGTACCTCGATCAGAGCAAATATGCTTTGGTGGTCCGTATGTCTGAATGATGTCCTTCATCGCATGCGTGACTTCTGTGGCACTCTTGCTTTTCAGTCGCCGAGCCATCAGGTATTTCGAATATCCATCAATACATACAAGGACATACTTGTATCCACGATTCTTGTGGAATCCTGTACTCTTCTGTCTGCCCAACACTTCCTGAATCCATTTGTCTTGTTTGGAAGAGAAATCGATGAGATCGATGAAGTATATGTTTCTCTTGAAGCCACTGATGATCACTCGAGTTGCACCTTTTCGCTTGGCTGGTTTCCGTAGTTCCTTGATTTCATTCATAAATGAACCGCTTTATTCAATGGCTGAAAAGTGCATGGAAATGGATGAGTGGAAGAAAGAACCACAAGCTAGTGGTTGACTCGAAATGCAAGGACAGATGTCACTGCCTGTGCGTGTACAATGAGAAGAATGGATCCGATGACGACAGTGGAAGTGACATATCGATCAGTCCGACAGAGATTAAAGTGAAATGAGGGATGCCTAAATAGATTTAAATAATGTAAACATAAATAGAAATACAAATGAACTGTTGGATGAATGATGAACGTCTTGATATCACACGTAAATATGTGCATGATATGATTAATTCATTTGTTGATGATCCCAAAGGTACAAATTATCATAATGAGTATAATCCTCCTTATATGATGATAAATTCACCCGATCTTCAACATCTTCTTGTGAAATCATGTTATGATGATAAATACATAGTGAAGTATGGGGGACAAAGTGGGGCGACAAAGTCGCCCCGGGAAGCCGAAGGCTTCCCACAAAGTCCCGCCGGGGAAGCGAAGCTTCCCCGAAATATTGCTGAACTCCGTGCTTTCAATGAGAATATCTATGATATCGAAGGTCATCGTGTGATGACATTAGGTGGTGATATAATTATCATTGATATCGATGGTGTTGCATTTGATCAACTCGAATGTGTATCGGGTAAACGATTACCGCCAAAGTAAAAGACTGGAAGCTATGGTTTCCAAGTCGCCCTTATTTCACTTTGTCCCTTAAAGTTCTACAATCGTGACTTGGAAGTTCGAGTATAAGTGCGAGATAGTTGTATCACCACCGCGTGTCACAACGAGTTGTAATCCACCCTCTTTTAACGGTGAAAATATAGATGTGCCAGAGACGTTCATTGTTGGGGTTGGGTTGTCAAGTGTTGTCTTCAGCAACGTTGCTTGAGACGTAGTGATTACCAAGCTCGGCGTGTCTGTAAAGCCTACGAATGCCTGTTCGTAGTTACCACACTTGAGACTCAAATTAATCGTGACCAGATACTTGCTGTTCGAAGATAACATGAGTCCTTCCGTCAAGTTCGAATTGTCTGATCCGAGTATCTCGGATACGACGGTGTGACCACTACCAGACCAAGAGTACGTGAACGTCTTGGAGAACTTGGCAGGCTGTGGCTCGAAGGATATTCCACTGCTAGTCACGTTCAGCAAGTACGATCCTGAGTTGGACGGGATGGTCAATTTGCTCACACCCGTTCCATAATTGATCACGATACATTGTTCTTCATTCGTACATCCAAGAATATCTTTATAGATTACATTGGAGTCAAGGATGCTCGTTGTGGGTACTTCAGTATTTGTCTCGTTCTTGAAGACGAAGTAGCCAGAAGAGTTATTCATCGCAGGCACGTTCACACCGAATGCACTATTGCCCTTGTAAGCAATGAGACACAGGTTCGTCGACTGCACGCCGAGGCAATCGTGGAATAGAGTTGAGGCGTTCATTGTCTCGAATGTGTACTGAATTCCGAAAGCCCCAGCCTCTACTCCTTTCAGGATGTACGTCCCGGACTGATCTGGCAGGAACAGATCTTTACGAGTGCTCCTTGTCGAGTTCCAGTTGGCAATCGCGTACTTGTTCGATGTGGTACCGAGACCGATAGCCGTGTTGATCGTAGTCGCACTGAATAACAGGAACGAAGGATTGCCATCTTCGTCCATGTTCAGCACGTACTTACCGCTACTAGGCAGATCGAGCTCTCCGAAGGTGCTATTGCTGGTAAAGTATGGAATCGTGCCTTTGGAATCAATGGTAATCGCCTGGTTGTCACTGCCTTTGAAGTACGAATTGTCGAGCGTGGTGAAGTCTTCAGACTCTAGGCTACTCGCATCAACCCAGGTGAAGTCGTTGTTGTAATTGCTGAGCACGAAGGTGCCATTCCCGCTCGGTAATGCGAAGGTCTTGAATGCTCCATTATGGTAGTACTGGAGGCCAGTCGCCATCTCCTTGCGTTTGAACACTCCGTTCTGGAGATATACAAGTTTCTCTGATGAGGTTGACATTTATTATAAGGCGAGAACGTTTTTTTTCTTTACTTGCTATAGCAAGGGGCAGCGAAGCTGCCCCGGGGAGAAAAACAAAGTTTTTCTCCCTATAGTAAATGGCAACTACAATTCCTCCTGTGCATAACTACGAATCGCAGATTGTGTTCAGCAATCAGTCCAATAACATCAAGTCGACCGATGTGATCAATTGGACGATCGCTCCATCCGGTGATGACGTGTACTTCAATCTGTACAAGTCTCGAATGACCTTCAAGCTCAAGATCACCGGGTTGGCAAATAATGCAGGCAGTTCGTCGAAGGATATCTATGTTCCGGTGAAGAAGAACATGTCGGGCATTGTGAACAACACGAAGGTCACATACACCTATTGGAATGGTGAGAACTTGGCGTCCTTGCCTCTGAGTGCAGACAATGAGAACATCGGTCAGATCCGGTCACTCTTGAATGCGCTCACGGACAACAAGCACAACAATGTGGTGAACGAAGGATTGAAGGAACTGTCCTACATCTACTACGATGACCGTGACTACGATACAACCGATAAAACCGCGAGAACTGCGGCCATCCTGGGTCGACCTTATGGCGGGAAGTTATTCTACAACATGCTCAAGTTCGTACAGCCACCTGGATCGACCACGGCGTACACGACGATCAATGTGAACTTTGCAGACATCTTCGAAGGTTGTTCTCAGGAACGATTCATCAATCTCACGCAGATGGATGCTCAGATCTATCCCACGAACGACGATGCATACTTCTACATCGATGCTGGCAAAATCAATACCGCTACAAGTCCGGACGCTGTTCCATCAGCCACGGCTTTCACCGGTGTATACTTCGATACATGCACGCTTTGGTATCACAGTTACAAGACGAGCGATGATTCGACCTTCGATCCTGAAGACACTCAGTTGGTGAAGAACCAGATCATGACCAAGACGTTCCGCATTCCTTCTGGCCAGAACTTCATCGATGATCGTGTGCTGGTCAACTTCCCCGTCAAGATGATGTTCATGATGTTCACGGACGACAATGGTGATTTCTCGACTCTCAAGGACATTCGATTCAAGCGTATCTCATTGAACATCGCTGGTGAACAGAAGCGTATCATCAATGTGGACAACACGAACACACCTGATGGAATTGATCACACGTTCTTCGAATGGATGGACTATCTTTGCAATAGTCGTTCCGACGAGTACGACACGCTGTTGACGTACAAGACGTGGTTGAATCAGTTCCGAATCTTCGCCTTCCCGTTAGCCGAGTGGTTCCCGATGCGAGCAGCGAATCAGATCCAGTTTGAAATCGAGTTGGAAGAGGATGTTGCAGCGACGACCCAGATGCACCTCATCATGATCCGTGCCAACACGGTGGGAGCGTAGCTTCCCCAAGCGTAAGGCTAACTTTGAGGCGACGAAGTCGCCTCGGGAGGCATCGCAGATGCCTCCATAACTAATATCACTTAAAGATTTCAAAACATAAATATAAATAGATATGAGCAACAAGATTCAGGTTTTCGATCTTTCCAACACTTCTAACATTTCTCTCACTTCCACTGGATTCAAGAAAGAAGGCGAATCGGCTAAGTATGTCTGCAAGATCACCGATGCTACCATTGTTTTCGTGGGTGACAACTCGAAGTTCGAAACAGACAAGAAGAAACTGTTCAACACTTTCTCCATCACACTGCCCAAGGAGCAATCGGAAGAGTTCAAAAGAATTCTTGATGAGACGAAGAGAGATAGTCGATCGTACAGTGAATACGAAGGTGAGATCCAGTTCAAAGTGAAATTGAGTCCGAACACGAAGATCGTGAATAACGACAAGAAGCCTATCAAGATCGATCTGCGAAATGTGCCCTGTACTGATCTTCGTGAATACAAGGACGCAACGATCGATATCGTAGTAACTGGTACGAGCAATGAATTTGAGGGCAAAAATGGTGATATGTTTTCGTACATATCACTCACGGCAACTCAAATCAAGATCAAGAGTATGAATAGTGTCTTCGATTGCGATTTCTTGTAAGAGGTATGTGTGATAGATTCCTTTTTCACTTTGGGCGTCGCGGATGTCGTGATAACCAAAGTAAATAGGGGCAACTGCGTTGCCCCGGGAAGCCGAAGGCTTCCCACGAAGTTCCTCCCTAATAAATGGAAGATAGTCCGTACATTCCCAACATAGACACTACACTACTCTCGATCAAGAACCGAATAAGACGATTTAACCATCGATGTCCGTATAACAACAAACGATTGACAAGAAGAACAGAAAATACGCTCAATCAAGCCGAAGTAATGCAGGATACCATCAAACAACGGATGGAGAATGAAACTGATGAGGAGAAGAGCAAGCAATATGCCAAAATACTGAAAGAATTAGCCGACTATATCCAGCCAGAGCAAACCATTGACGAGCAGTTGCAAGACCTTCGACAAAACAAGGAGAGCATGGGCATTATGAAGTTCGATTGGGAACTCGATTGTCAGGACACATTCCTCAATCAATTCACACTCATCATTGCTCCTTCCAAGTCGGGCAAGTCGTTCCTCATCAATCAGTTGTGCTACGAGATACCTCACTCGTTCGACAAGATCTGCTTCTTCATGGGAAAGGTGAGCTATGAAAACAAGTGTCCACAAGTGCTCAAACATGTCGCCAACAAAGCAGGCATCAAGACGCAATGGATCAACACTGACAACGAAGTACGTCCTGACTTTACCGATAGTGAGGACGTCGCGTACAAACAATTGAATGACGATGGATCAAGTGTGGCGATCTACAATGACACCACATACCCCTCGATCTACATCTTCGACGATTTATATACGAAGCCGAACGATCACTGGGTGGTGAACTTCATGGACACCATGGCTTGCATGAGTCGACATCGGAAGACCAGTTGTTTCATTGCATTCCAAGGATTCACTCACTTGAGCAACAAGATCCTGGACAACGCCACTCGAATCTTCTTGTACTACGATATCCTTGGACGAGAGGATCTGTGGCGCAAAATGAAGATACCACCACCGTCCAATTTGAGCGAGGTACTTCGTGATATCCAGATGGGCATGCACACACGATGGTACTACCTGGATGACGATTCGCTGGTCGAGTACGTCCCATACGAGCTGAGTAGCAAACAACAGGCAATCAACAAGATGCGATCGAAGTTACCGAAGGCATTGAGTGATGAACGAAAACGCAAAGAAGTGGAAGAGAAGCAACGACAAGTGCAGCAACTCGAAGAGGAACTTGGACGCACTTCCGACAATAAGAAGACCAAAGAGGGAGGAAGCTTCGCTTCCTCCCGAGGCAACTTCGTTGCCTCCAAAGTGAATAAGGGACGCACGTACAATCTCTTGGACATCAAAGAAGCCGTTGAAATCAAACCACAGGACTACAGCAAAGCCATCAACACCAAGGAATTCCAGTTCGTACAAAAGCCGAGAGATGGAACACAGAACTACACGAGCGACACTTCTACCAAGCAAAAGAAAGGCATGGCGGGACAAAGTCCCGCCGGGACGACGAAGGGGGCGATGTACATCGCCCCGGGAAGCCTTCGGCTTCCCACGAAGTCGTCCCGAGGTAAGGGACTGCGTTCCAAGTACGACTTGACATAACCGTGATGGCCAAAGAGGGGCGAAACTATGTTTCTCTCCCGAGGCGACAACGTTGCCTCCAAAGTAAAAAAGGATCGACCATGTTTACTTTGGGCTAACCATCCAAGTCACTTCGCCAACCAAGGCCAACACGAGCCTGCTTTGCTTCTTTCTCTATTTCTGGAATAATGTCAAATCTCTCTTTTTCCCATACATCCATTGGAATCGTATAATGAGTCTTACGTACCTTTTTCCCACCATACTTCTTACACAAGTCTAAAAGGATTTTATCGATCTCGTCTTTGAACGTGAAACCATTCGGTATGTCTTTCACTCTATACACACATACACGTCCCTCTCTATCCATTTTGGAACATGTACTCTTCCATTTATCTGATTTAACATGTTGTGAATAGATGTGCACATTATCATCATTTTCAACGATAATGTACGTTATGAAAAAGTACCATTGTTGACCTACTTTATTTGGCACACGGCGATCCTTCAATTCCTTGTTCTCATGGGTCAGCTCTTCATTCGCACGTCTCAGCTCTTCGTTTGCCTTTCGAAGGTAGTCATTGTCCTCCTGTCGAAGACGTGTTAGGAATCTAAGCACATCGCAGGCAAATGCAGGATCGGCCCACATGAGGCATGCGTGAAGTAGCTCTTCGCATACTATGTAACCCTTGTTTGTACCATTGAATTCAGGGGTTGTAACATACTGAATCACGTCGCAAATATCAAACTTGTCGTTTTGGGTGCCCTTTGACGGTAGGTCGGAATTCCGACCTACTGTAGAATGACTGTTTTTGGCACTATTTTCACCCTCTAGTCCCTCGTTTGACAGGGGGTGGGAATTCCCACGAGCTGTAGATTGACCGTTTTTGGCACTATTTTCACCCTCTAGTCCCTCGTTTGACGGTAGGTCGGAATTCCCACGAGCTGTAGATTGGCCCTCTAGACCCTCGTTTGACAGGTGGCTGGAATTCCAGCCACCTGTTTTTGCCATGTGTTCGATCAGTTCTTGGGTTTGCTTATTCTCAAGGTAATGTTTGAATCGCTTGTTTGTACCGTGCTTCTCGTTGTACTGTCTCAACAGATCAGAGACAAGGTACATTCGAATACCATTATCAAGGCACATACGAATCTTGTAGTCGTAGAAGTCAATCTCTTCGAATTTCATTTCTATTTGTATTTATGTATTGAACTCTTTTAAGTACAATAGTTACAGTAGGGAACACTACGTGCCCCCCCCGGGGAAGCTTCGCTTCCCCTTACACCCTCTGGATAGCTGGGTCAACAGCGTCGTGCGTGTACAAGTGAAGGAGTGCCAAGTAGCCACAGTTGTTGGCAAAGATCGACTGGTATTTCACTTTGTTCACACGGAACACACGGTTCGTACCTGTCAACGGGAAGTCATTCATCTCGCCAAAGCTGTCCTGGTAGTTCAGCGTGCCATCGTCTTCACGGAAGCAAGAAACAAAGTGACCGAGCTTACTATTATCCTCGAATGGTATCCAGATGATGCAATTCGCCGGTTCTTTGTACTCTTTGGCCAGTCTCTTGTACTTGTCCAATTCCATCACATCGAAGTCGGGTATCTCGAGTTGCTTGGCCAGTTTTCGAACTTCATCGAAAGTCATTGGTTCAGCATCCACATTCATGTATCCATGCTTGTAGAGTTTACTTAGTACGGAGGAAGCTCTGCTTTGGGGCGACAAAGTCGCCCCGGCGGAACGAAGTTCCGCCATGCTTCCTCCCGGGGCAGCGACGCTGCCCCTCAGTACACTCTCCTTCGAATCACTGACTCGTGCATCTTGTTCTCGTTCTGTGGAAGGGCTGTGAGGATGCGATTCTTTTTTTTCGTCTGGACTTCAATTGCTTGTGTCTCGTTGTCCAGGTCAGAAATATCGTAACCAGTGCCGGCTTTGCTTTCCTTGCCCTGAATCTGGTTTGCCACATCGCTAACCGTACCCTTCGCCATGTCACCTATCACATTCGCGAGCTGCTTCACGGTGTCCGATCCTGTCTTGTTGCTCACATAGTTCACACCCTTGTTGATCGCGTTGTTCGCGGCATTCGTGCCAGCATTGACCAGGATATCGGTGATGGGTTTTAACTTGTCGGCATTGTTGTCGTACCAACCTTTGATCTTGTTCCAGGCATTCTTGAAAAACGTGCCAACACGACTTGAACCGGCGTACAAGGCTCCACCTCGGACTTCGATGTTTTTACTTTGTCGTTCGATGGCTTTCATGGTCTTCAACACGTCGTCGTAATCGCTAGGGTTGATTCCATTGAGGAACACAGCAGAAGCTCCTCCGAATTTGAGTGCACCTCCCTCCTTACCACTAATCAAACTTTTGAGACTCGAGATGATCTGTGGAGCCATCTGAATGAGCGCTGGGATGATCGTGGCAGCGATGGTACCAAGTGCTCCGCCTTTCTTTAGTCCGGTCAGCTCGTTCATCAATTGCGCTTCATTGAAGGCTAGTGCTCCAGCGGATTTAGAGTCTGTCTGACATGCACCACCTTCCTTGAAAGCAATGGCTCCACCGGTGTCCTTGGTCGCCCCATTGAAAGCAATAGCACCAGCTGTTTTCGTCTTACTAGCTCGTTTTGGTGTTCGCTTTCGTGATCGCTTTGATTGCACTGGTGCTTCGAGTTCCTTGTGTAGATTCAATGTCTTGCGTCGATCCACAATCGTTCCACTATCCTGTTCTCGGAAATCGGGTTCGCCATAAAAGGCAGATATATCAACAGTGAATGGAATTGCCATTTATGTATGGGGAAATCGTAGATTTCCCCGGGGGCACGAAGTGCCCCATGCCTACAAAGTGAAAAGAAGATCAAAGATATATTCATTAGCCATTGAAACCCTGTGTAATGAACATATCCTTGATCGTGTTGTACGTATTTTGCAGATATTGCTCGAATTGTTGATCTACATTGACAGCAAACCGTTTGATCTTGTTTTTCATGTAGTCCAAATAATCAGGAGTTAGATCCTTACTATTAGCTACTCGTATGAAGAAACTCATCAGTTCGGGGTCTTCATTTCGATCACGATAAGCCCTGAAGAGACGTGAGAATCCAAGGTCATTTGCAAATTGAGCGAAAACAGGATTGTTGAAATTGCGAGCAAGCAAACTTGAGAAAGCAATGAAATCTTCGCGAGTATCATCGCTTTCCCAACTTTCCTTGGTGTCATTAGAATCTTTACTTTCATACGCGTCAATCAAGGCTGCAGCTCGATTCACTTGATCGATTGCTTGAGGTGTGAAACTAGCATTTACACTTTCAGATTGACGACCGTCCAGTACAATCACAGGTTGAATTTGTGGCTGATTCCGGAAATATTCATATGATTGCCAAATGGCATCCATTAAGTTCTGGATTCCTCTCATATTCTGCTGATACAATTGTTGATACAATTGTTCCCGGGACAGCTGAGTATCAGCAAAATGATTACTCATTGTAGTAAGCAGCTGACCAGTTTGAGCATGTCCATCAACAACTGCATTACCAACATTTGTCAACAGGTTGTTAGTTTGAGTCTGATTGTCAGTGAGTTGGCTACTCATGGAATTGAATCCATTTGTCAACAGGTTGTTAGTTTTAGTCTGATTGTCAGCAAGTTGATTAACAATTGCACCCGTAGAATCTTTGATTAACTTGGTTGTTTGAGCTTGTCCTTGTTCATATTGGTTGCCCAGAGCATTCGTACCATCCAATAGTTGTTTCCTAGTTGCCTTTCCCTCTTCTGCAACCGCATTACCAAGAGCTATCAGATTCTGATTCGTAGTCTGCAATTCATTGGACACGTTTTGAATCAAAGGTGTGAATGTATTGAATGATTCAACCAACCGTTTGTTGATTTCATCATATGCTTTTGCCAACTCAGCAGATACAAATTGCTGAATGAAGCTGTTTCGCTCTAGCCATTGTTTCAAGAAATCATTGTACTGCGCCTTCATGAACTCTGTCAATCCATCAATTCGCATTTCACTTTGGGTTGGAATCAATGCTTGGATATCAGCAATTGCAGGAGGATCAGGTTTGTTTTCAATTCCTTGGAGACGAGCTTCGACTCCTTGCAGATATCTATTACTCTCCTCAATCACAGCCTTCTGTTGATTTACCAAGTCACCAATTTTCTGGATCAAATTGTCATCTCCTGTTGCAATGCTTGTTGCCACTTCAGCATACTTATCACTCAACGACTTGATTCCATCGTTCGTATTTGTCAATTTTGTTTGTACACCTTCCAACAATTCTAACATCTTAGGATAACCCTTGTCCTTATCTTCCAGGAAATTGATTCGTTGTGCTACATAAGCTATTGCATTATAAATATTGCCAAGGTTCACCTGGATATCAAAGCTGTTCATCACAGCAATCACTTCATCCAACTTGTTGATAATGGACGTCACATCCATCTGTTGTACGATCTGATTCGTCACATTCAGAGGTTGTTGTTCAGGTTTGATCAACCACCGATCACGTTCAACGCGACCTTCAGCTACCAAATCTCTATATTTCGTACTACCTCGTTTCGTAGTGTGTGTCACACCTCTTTTATATGCCGTAGTATTATCGTCATTCCAATACAGGACATCTCGATTTGGATCACCATGTTCACCCACATCGTCTCGCAAGCCAGCAAAATCATTGATAATCGCTGCATTCTGTTGAGTAACTGTGTTGATACTATCTCCCATCTGTTGAGCTGCAACCGTTATGGCATCAGCAGCATTCTTCATTTCGTTGATGCTAGTTCCAAGATCACCAGTTATATTCACGATTTGTGCATCGCCAACCTGTGATCTCTGGTAGCGGATACGATAGGGTGATACTGGCTCATATCCAAATGGATTATCAAAGATAGCTCGTTTCTCCATGTCAGACAACTTGTGATTCACAGACTGGACAATGATCTTGTTGAATTTATTGTCAATTTTAGCATTGTAGACCACGTTGTCCTCGAATGAGTACAACAGTACGTTCTCATCGTCAATTCGCTGCATTTGATATCCACGCATGTCAGAGACGGATACACGACGACGTTCAGCAGGTGAGAGATTCATGTACGAATCAAACAAGGTTCGCTTCTGTCGCCATTGTTCGCTCCTCATTCGCTGTTGATTGAATTCACTTTCAACGACTTTATCGAAATAACGATTCAACATCTTGTCCATCATGTTTCTCGACTTCACTTTGTGTGGCTTGTATCGAATGATTGGAATTGTAGCAACGTATTCATCCATTTACTATGGGAGGAACAATGTGGGGCGACTTTGCCGTCTCCCCTTCTTTACTTTGTCTCTTTCGAATAACACGAAATCGTGAATGAGATGTACACATTCGAATTCAATGAGATCGGACGGTCATTCGCGTCCGTCAGTACCCAGTCAATGTAGTCCAGGTTCGATTGTTCAATCACATCGATCGATAGGTTGTCCCAGGTGATCATGTTGTTCAGTCCCATCGATACATGAATCAGGTTATCGATCAACGGACTCTTCAGACCGAATGTTTGAGCATTGATACTACTGTAGACTCGGATCACACTCATGCCATTCGTGATGTCGTAGGGTTCACTCGCTACCATGCCTGCCTCAACGATACCTTCCAACTTGAGGATACTCGTGTAATCAGGTGCGCCACTAAGGTCAACAGCGGTCGCCACATCACTGTTCAAGTATGCTCGGTTAACATCGTCTACCTGGATGGAATCGGCTATCGCACGGCATAACTCGGTAATCGAGTAGTAGCCAGGACCGACGTTGTACACCATTTCAAACCCTGACAGCATTTGAACCTTCACCACATTCATTGCACGAATGTTCCAGAGAGAAGTGGTATCGATCTTGCATGTAATCGAAGTGATCTTGTACACAAGGTCACGAGGCATTATCACTGTGTTGAACGTTTCATGGTATCGTTCGTTGTTCTTCGGAATTACTGTATTGTGGTTAATCACACTTACCGGTAGTGCACGATTATGACTCATTTATTGTGTGGAAGTGAATGCACACTGTAATCGGCATTGGCATGGGCAATCGTTGCACCGGTCTTATCGGTCAACGAGAATGACCATTTGCGACTTTTGGGTACCACGACGTTCATGTGTGCATTCTCCGTAAACTCCTCGTTCAATACAACCAACGGAGACTGTCGTCGTTCTTGCATGTTGTTCACTCGATCAAGGACAAGACAGGTGCCAGGCGATTCTCCCTTCATAGTCACTCTGTCGATTACCATGTCGCTTTTGATGAGGTTGTTACTCGTGAATTCATGTTCGTACGTTCGAGCAATGTTGAACACTAGATTCATTTATTATTTCCTCCTGAAACGGTGAATCCGATTAGCAGGTACACGTTCCCAATGAACGATAGCGGGTCACCATTTTCGTCCTTCAACTCGTACACGATGCGATCAAGCAATTCAGAACATGGTACCAACATGCGATTCTTGTAGAAGTAGTTCTTGTACAAGCTGTCCATCGGGACATTCGCAAGCAGTGGTATCGTCTTGCTTTTCACGATGTTGCAATACAGCTGTATGTTCGATAGACCGTTCGTGATATCGACAGGATACTCGGCAACCATCGGACCATAGTTGGCATAGTACACACCATCGTCGAAAGGGATACGCCATGTATGCGATTGCGATCCTGAAGCGGGAACGATGGTTCCCAGGTTACCACTCAACGAGAACACGTAGTCTGCGTGAATGTAGTACCCATCTGTCTCAGCTTTCCATCGTATGTTCAGTGCAGCCGAGTCAAAACACTGGTTCATGTGCCATATCATGTCAGCCTGTGTCAACCGTGATGGTATGGTCCACGTGAATGTCTGAACGTCATCTGTGTACGTGATATCAGTCTCGGGGGAAGCACTGCTTCCCTCTTCGTCCAGTGTCATCATTCCGTACGGGAAGCGAATCGTCGTGTTAGCCGTGTACGACTCAGATTGTTCCCAGTCAACGAAGGTAGCCAATGATGGAACAACAACTTCATCATTCCTCACATACGTAACACGTGTCGGTTGTATGAATTCGATCGACACAGCACGATCGGAATACGTACTACCTTTGATCATATTCGTCACATTCAGACCATCGATGTTTGCCATCGCAAACTCGTAAGGTGATGTCAACTCGGGCATCCTGATGTAGTAATTGCGATAAAACTCGAAATAACAAGACAAATACACACCACCTGGTTCAGCGTATGGTCCGGGTATAATCTTGAAACATGGATTATCACAAAACAATATGAATCGTGGTTCTGTACCATTTCGACATCCCATTCGTACTCGACCACCATTATCTGCAATGACATATACCAAGTACCCTCCGAGAGATGCATCTACATATATCTTATTGATCACATTAGCGATCATATTCACGATATCAATAGCGCTATAATGACCTCGTTGGATTGTGAGAGGTCTTTCGCCATATCCACGTATTCCAAGTATAAAATTCGTCGTATCGATAAACACTCTCGTGTGATATATACTATCCTTGGAATACCAAGGTCCGATCGAAGAACCATTCGATGACACCAAGTCACCTGTATTTTCCGATGTAATATGCAATTCCAATTCTGGTGCATAGTCCTTCGCAGTCCATGACATGCTTTCTCTATTGTCATTCACCGTCCACGCAATCGCATTCTGGTGAGATGGAGGTAGTTCCATAGCACTCGCATATCGAGCATTGAGTTCATTAAAACATGTGGTTGTAAGAGTATTCATCTTGATCGGGGTAGACGTATCGTCCGTTATGTAGAATTCACCACTATCGAGTACTGAACCATCAGCTAAACGCATCGTGTATGTCGCGAGAGGCTTTAGCAGGAACCGATTATCATTCGTACGCATTTTCCAGTCATACGCAATGAAGGTGTTTGATCCTATGTACGCATGACCACCAATACCTTGCGTTGATGTCAATTTGAACCATGGAGTCCAACCAAAACCATCGATCGTCGTGTCAACACTGGATCGATTGAAATACCATCCGTCTGCTTGGACATTGAAGCGAACATGATCATCCTCGATCGTCATGGATGTGAGTGGAAGCACTTTCACCATCTCAGCACCGACAGCCTCGATGAACTCGGAGAACGTGTAGTAACCGACAGGCAATGTCAACATGTGCGATTCCCTGTTATCAGTAACAACCACGTGATTACACGAGGAAGACATGTAGTAGCGCTTCGGGTTGTCCACTCCTTTCACCAAGATGTCCGATTCGAAACCAAGGATCGATTGTATCTCTGGTGCATTCGTGAAATCAATCATGTAGAAGTGATCTACCGTGATGTGGAACGCATTCTCGCCGCTATACACCAATTCGAACAGGGCATCACTAGCATTCAACTTTGCAATGATCGTTTCGATGTCGTATGCACCGCGTGGTATCGTGATCTCTTGAATCGTAGCGCCAGCATTGATTAGCACCACTTGATCAGTCGGCACGTTGTGCAACACGAAGTCCGTATACAACGACACAGACGAGATGTAGCACTGGTCGAACGAGAGAGGATTGTCCAGCTTCACTTCCTTCTTGGTGGTATTACCGAACACTTCGATCATGGAGAACTGGTTTGCAGAGGCAATCGATGAAGGCACTTCATCATACACGTCATCAATCGTCAATTGGAGTTCGAATTCGCCGTTCAGTCGCATCATCTTGCCATCCATATCGCGGAAGACGAACATCAATTGATCAAACCGAGTGATCATTGGAATGCACACGTCTTCCACAGTTCGCACGTAGTCAGCCGTTGGATCGTCAATGATCATCGTGGTGAGCAGGTTATTGTTCTGGTTGGCAATCTTCAGCTCCGATGATCGCACGATCGTCGAGTAGACCTGAATCACTTGGCGATTTCGCGTGATATCAATCACGTTCGATCCACTGAACGAAGCAGGTAGAATGACCGTTCGTCCATCGAAGCCGAGGATCTCACGAATGTCAGGTGCATCTGTAAAGTCAATGGTGTGTGGAGACTGAATCCAGATACAACCGAACGACGAGGCATTCATGGATATGGAGAATGTAGTATCGGTCATCATATTGAGCAAGGCAATGATCTCACTGATCGTGTAATAACCAGCAGGGATTGTCACAGTCTCGTCATTCGAAATCGTGACAATGTTCGTCGTGTCCACGTTGTTGAACATAGTCCCATTAGGACGAAACAGGACAGTCATGGAAGTGATGTAAGGATCCTTGTACTTGTAGGGGTTGATCCAGGTGAATGAGCCATTGGTAGGTGAGCCTTGAATAAGCATGGAGTAGTGCATGGTCTTTCTCTCTTTACCATTATATAAAGGGCAGACAATTACCACATTGGAAGAAAATGGCCGAAAAGGTTTTCGCGCTTTATGCGTCGTGGTACTCGAGGTAGGCAAGCAGACAATGGTCAAAAAGGCAGCCAGGAATAAAAAAGGAGGCCTGGAATAAAAATGGCCGAAAAAGGGCCGAAAAAATTTTCGCGCTTTATGCGCCATTTCCCTACTACTCATATCAATACCTCGGATCACAAAGGAACTATAACTGAAATTGTCTGAGCATTTTCCAATTATACCAATTTGAATGGATTGTAATTGTGGTAGATTCTTCAATTCAAAATCGCCAGCAAAATCACTGAAACTATTTTTACCAATTTGAATGGATTCCAATGATTCACAATTCAATATGTGGAATGATTTCGATTCATCATAATCCTCTTCATTCTTTCTCTGAGTGAATGAATTGCTTCCGATTTTGATAGTTTTCAATCGATTCAATCCATCGATTTTGAATGCTTGTACTGATTCAAAACAATCATTGCCGATTTTGATTGATTCCAAATTATACAACAATGAAACATCCCAATCAACCAATACACAATTGTCAGTCAGTTTCAAATGTTTCATTCCGATATTCAATGGTTTGCTTCCATCGCCTTCATATTCTTCATCAATATCACATTCAATTCCATTGCACCATTCACATTCGTTCACTAATTTACCATATCGATCATACACTTTTCCACTTCCAAATCGATTATCATCACACCAATATCCTTCATATTCAATACATCCATTATTATGATAACTCGTTCCATATCCAAATCGTTTCCAATTGATCATTATGCCCTTGTACACCAATATTCCATCATCATCATACATTTCACCATATCCAAATGGAATTCCCAACTTGTTTTCTGTCAATACCAATCCTTCAAATCGACTTCCATGATCCAAATCCACGATTCCTTCTACTACTTCTATGGATTGTTCTTCATTATATGAAATAGCACCAATTTGATGATTTCCAAACACTTTCAACACTTTCTGCTCATTAAGGACAAATCCTTGATTCATGAATATTTCATTATCGAATTGCAATACTACACATTCTCCATTACTCAATATAAGTGAAATCCAGCCATCTAGTTTCATTGCTTTATCCAAGCATGCCTGAACAATTTGAATGATAGAACTGTCTACTTGACAGTTATTAGTAGCAGTGTTGACAAAATCAGCAATGTTTTGCATCGAAATATGGACTATTTTTAATCTATGGTTATCACCATTCTTTTTTTATTCTTTATGGACGGGATACTCATTTTTATTCATTATCACAATTATTTTACTTTTATTCTGTTGTGCAATGAAGAGAATACGTTAAAAGATTGTATTCCTTCATCCCTTTGATTTTCATAGTATTTCGATAAATTCGCTGCTTTTATGCACTATACATCTATATACTCAGCTCAGAAGCCATACATTTGACTTTCTTACGTTTTTGTCATTTCTTGTTCAGACAATTATCCTTGCAGTTAAAAATGAGGACTTTCTCACGCATTATATTGATACTAAGTAGAATGTACCATTTCTGTGCAATTCACTTCAGAAAGCAAGTACCAATAGTGTATTTTGTTTTTAGCACATTATCATAAATATAACTATTTAGATTTAATAGAATGAGATATTCAGTATTGTTGATTGGGACTATTGGTGTGAAGGGATTGATTCTCTTTTGACACGATTGCTCGTTAATCTAGAATCATCAACATTATTGTAATAATAATGATGTTATTGTGGAATATGGAAGATTGTATAGTGAGTCAAAACCAAAATGCAAATTAGGGCAGAAAAGCAAACATATCACTTCATTTTGTGCTTGATGTTATCTGAGTATATTTTGAATGGATGAATGACCAGTATTTCTTACACATAACTAACATAGTATTGTGAATGGCATTGTGATTCTTCTCTATTATTGTGATTATTATATCTAAACAAAGTGAATTGAACACCTATCTATCCAATCGCTTCCTCTCATTCTCCAATAAAGAATGCACAGTTTATCAAACAAACATCCAAATTACTCTTCGAACTAAACCATTCAGGTATCAGCTCAGGAAGCCAAGCTGCTTCAATCGCTGTTACTCCTCTAAAGTATTCCTTTGTCGTGTACACAAGCTCCTGCTCCGTTAAGGACAGCCCTCCTTCTCTCTATTTGGATATGGTATAAACAATCGCATCAGGGTATGGTTTCCTCTGAAAAAGAACGGAGGCTGGATGGATGGCTGCCGTTTTGTGACCTATAATGGTTTGATATTCACACCGACTGTTCTTCACAACCTCCTTCACTCGATTCGCAACCTGCACGAACATCCCAGCAGCCAAACAACGCCGAACCTGATCGAATTCCCCTTCGCAGCTCTAATCAACGAAATCACAACGCAGGTTACGATTTCTTCAATTCCAATTTTCTGGCAATAGCCAACGAGTTGCTTGCGAATTTCCACAGCAGTCTTCATCGAGCGAGAATTGATATAGTTATCATGACACCACTGAACATTCCCTTTTTCCTCTCTATTGTTGATATGTCCAAATGGGTGACTACCGATAGGCATGGAAGACATTCAAATAAGTCAAATGATCTCCATACACGGAAGCGAATCGTTTGTGCGACACGTTGGCTTTCTCTCGCTCCTCGCGTGGAGAATAAAAGACGTTTTCCACAGACAGAATCGACACGATATCCAGAATCTTTCTATCATTCATCCATTTCCGCATCTACCTCAGCCGAACAGTGGTATTCTTTGCTCAGAATCAGCAGGCGGGAGTATAGCGGATCTAAAGGAAGCAGCGCCATTTCTCTCCCCAGCTTGGTCAGCGATCCCTACATCCAAACCAGACCTCTTCATTACAGATCGGCGATCCAGAGCCCCCAAGAGAAGCAGCTGCTCCAACGATCGTTTGAGCGAATCGCGCGAAGGAGCTTGCAGATAGTGGAACCCCAAAACGTCCTCGATCCCCATCGTTTTCAGCTATGTTCCATTCAATAACCCACGACACACCTGAAGAATCATGCTGCTCAAATTGCATCGCTGAATTTCGGGCACTGCGTCTTCAGGAAGAGCGAGAAACGCGTCTTCAGGAAACAATCGAAAGCACTGCGTCTCATCGCTTGATCAAATCTACCTTCCCAGCACTTTCACGACCCGCTCGTCCCGATCGTTGCCACGCATGTGACTTCGAAACGGGCGTGACGAGAAGCGATTCGAGTCCGGTGGTCGTTTGAGACACGCGGATTTTGATCATTCCGCTGTCCACGACATATTTGATGCCTTGGATTGTCACCGACGATTCCGCGATGTTCGTAGACAGAATCACTTTGCGCGAATCGGGAGGCGTGGGAGTAAACACGGCCAATTGTTGTTCGGGAGGCAAGGCTGCGTAGAGTGGATAAATCAGAAGCGATTTGGCGTCTTTCGGGAAGAGAGGAAGCTTTTCTTCCAGCATTTCTGCCAGTGATTCAATTTCTTCTTGACCGGTGAGAAACACGAGAATATCGCCAGTGGGAAGATCTAAATGGATCTGAAAGAATGAGAAGAAGAGAATGAATGAGTACTTGGAGAATGGCGATTAAAGCAGCTTCTAAATAGTCTGGTTCGGGTGTGGGTGTGTAACTATCGTTTATTTCATTCCAAACAAAGACTAGATCTCAACGGGGAAAGTGCGGCCTTTGATTTGAATGATGTGGTTTGGGAAATTCGATCCAGAGTGGTTTGGATAAAAGAAATTTTCGAATAGTTCGCATTGAATGGTGGCACTCATCACGATCAAACGGATTTTTCGGCTTTGCTGTACATAGCGGATGAAAGAGCACAGAATTTCGGTTTGAAGGGATCGTTCGTGTGCCTCATCGAGGATCAGCACACTATATCTAAAATTTTAGTTTTTCTGGTTGAATGCTTACTGGGATAATTCACGGTCCAGCATGGCTTCACGAAGGAGCATTCCATCTGTTAGGAACTTGATACAAGTGTTCATTGAGGTGCATTCATCGAATCGAGCAATTTAGCCAACTCCATCTCCAAGTTCTGTTCCTCTTTCTTCAGCAACTCGCTTGGCTACAGTGATGGCAGCCACACGACGCGGTTGAGTAATTCCAATAACACCATCACTATATATAATCGAAAATAAATGCATTTACTTAAAATAACCAGATTCTAGCAGGTATTGGGCAATTTGAGTTGTTTTTCCACTTCCTGTTTCTCCAACAATAATTGTAGTGGGATTATTCTTTACTGATTCAATAATGTCTTTCCGATAGGCAAACACAGGAAGGCTTTTTCTCTCTGCTTCCAACTAGAATGAATGCTTACTATAATCCATACATTTTTCCTATTTACCCTCTTCGAAGGCATAGAAGTGTTTCTAGTGTAATTATCAAATATTACCTCTTTTGCTTTCTTCATTATGCTCCTTAGTAATAGGGAATACGAAAGAAATAAAGGAGTAGTTCAAATGAAAGAAAAGTGTGAACATTGAGTTGGAAAAACATTGATTGCGATTATTACTAGCCTCTTATTGATGTAGTTGTGTAAGATTCAAAGGAGTTTACCCATTTATGTGAACAGTAGAGAGTATTGTGTTGTTTTAAATTGAAGGATTGGTAAAGTATGGATATTCCAAATTCTATGTCATAGAGCATTGTAATTAAAGTGTTATTGAGGAATCGAAACAGTCCAACCCATGTTTGATTGTGCTTAGTTTCAACAGAGAGCATCGATCTTTCACACCACATTTTTGTTAGTTTATAAACAAACAAACAATCAATATCACATCACATTACATCACATCACGTCACTTAGTTCACGCAAATCTGCTTCTTCTGGGCGCTTTCTTCCTTTTTGGGAATCACTACCTTCAGAACTCCATTTTCATACATCGCGTTAATACCATCCACGTTCGCATTCTTCGGCAGAGATACTTCACGATGGAAAGAACCGAAATGGCGCTCACAGAAATGGCACTTGTCCTTCTCTTCCTTCTTCTCGCTCTTTCTCTCTCCTTCAATCACAAGTCCATTATCTTCAACATGCATCTTGATTTCACTCTTGTCCATTCCAGGCAGATCCACACTCATTTCATACTCCTTCTCGTTCTCTTTCATGTCCATTCGGCCAAATCCACTGAACGGAGTAATCACATCACGACGAATTCCATCACCGAACCAAGAATCCAAGTCATGCTGCTTGGGGAAGGTCGAAACCAGGAGATCATCAAAGTTATCAAAGAAAGGATCACGGAATATAATGCTCATTATCACTGTTACTAACTTAGTTCTATCAAATAAATAAATTATGAAAAGTTAGGAAACGATTCCAAAAGATCCAGAATTCTATCGAACATTCCGGAATAAATAGGAAAGCAAAAGATGTGTCGATTTTATAAATATATGAAATATGGGGAATCATTTGCAACATGTATGAGAAGTCTAGGCCACCAAACAATCGATCACCAAATTCGCACCTTCTTCCAGTACATATATGGATATGTATAACTAGTCATTTTGAATTTATCCGCATAGGTAATATTACCAAAAAAACGATGACTTCCATTTCCATTCACTCTTTCTTATTTACTACCTTCCAATATAGAACAATTCTGTATTTGCCGATTATGCACATAGAAAATCTTTGATTTGTTAGTGTTTGCACAACCTTGTTTCTTTTTTCAATTCGTGCGTTTTCTTAAGCTCTAACTCTTCTTCATGACAAGGAATATGGCTTTCCAGACTTTTAGCCATTTTCTCACTCACATGTTCATTTTGTTTGTAATATTTCCAACAAACATAAAACTACCTTATTATACCACAGTTCTTGATGGATTCGCTATGTTCCCAGCAAAGGTTCCATAATGATACCCTTTTGCGTGTTCCACATCAGAATCAATCTTTCCTAACTCCCATATCGTGCAACAAGGTTTTCTTTCCAAACAAACACTCATTACTTCCTTCCCCTATACGAAGCGGTCTTTTCAAACTTGCTAACGAAAAAGCCGATCGAATTACACTTCTCCGTCATATTATACCGCTGCACCATCCTACACTCCATCTCCCCTTTCTCTCAACACCCACTCGCATTGCTCTCTGCTCAACCCACAATTCTCCAGCCCTGCCTTCCCAAATCTCCATTCCGCCTCAATCGGCACCAACCGCATCGGAAACTCCCTCACAATAAACGCCACGTTCTCTTCATTCTCCATCGGGTCGATCGTGCCTTGCCCTCACTCTCCCCCTTCTCTCCTACACGTGCTGTACACCAGCGTTCCCCCCACACGCAGCAGCTGCACCGCCACTTCGATAAACTGGCGCTGGTAGTTTCGATACCCCATCAAATCATTCATCGTCACTTCGTGCAATAACCGCGGGCGGAGACCCAAAGCCGAACACGGAGGGTCCAGCAGCACACGATCGAAGATTTCCCGCGGGTAGCCGGGGAGCTTCGCACTCCCCGCGATTATCCCGGCGAGAAGAAGGTGCTGGAGGGGCAACGGAATCGCGAGGGAAAGCGTGGAATCGAGAAGGCGTTTCTCCTGCTGGTTGTGTTCCGCTTTCTGAGAGTGACACAATTCCTAGACACTCGCTTGCTTCTGTTTGCGACTGTTAAGATAGCGTTCGATGATTCGCTCGGGAAGAACCGCGGGAATCGCAGACTCCTTCTCGACGGATGAAACGCTCGCATTACCCTGTTTTTGCTCCCTTTGTTTTTGTTTTCGCTCTTTCTGTTTCATGATGCGGCGGAGTTTCTTCTCGAACGATTTACTCTCCAATGGCGAAACGGCCGCGTCGTTCCCCGCGGGAATGCGATAATCCGCTCCCTCTCTATAGAGTTTCTGCTCTTCTTCTTCACTCATCACGCCCTATCATCAACCCTGATCCTCAAATCCGCACTTTGGTCATATCGAGATAGCGGATTTGAAGGCTTTGATATCCGAATTTTTGTTTGATAGCGAGAAGATTGTCGATGGCTTTCTTTCGGCTTCGATCCATTCCTAAAACCAGCCCTTTGTCCTGCATCAGCATGCATAAATGGGACCATTTGTTCCCAGGAGCAGCGCAGCAATCGAGAATGGCTTCGTTGAATGGGATGAAGGCAAACAAGATGGGGGGAGGGTGGGGAAATAATGATGAAACAAATACCTTGCATCTCTTCCAAGCAAGAATAGCATTCGGTTTTGTTATTCCAAGTGGGATGTTTGATCATCCTGACCCATTCCCTGCATTTCCAACTCCAAAATCGACTTTATCTTTGTACAAATCACACTACCAACATCAATCATTCTTTCATTTCCTGTGTTTTTTTTCTTTCCAACAAACACTTCAGTATTCATATTGTTGTTATACGATGATTATTACTACGACTACACCTTCTTTCCTTCTTTATTCCTTCCCTGTTCCTTCGCTCGTTCGCTTAAGCGGACACATCAAAGTCCATGATGACATCGTCGAGCGCGAGGTTCTGTCCGGGCTTGAAGTAGACCTTCTTGACGACGCAGGCCTTCTGCGCGTAGAGCTCGTTCTGCATCTTCATGGCCTCGACGACGGCGAGAGGCTGTCCGGCCTCGACGCGATCGCCCTCCTTGACGTGGACCTTGACGAGGGATCCGGCCATGGGGGAGGCGAGGAACTTGCTGGTGTCGGGCTGCACCTTGGGGATCATGAACTTGCTCAGCTCCTGGGCGCGCGCGCTGCGGAGCACCACGTCGAAGTTTCCTCCGCAGTACTGCATGCTGTATCCCTCGGTGGTGGGCTCGAAGTACTGCACCTTCACGTCCACGCCGTCCACCTTCGCGCTCACGATCGGACGGTCGCTCTCCAGACCCGCGTCCTCCACCTTCACCTTCTTTCCGTCGATCTCCAGCGTCATCGCCTCGCCCTCGAACTCCATGTGCACCTTGTACTCCTTCTCGCCCACCGTCGCCACCAGGTCCTTCTCACACACCGGCTCGTACGACTCCATCTGCTGGTCGTTCGTCGCCTCCTTCGCCAGACGCTCCTGGTGCACCGCGATCGTCGCCGCGATCAGCTGCTCCGCCTCCGTCTCCGTCAGGTGCGAGCCCGTCCAGCCGTCAGGGTACTCCTCCTTGATGAAGTTCGTCGTGATCTTCCCCGAGCCGAAGCGCTTCGACCGGATCACGTCCTGCAGGAACGCAGAGTTGTGGTTCAGGCCGCGGATGATGTACGTGTTCAGCGCCTCGTCCATGCGCTTGATCGCCGTCGCGCGGTCGTCGCCCCACGTCACCAGCTTGCAGATCATCGGGTCGTAGTACATCGAGATCTGCGATCCGTCCAGGATGCCCGAATCGCATCGCACGAACTCGCCGCGCGGCTCGATGTACTTCGTCAGCAGACCCAGCGACGGCAGGAAGTTCCGGCGCGGGTCCTCCGCGTACACGCGCGCCTCGATCGCGTGCGCGTACCGCTTCAGCGGCCAGTTGATCAGACGGTCCGGCAGCTTGCGGCCCGCGGCGATCCAGAACATCTGCTCCACGATATCCTCGCGCGTCACCATCTCCGTGATCGGGTGCTCCACCTGCAGACGCGTGTTCATCTCCAGGAAGTAGAAGTTCTTGTGCTTGTCGCACAGGAACTCCACCGTGCCCGCGGAGCAGTAGTTCACCGCCTTCGCCATCATGCACGCCTGCTTGCCCATCGCCGTGCGCGTCTCCTCGTCCAGCAGCACCGACGGAGACTCCTCGATCACCTTCTGGTTGCGACGCTGGATCGAGCACTCGCGCTCGGGGAACGCGCAGTAGTTACCGAACTTGTCGCCCAGCACCTGGATCTCGATGTGGCGCGGCTCCTCGATGTACTTCTCGATGAACATGCGGTCATCGCCGAACGCAGACTTCGCCTCCTGCTTCGACAGGTGGAATCCAGACAGCGCCTCCTTGTCGTTCCAAGCGATACGCATTCCCTTGCCACCGCCTCCGGCCGACGCCTTGATCATCACAGGGTAACCGATGTCGTTCGCAATGCGCAGAACCTCCTCGTCCGAGTTGATTTCGCCGTTGAAACCAGGAATCGTGTTCACCTTCGCCTTCACGGCCAGGATCTTCGAACCGATCTTATCTCCCATAGCCTCAATCGCATATTTGCCAGGACCGCACCAGATAATTCCCTCCTTCTCCAGAGTCTCCGCGAAACGCCAGTTCTCAGAAAGGAAACCATAACCAGGGTGCACAGCGTCAGCTCCAGTCTTACGGCAAGCCTCAACGATCTTATCAGCCACCAAGTAACTCTGGGCAGACGGAGAAGGACCAATGTAAACAGCCTCATCAGCCATCTTCACGTGCTTGGCGTTGCGATCAGCGTCCGAGTACACAGCCACCGTCTTGATACCCATGCGCTTAGCGGTCTTGAACACACGGCAAGCAATCTCTCCACGGTTAGCTACCAGGATCTTCTTGAACGGAAGCTCGCCTACGCACTCAATCCACCTCAAAATTCCCTACCTTCAGTCGCAAAACTTCTGGCAAGTTTAGAAACCTAGACTCTCACAAAACGTCACCAAACCCCTACACCACGAATTCCAGAGAAGGAACGTCCGAACATTTTGTTCTCTACCTTGAACGAAATGAATCTCTGAGTTTATTCACCAACTGGAGAAATAGGGAATCATTTGGGCGTTTCATCGCTTTCCACCATTCTCAATTTACACTATTCGCCATTCCAACAAACACCAATTATTAGTTATCGCACAGCTCTACTTGATTTGTGTTTGGATAATATGTTACAAAACGGCCTTCGCTGAAAGTCCCGGGAAACACGACTTTACAACCACTCTCTTCAATAATGGATTGCTCGGAGGATGTTGAAAGAAGTAACTAGGGTGAAATCGAAGCAAATAAGAGAAACGAGGTGGGGGAGTGGAAAGAGACGTAGAAAAGGAGAAAGTGAGTGGAGAATAGGTCCTGAAGGAATAAGGTGACGTTGAGAAAGAATGGTTTTTGCGAGTTGTTGAACTAAGTGGTGGTCTTGAGAAGTGAGGTTATTGATGGATTCTCTTGTTATATGACTTAAGTCGTCTCGCAACACACACAATTCTTTCCTTCCTAGACGAATTCGGCTTGGATTGCTTGTGAAATGAATATTTTCTGGATGTTCGTGGAATACTTCTTGAATTGGGTGTGAAAAGAACTGAGGAATCTACAGCATTGAATCTGCAAAGTGCGTTGTACTGGTTCTCTTGGAAACAGCCCATTCGCCCCTACATCGCGCGTGCCTGGAACAAAAATGAAGTGTGCGTGTTCCACGAGGCGAGGAAACGACGCGATTAGTTCTGCTAGGGATGTAAACAGACGGAGGAGTCTGCGAATTCCCGCGGAATCCACGGAGAAGTTGGAGGACACGAAATCCCCGCAGAACAGAAAGGAAGGCGGCAACGAATCGTCCGCGTGTTTGGTGAAGAGTTCTTTGAGCCGATCGAAGACATCCGATCGATCCAGAAACACATCGGAGAGGATGAGAAGGGATGGAGATTCGATTCGTTTGTCGATGGATGATTCATTCCCGCGGTTATTTCCATTCTCTTTTTCCACTCCATTCCCCATTTCAATTTCCATTCGATGCTCCATTTCATTATCATTGTCATTGTCATTGTCATTGTCATTGTCATTTTCACGCTCGTGGAGTCGCGTCACGCTCACTGCGCGCGGTTCTATCGGCGGTTGTTCCATCGACTAGATTTCACTTCGCGTTTGCATCTACTTCCACGCAAAACACAGAGCCGTTCATGATTCCCTCCGCCATCACAAACATTCCCTCCCCAAAAAAACCATCGCCGAAACTCTACAGAGAAACGCAGAAGGGCTCGCTACTGTCTGGGAGAGGTCCAGCGGAATGCTGGTGTTCAGCTCGTTCAAAACGTAGTGTGTTGGATTGAGAGGATTGCGAGATAACACTCCAAACAGGCGAACGAAGTCCTGCGTCAGGGAAGAGTCGCCTCGAATGCTGTCGAAGCTGCTCAGCTCGATGGAGCGGGACTTGTTATGGAGAATCAGATACTTCATCAAAGAATATCTAGGCGTAATGGGTAACACAAAACCTGTACTCTTCGCGATAGGACTGGACTCGTAATGAGGGGTCGTAGAGATAATTTGAATCGTTGCACTTGGTGGAAAAATGATATCCGGAGTCGAAATGAAGTAAGGGAGTATCGAAAGCTCCATAAACAGTGACAATTTGCGTCTTCTTTGGAGTGCTTTCCGACTTGTTTAGTATGCTGTCGATCGTTTCTGCAGTTACCACACTTCCTATCAAATTACCGTATTTGCTGCACACAATACCATTTTTACATATCTTTGCAATTTCACTACTCAAATAATTCAATTCTCTTTCCACATCGCCACTTCTAAGCAATCATGCTCTAAAATCAATTTTTAACGATTCTAATCTCGATCGAATTGACTTTAGTGCATCTTTCCGAAGAGAGAGTCCCAGAACCCGAAACTTGCGTATAATCTACGTCAAATCCCTTCTCGAATTCAAACATCACGATCCATCCCTTTACAACAAACACAAAATATAAAAACAAACCAAAACTAATCCAACTTTGTCGGAAACACAGTATGCGTCAGAAGGGACTGAATAATTCCAGAAATCGTTATCACGCCTCCAACAATCGAGCACAGCGTCGTATAATACTGCAAGAACCCAATTCGACTTTCCCGTTTTGTCAAGCGAATCGGTGTGATTTGGTACTTAAAATACACGCCAGGCGATGTACGACTGAAGTAGGATGGCTTATCGAGCAGCTGCGTGTACTCCGTGACGCTGTATTCATAGCTACGCGATGTACCTCCGAAAAGCGAGATGTGCTCCACAGGGATCAATTTCAGGAAGTATGTGATGTGGTTGAAATCTGCGTTCATGTTCTTTTGGTAGTTGTCGAGAGTGTTTTCGTTGTAGTTTGTATCGCCGAAGGAAAGAGTCGAGATAATGTGCGAGCAATTGAAAGCAGAAAGGTCTTCATGATCGAAAAAGTGAGAATGCTAGCTTGTGATAGTGTGGAAATGCATACACTTTGAGGGAAGAAACGACTTGTCAATCCAACATGGAAATTACCCTCTCCCTACAAATTGAGGGCCCTGAGAAACTATTACTGGATAGAGATTGAAAGTGGAGACGACTCTGCATCCAGCGGCGCTGGAATCGCGAGAAATTGGTGTTTTCGTAGTCTTTGTGACAAATCGGGAGATAAACGTACTTCGATATCTGTAGGCTGCTTAGACTTTGTAGCTTCAAAATGGAGATCGAAAGCTGACAAATCAATGAAAACAAAACAAACGAACAATCACAGGATAGTTGCAGGAAAGAAATATCGAGCTTGGTAGGAATTGCATTCTCCAACTGAGATTCTACGTTCAGTGTAGTAACTGTTTTAGGAACGAGGAAGGAGTACGTCTGCATCGATATTAGTACCACAGTTATGATAAGAGATATAATGGATACTACAGATTATGCAGGAATCACGCAAATCACTTAAACCCCCGACAGATGTTTTTACTTGCAGGCCATCAATTGCCTTCCGATATAAATCGTATCTCTTGATTCCAGAACCCATGGAAAGAGAAACTATGAAAATGGTGTTGAAAAGAAGTCGATTTTTGGATTTATTTGAATGAAACAAACATGGATTAACGAGTCTTTTCTTATTGACAACATACAATTCACTCTCAGGAAATGAAAACAACACACATAGATTATTGGTATTTTTTCACTAAGAATACAATACAAATTTATGATATTGCAGCATTTTCGCTCTCCATATTTTCTATGACACAGGCAGTTGTTTGATAGGAATAGATTCTTAGCTCCATTTCAACCATTGCTAGTGTTGCCTTCTTTTACAGTCTCAATTGTGTGATTGATAGTAATCTCCATCTAAACAATAATCCCTTCGAGCATAATTTTGCATGAAAATATATAGTTAAAGTCTATATTTGTGATCTATTCCTTGTTTACCTAGCATATAGGGAAAACCTTATTAATAATAAACTCTTTCTCTACTATCCATTTCAAGCAATAATAATTATTAGCCATGTGATTTGGCTCTTTGAATACCATTTTTGTGTCTCCTTTTCAAATTCCCTCTAAGGCTTTAATATTCACCTTTTTATTCAAGACTTAAAATAGAAAATGAATCTCAGATTATCCAAATTGCAAGAACAAACTACCCTTGTAATTCTGCCCCTATTCCTCTTCAACTGTTATTTTCCCCGTTATCAGAACGATATAAATAGACTCCTATAAAAATAAGCGATCTATTCTCTTTAAGAATGATGAAAAAGCAAACAATAACGAATCTCTTATCTCGTTTTGGAGCATTGTTCTAATTGAGCATGGTTTTAAAGGCCATTTTTCTTCTAACTCTTATTTGTGTGTGTTGCTGTGACTTTGCTCCATGTATTGCATCTCTATGTTGTATAGTATAGTAAAAAAGGGAGGTGGTGGCCATAGTGGAGGTGGCAGTCATGGAGGAGGTGGCAGACATGGTGGAAGTGGCAGACACACTTGGAGAAGTCCTTTTCACAGTTATTATTATCATCCGCCTCAACATTTCTTCTATCAGCACAGATATACGCAAGGTTTGTTTTATATTTCATATTTTAAATAGTCTGTGGATCGTATAACCTTTTAACCTATTTGTCAGGAACAAGTTTGTTTAACGATTTTCCTTCAGATCTTAGATGTCACTCATATTCTTGATATTCAGGGCTATAAAGGAAACACTCCTGACGTTCTCAAGATTAGTGATGTCTATTACATGAACAACACTAGTCCGAAATCAACCTATTTTGTATATTATGATTTAAATATTGAAAAAACGATTTCAGTATTTCATGATATCAGTATCTCCTCTCATTTCGATTTCACTTAGATTCCTTTCATGCAAATTTCACTTGCCAACCATCAACACCTATGGTAGTAGTTTCTTCTGCATTCGCCTCTTACTTCTCTTGTGTTACCCAGCCTGAAGTGAACGTTGCAGTGAACGCAAGGTTAGCACTCCAAACCTTTTCGATTCGTAGTGGCCTTTCCTGCAAAGACAAAAATGGAGCAAATCCTTTTGAAGCATACAGCTTCCAATCCCACTTGAATATTTCTCTGTCTACAACGAGTAAGCGAACATCATGAATTGAATGTTTAGAAGACAGTGCTACGCTCAACTCCGTCGTGTACCCATACATAAACAACAGAAGTGAGGGTTGTTGAAGGTCTTCAGTGTAGATTGCTTATCTCAAGAAGTCTGGCTTGTTAGTATCATCGCTATGGTGCTTGTTATCATTATCGGGATTTGTGCTGTGATTTGCTGCATTTGCAAGTCGAAGAAACGCGCAGAGAACAACGCGGAAGTGAATTCGGTTGTCACCAATCCATCTGTTGTCACCAATCCATCGATTGCACCAAACGCAATGAACGGACCCGCGGGAACTATACAGCCCGGTAGTAGTAAGCGATTGACAAAGAGAGCTAAAGGATAGTTTTCCCTTCCTATGCGACACCCAATTCGAATGTTTATCAGCCATTGCTTTGAATTGTTTTCGTATCAAACACTCGATCAACTAAAACGATTCATCCTTTTCATTTGCGTTCTTTCCTTTCATCGCTTCGTCTGTGATTCGAATGCGACTGGAAACTTCGAGAATCGACATTGTCTAGAATCAGAAATAATCAAAACGATTTGCTACTTGAAGATAATATTCTATATTCGCTTCAAATGTCGCTACAAATCCTTCCTCGAATCGAGTTCCGCCATTTTCTTTCAGAAGAATCTCGTTTTCTGCCGATGTACAATACTTTTCGTACTCGTTAAACGACGCGATTTCATCACACGAATTCCAAATGTCTCGAATCGCTTCCGAAATCTCGTTTTGCTCTTCTCTTTCTGTTTCCCTGGATTCTTCCTCGTCTTGCTTCCCTTCCAGCTTCTTTATCAAATACTTTGTAAAGAGTTTGAATGGGAAATAGTCCAAACACAGCAAACAATACGCTGCGATCAGAGTGAACAAAAAGTTCATTCGATCATTGGGCAAGCAAAACTGAGTGTGTTTGCACGAATCTACATAGAAAAACAGAAAAGCAACAAACCATATTCAAACTTCAATACTCTCTTCGATTCTCTTTTCCCATCCCAATGATCTGAATAATATATAATATACGATTTCTCCTTGTGTTTCGAAAGATTGGCGACTACGTTCTTCAGGTTCCGATGGAAATCCACATTCCATTTACTGAGGATTCGTTTCATTAAACGGAGGGTACATGGATGAAGTACACGCATTTGCTGAAGAGAGTGCGAATCCTCCTCACTCAGCAATACGTCATACAACATTCGCTTAAATTGCCTATGATAACATTCAGTAAATAGAACTACAAAACATCAAAGTCTTGGAACTCTGAACAACAAAAACCGATTTCAAGCAAGAAAAGGGCGTCGATTCGTTGTTTCATCATTATGGAACACTCGTTAAACATATAGATATTGTACTCCTCGAGAAGGGAAAGCGGCATTCCATTCATTTGCTGAATCTCCCGCATATCTTCAAGTGTCAAATCGTTGAGAGACTTTGACTGCAATTCCTTTTTCCGCATTTCTTGATAACTACTTCCATTCCTATCGTTTTCATTCTTTTGTTCTTCTCTATTTGCGGCTTCTGTTTTGATTTCATCTTCCGGAACATACTCCGGAAAGTAGGTCTCAATCAAAGGTTTGGCGTCAGCATTCAACTCCAATAGCTGTTGCAGCGACTGAACAGGGATTCGATACATATACAGCATTTGATTGTCGTTCGCACAATTCTCCTCTGCGCAAATCTACTCAACATTCCGATTCTGAACCCTTACATCCGCAATGTTTTGTAAGGCGCTTGTGAGAATCAGAGAAGACGAATACAAGGAAGGATCCTCAAACACCATCTCGATCACTTTCTTCTCTGCCAGCAATTTCATTTGATCAGCTGTCGCTGACGCAAGCAGAAGCGCTAAATCTGTCAGTACTGCCTGCTTTAACAGCGAGTTATCCTGCGAATCGCATGACATTATCGCCAAATCCACAAGCTCCGAATTCAGAATCGTCTCGTTATACTTGTCAGTACGCTCGAGAATTGCACAGAAAATCTGCCAGGCTACAGTCGCACAGTCCACTTCTCGAAACTTTATTTGGTGAATGAGAATCGTTTCCAAGTGGTTTTCCATTAAGAACTAGATCGAATTGATTTCATGGCTTTACGGAGAGAATGAGCTCTGATTCGTCGTAGAAAATGACTTCAGCGAGACGGGTGAGCGTATAAAGTGCGATGGATTGCGACGAGGAAAGACAAGTTTGAAGAACGTACTGAAGCAAGAGCTTATCGAACACTGTCTGAAGAATGAGATGGAAGCGAAAAGACAAACATCGATGGGGATGAGTAACAGAAGACTGTGATAAATGTGGTTTATGTGGAAAACAATGTTATCTGATGTCTATGGAAAAGAATAGGTGAATGGCCTACATATTGTGTGCACTTATGAAGGAGGGCAAGCAGTTTTTCAGAATAGAAATTCACGTTTCCGAATGCAACACACGACGAAAAAGAGTAGAGGCCTTGGAAAACGTAGGATTCATTGTCGATATGTTTATCGATCAACTCGATCAGCATGTCAAACAAGTTTTCCAGGTCATAATTTTGAATGTAACGACGAGCTATGTTTAAAGCCTTACCAGATTGTACTTCTCTCTGGACTCTTCAATAGGGTATTCAAAAGCTCGAGAGCGTGAATACTGTAGCATGGATCATCCATCAGAATTAATTGTTTTACCAGCTCCACACCATCATACTTCTCTACAAACACGATATCAGTAGGGTCCTTCTGGATAATGATATTAATCACTTCTAGCATCTAGTAATTACTTCAGAAAACAAGAGAAACTCCAGAAATCAGCAAAGAAGGGGTCAGCTCTGATTGTTCCCCATAAAGCTGCATTATGATTTCTTTGTACATCTGATAAAGAATATCTTGCTGGATCTCCCCATCTGACAGGAGTTGACGAATTTTGTCAATAAAGGTCTTTACAAACTCGTCCGACTGACCATCCGTTTCCCCTATCTCAATATTCGAATCTTCTGGAAGAACTAGATCCGCCATTTCATGTTCCTCTTCACTACTCTCTGCAACGAGTTCAGCACTCATTTCGTGAAGATCTCTCTTCATACTACCCTCTAGTGTCGACTGCGTTTCGAACAAAACAGATAATACGATAAAAGCTAATGAACTGATTCCTCATCCGTCACCTCTAAATGGACCTCCTCCCCCAGTTCTTGACTAGACGATTCTCCAAGCAACGCTTTGGTTGCTTCCTCCTGTCTCTGTTTCCTATTCACATCTAATCGCTCGAGCGTATAGCTCAAGGAACCTCCCACCACAAGCAAAATACCGAAAAACCCTTTCAGTGTGATGGTGGTATGATAAAAATAAGCCCCCATGAACGTCTTCCCTGAAGCCCATCATGCATGTCTACCTGAATGCAGTTCTTCATCACTCCGGAAATATTATGCGACAAACTGCTCGTGTATTGGATCTGCAGATACGTCGTGATGCCCACCATCAGTCCGATGATTCCAGCTACATCCCAGCCACGCTTCTCTCCTACACACGAAGATCCAGAAGAAAAACGAGAACGTCAGCTCGCTGCGATGCTCCCAGACGACGGGCACTTCGCCGAACGCCTACTTCGAAGCACACAGCGGAGCGTACCACGCAGAGCGCAGGGAGAATCACACAGCTGTTGAAGTTCGTGTAGAACGTGAGCAGCCAGCTGTTGTCCACCACGTTCGATAGATAACGCTTCAGGTAGATCGTGTAGAAGGTTCCGACCGCGCTGGCGCCAACGCCGAAGAGCGTGCCGCGGAGAGAGAAATTGATCTCGCCATCGACACCTGCGGTGTAGCTGGGTGGAAGGGGAGATAGAGGACTACCCAATTACGACGGTGATGCAGGAGAGGACGGTTCGGAGAGAGGACTTCTCGCCAAAAAGAAGGTAGCTGGAAATGACAGCGAAAATACTTAGAAAAAACTTGATTAAAGGAATCATGGGAATTCCAAGAGAACGAGAAATCTGGTAAAAAGAAACTTCCACGTATTTGAGACAGAGATTACTCATTGTCACCATCAAACAGAACAGAATGGACAACGGAAATACCCTCCTTGCCAGCGAAGGGGAAAAACTAGAAAATGAAGCGAGTTTGGCAAACTCACTGGATATCGGGAAACCCAGATGATAGTCGCAACTTTTTGTTGACCTTCGAGAAAGAATAGAGTGTAGCTGTAGGCGCAATAAATTGTACGAACGTGATAAAATAGGGAGCATCAAAACTCTTCTTTAAATTTGTGTATACAAATCTATAAAATAATGAAGAAAGATACAACACAGAATTACTTGTTCATGAAGATCGCTGCCCACGAAGTACACCAATACAAAGCGATTACTCCTACGACCTTGTAGAGTGGAACTTGCTTTTCTGGCATGATAGAAACGAGTTAATATTTGGAAACAAAAATACAATACATTCTACTCATTAGATCCCATATTAAAATAGTGCTTTTTCTTTAGAATCGTAACTTATCTGAGGTTTTAAACGAATCTGGGGAAAGTATGAAGAGAGATTTTACTCATTAGATAGAAATGTCCGTGACTTCTGATCCCGCAAACATGGAGATTGAATCACTCAAAGCCATTTACCAAGACGAGCTTTGCATTTTAAAAAACGAAAATGGCATGAAAGTGATCACCATGTGGATTCCTGCGGAGTTTTCACGTAAATCACAAGTATACACAAAACTAAAAATCAGCATACCTTCCAAATATCCATCTGTCAAGTTTCTTTTACCATTTCTGATTGTTCTCTAGACCCATTATTGAAATATTGGATTCATCTGGAATTACGCCAGATAACGTACTAGTGCGATAACGAGCTTTATTGTAGGTAAAAGAGCTGAATGAGCTAATTGAGAAGAAGTGTACAGAATTGTTGGCAAATAAAGACATTATTCTATTTGATATTATCACGATTGTTCAAAAGTATCTCCAAACACATAACAAGGAGGAAGTATCGGTTCTCAAACTTGTGTTAAACTCTAGAGTGACATAGCGAGGATGTTAAACGAAAGTCCTTTGCTGCGAATTGACAGCAATTATTCCAGTGGTGACAGGGATCACTACAATTCGCTAGAGGCTCTGCGTGATGTTTTTTCTTCACGATCCGCGATCACTATTAGGATTTTGACTTCATTCGAGAACCCAAATTACAGTACCACAATTCCGGATGTTTTTCTCTTACTCTTTTCTTGACTCTTAGGGTTTTTCGGTTCTTCAACGAAGCGAAACAACAAAAACGAAGACATGACCGATATGCGAACATGCCGCGTTACTCAGAATCCTTCCCATTCTTTCTCACCCCCGAATAAAATCGAAGAGCAGATTCCCGAGATGACATCCGAGGAATTGACGAGCGGAAAGACTGTAAAATTGCGCGATCGCGATGTTTTGGAGTCTGCAATGGGTCGATTCAAGACGGATTTCGTCGTTATAAAAGAGATCGGACACGGCGGATTCGGTCGAATTACGCTGTGCACACACCGACTGGATGGAATGAAATACGCCGTAGGGATTGAAAGCGATGTGTGTCGCAGATTAAGGAGATCAATCTGGAAGACAACAGGCAGGAGTATCAGAAAATCTTGCGCGAAGTGAAGCTGCTGGCGCTGCTGAAGACGAACTACACGGTTCGTTATTACAGCGTTGGAAAGAGAGGAGCGTTGAATTGTAGTGCTGGACCGAGCGGAATGAATGCGTGGAAGCGGAGAATCTGGGTCATACCGATCCGAATGAACTGGAAGAGGAGGAAGAAGAAGAAGATCTGATCGATGAAACGACGATGACTTGGGGAAAGGAATCGTTTCGCTTGAGTAAAATGCGGAACAAGGGGATGAAGGAGTACAATGAGCTGCATCCGCTGGTTTTTGATTCTGTGAGAAAGGAGGGAGCGATTGAGGAATAGAATCCGATACAGATCGAGTTTCGGGGCAATGATCGGTTGAATCAAATCGCAGAAGATGCGTTTGATTTTGGACCTGAATCTGAATCTAGATTAGAATCAGAATCAGAATCAGAATCAGAATCTGTATCGTATGAGAAATCGAAATCGAATCGTTTTGGTGAAACATCGGATTCTGATTCTGATTCTGATTCTAATCCAGATTCAGATTATTATTCCTCCTATTCAGATGAATCTTTGAGTTCAACAAGTTCTGACAGCAATTCTTCCCCTTCTTCCACTGCGAATTCTTCCTCAGCAATCGTTCAACAATCGAATCGATTTTCGGCTTTGGAACTCTCTGATTCTCTTTCAATTCCAACTCGCAGTACAACCGCTGGATTATCGCCTCAAGCCAATTGCGACCAATCCGATACTCACATGTCTGTCAAGCTCTACATCCAGATGGAATACTATAAGAACGGCACATTGGATGACTTGATTCAGAGTGGAAAGGTTTCTATTGTCTGGATTTCGACTGAATCGTAGCTGTATCAGGATCTCAGTCGTATCTGGTCGATTCTATTCAACGTTTTTTTCCATCATTTGTCTTAACGAATAGCTTCTGAACGGTCTGAAAGAAGTGCATGCGTTGATCTTTTCATTTGCTTTTGATGTGTAGCAATGGAATTGTTCATCGCGATTTGAAGCCTTCCAATATCTTCTTTGACGATAATGGAGCGGCGCTGATCGGCGATTTTGGACTTGGCTATTTTGTAGGGAAGGAAGTCTCGACTTCGACGGATGGAATCGAAAACAATGAGAATTACACCACAGCGATCGGGACGATTTTGTACGCGCCTCCCGAGCAATTGGCGAACAATCAAAGCTTCAGTGCTCATTCCAAAATTAGCACGCGAATTACCACAAAGGTCGTTTTGATTGCGTGAATCGATTGGTAGTCAGACATGTTTTGTGTCGGTTTGATTCTCTACGAAATGCTCCTCCCTCCCATGCCGACTGCGTTAGAACGCTATAAGGTATTTCAGGAAGCTCGCGTATTGGCTGTTTCTGCGCTTGTTTCTCGTAGGCTGGACGTTTACGACCCGAAATCAAGGATTCGTACCGAATGATTATTCTGCATTGTTTAGAAGTACTCATTTCTTTTGCTGTTTCAAAGTAGGAAAATCCAAAGAACCGACCTTCCGCCCAAGAATTGATCGATATGATTCTCAGCGATGATTCGATCGTGAATAAGAAGAACTTAGAGGAATTGATGTTGTGCTTGTCCAAACCGAACGTACTCTCAAGAAGGATTGGGTTGATCGTAGAATTCCATTTTTATGACTGTTACAAACACGCTGATGGAGCGAGTAGAACAAATTCGAATTGATTGAGAATAGGATTTATTAGAGATGGAGTTAAGCCTTTTCTATCCTGAGTTGATCAACGGTAATCTGAATTCCAGTCATGTGTATGACCTGTTTTGTAAACAAACGGAGAAGGTATTATACTTTACTTTGCTTTACTTTCAAATAGCATTTCATTCGAGAAGATGTAGAGAAATGTCTGGTTGATGTGATAAATCTGTTTGGATATTATCCTCTCGATTCTCCTCTTTTGCTTCCCAAATCGGATTATTTACGTTACCTGTTTCTTTTGCTTTTATTTTGTTGATGGAATTTAGATATCCGAATGGCGTTTCCTTACTGAATAAAAAAGGAATTCCTTGTTTGCTTCGCAGCGATCTACGAAGCAGCTTTCTCTCCTACTATTCTCGAATGATAAACACGCAAATCCGTCAATATGAAATTGATACCGTTACACGTACAAAAAGTAGTGACGAACGAGATCTTGTGACGCAACATGCATGCAGCATTGACAATATTTGGCTTCAACGGTATTCGTTCATTGCTCGTTTCACTTCAGACAAGATGATACCACATTGAGCGTGTTGTATTCTTGCGAAGCTGTGATGATGTGCTGCCATATTCTAAACCTGTTTTCCCATTTATTGTCTCATACTTTGGTTCTGCATATTAATCATGTTGGAGTGGGGATTTTCTATGTGCTTCGATTGCGTAGATTATTTCGACGATTCTCGAAATCTACGGCTTCGTCAGCATGACATCGAAGAAACAAGCCATCGAAGAGTTACGAGGCGTTGTGGCCTTCCAACTGGCTTCCATGACGAATTCACATAGCAAGGGAATTTATGTTTTGATGATGCGTAGAGAATTTGGTTGAATCGACAAAAAGCAGCAGCACGATTATGTAGATTTGAAAGGGAAATGTGAGATAGAAACAAGCAAATCGCGGATATTCTGAATATCAGCCAGGATGAAGCGGCCTACGTGTATCCGTTCCTCGTCCTTCCGATCAAACCAAACGAATGGATGGTCGTAGGATTGCACATCCGATCGATTGATGGCTGTAGGATATGGAGAAGGCACTAACAGAACTGATTCAGTACAAGGGAGAAAACATGAAGCTGGACGATCAGTCGTTTTTGTGGAATTGTCTGGAGGAAATGAAGAGTTTTGTCGCGATGTTGAACCAGGTAAACTCGATCGATTGGCTTCATTCAAGTATTCGTTTCTGGAAACAACAGATCGAATTGTGTTTGATACGCTTTTGCTGCCTCAAGGAAACGATCAGAATTATCACTTGTACTATGCCTGCATTTTCACCAGCCATTTGTCTCTTCAAATTGCCTCTTCGAGCAACAGCAAAGCGAAAAAGCAGAAAGGAACAAATCGTTTCGTTCTCCCCATTAAAAAACCTCAAACGATCGATTTTGTTCTTCTTTATGTTGGGATCCCACAGTTTGATTATCGATAGGGCGGTCGATTCGATCGTGAACTCTGCAAATACAAAGTGGGATCACTGAATCCATTTTTGCTTCCAAAGGATTCGTTGTATTCTGCCGGTGTGCGATTGGATTTGGATTGAATTCATAGGAATGTTCAATATTACTATTCCTCTCAATAATATCGTTTCGTTGCTCGTTCATCACCCGGATTACGTACCTTTTATTCGTTTGTTTCAAGGAAGAAAAAAGCGATTAAGAAGTTCTCCCCTCCATCCAACGACGTTTCGATTCTCGTTTTGCCGCCTAGCGGATTCGCCAACTCTCTAGTCGATCTTCAAATCGCTGATATGTGCTGGAAAAACTCATTCAAAGTACGCTAAGCGTTGGGATCATCACGAGTGCACATGGTGGAACGCGACGCAGAACTCGAAGTCGCAGTCGTACATCGATTACTGTCAAGATCACCACATCAACTACATCATTCAGCACTCGGGATCGATCGAAGTCGCGGCGATTGACTCGCTGAATTGTAGAATGGGACGCTGTACAAAGTGGGTAAGCGGAAAAAAACGGCGGTCGGACCGATCAGAATGCTGCTGAAGGCGATTTTCGACATGGAATCAAGCGGAGAAAACGAGGCTTCGACCTCTCGAAGTCGCAACTCGATCCATAAAATGTCGATGGACATGAATGCGAAGAAGGAAACGATGGTTCCGATGGTGGTCACGGGAGGATCGGATGGAGAAGGGAACAAAGCGATGAGTCAAGAAGATCAATTTGAGTTTATGAATGCAGAGACGCGGAATAAGAAGAACTGGGAAATGTCGGTGCGAGACAATATTCTGAAGTCGAATTTTGTGGGTGTTGCGTTTGTGAAGTGTAATCGTGTAGAAAAACTCTGCTTATGTGATCATCGTGAAATCATCGATTGCGAAGGTACGCGAAATCGTGTCTCAGATTCTGTCGAACGAGAGCATAACGAATCATTTTAATCGGAAACTGGCCAAAGAGATTCAAGGCAAGATTCAGGAGAAAAAGAAGGACTGTATGATCTTTTATGCTCTGCAAGATTCCCAGTTTGATATTTTGTTCTTGAATTCAATCCGGGATGTGAGTCAGATTGTATAGTAGTAGTTTTTAATGAGTGTGTTTGTTTGTTTGATTGCAGATGTGTTTTTGTGTTGTTATGGAGATAATAAGAATATGTACAGATGTGAGAAAGGTAAGTTCAAGGAAGGAACAAAACGATTTGTTGACCAAAGCAGGAGCGATCATTTGCATAAATAATGATGACTTTTATAACACTATATTAACGCACAATAATCGCAATAACAAAGATAGCTTACAAGGAATAAGAAAACAATGAAAGTACAAATATCCATAATAAAAAATCCTATGGTAATATTCACTCTTCTGTGCTGATATAGAATATTAGAAAATAGAATAGGAATTGCCTCTTCTTTTCCATTTCTAACAAAATCGTTTTCCCACCTATCTATCTTGTAGCATAGAGTTAATCCTATATACTACACGATTCTTAATATATAGTTATTCAAAAGAATCCAAGATCCTCACACTTTTACAAATAACAGAACAAATATAGGAATTCCAAAAATATTATCCAAATCAACAGAACAGCTCGTTTTTTTCTATGCAGCCGATTCAAATTAATGGTGAAACAGTTAATGACGCGTACAGGCTCACTGGACATACTGGTGGCATTCGAGCCATGATTGGATGGAAACACTTCATAATAACGGGAAGTGACGACAATTCTATTAAAGTAGGCAATGCTATATTGGAAATAAATAGATATGGGCGGCATCAACGGGCAACTGTATCAAGACGTTAAAAGGTCATACCTCGCGTATTCTGTGCTTGACAATTTGGAACGGATATATTGTAAGCTCTGGAGCAGACTCCCAAATCAAAGTACTTGTTGAAACTGGATTTTGAGTAGATTTGGGATATCGTATCAGGAAAGTGCAAAAAGACACTGAAAGAGTGTACTTGTAGTGCGAATTCCTTAGCTTCAACTCCGGATTTGCTGTTTGCAGGAGGAAAAGACGGAGATATTTATGTTTACCCAGCTTTGAATTCTGATTGTTAGGTGTGGACATCCCGCTATCAGTTAAAGGGAAAATTAACGGGACATGGTGATTGGGTGAACAAGCTTCTTATTTACAATGAGAAATATCTGATTTCTTGTAGTGATGACAAAACGATCCGAGTAAGAATGGGAGTTATCGGCTAATATACGCAGATTTGGGATTTATCTACAGAAAAATGTATTTCCACACTGAATAAGCATCAAAAGGGCGTGTGTTCTCTTTGTATCATGGGTTCGACTCTAATCAGCGGAGGAACCGATTTCTCAATAATTGTTTTGCTTGCTTTTTTCTTTTCTCACCCAAAGCTTTGGAATTTGCAAACAGGAGAGCCGATCACTTCATTGAAAGGACATTGCGACGTAGTGAGCAGTTTATGCGTTTATCAAAACCACTATTTGATAAGCACTGATTTAAGCTCGTTGGTCATGGTACAATCAATGAACCAAATCGAAAATAGGTCTGGGATTTGAAGAACAAATATCGAATTCTCTACGAATTGACGCTCCACGGCGCCGAAGTGTACGATTCGATGATCTTTGAAGACCGATTATTCACCTGCTCGAAGGACGGATCCGTCGTGGTTTGGTTTGGCCGCTCGATTGCACTCTAGAAATGGCCAGCGATGCAGAATTTCCCGGCTCTCTCGGCATTGCTCGCGAAATGCGTGGAGTCGAAGGAGAAAACGAGCAATGTGGATGAATATCTGCAGATCCAGAAGGGTATCAAAGCGAAATTGGATGAATCGCAGAGGAATTCATGGAGCTGCACGAAGAAAAGCAAATGCTACTCGTCGAGAAATCGATGATCGACCAGGTTTGATCGGGTTTTGATCGATCATCGCGTAGCAATTGGCGCTGGAGACGGAGCTTCGAAAGAATCTGCAGAAGGAGCTGCGTCAGCGCTGCGAGGAGCTGAACGAGCTTCGAAAAGAAGCGATCGAGCTGCGCTCGGCCGCGTCGCAAACGCAGAAGCGAATGATCGAAGCGACGCGCGTTCTGTCTCCCTCGCTTCAGATTTCGCCGCACGAAGTCCGTTTTCTCCTTGTCTGCGACGTAGATTCGAAGAGAATTCGCTCGCTGTCGGCGGCAGAACGCGACGCTGTTCGAATCGGTCTGGCGCGACGCGCCGGTGGCGGTGAAGTCCATCCCAAGCAACCCGAAAGAGCTGGACACTCGCTATGACTGGCTGCAGCTCTGCGCGGTGTGGGCGAGCCTGCGCCATCCCAACATTCTCCCGGTCGTTCGCAGTCCTCTCTGCTGATCGGTAGCTCTACGGCGTGCAGTTCGAGTCCTTCCAGTCCGCCGCGTTGGTCATGGAGCTCTGTCCCGGATCGCTCGAGGACGCCGTGCGCTACGCCCAGCAGCGAGACTTCCCGCTGTCTCTCGCGACGAAGGTCGGCTGGCTGCTGCAGATCGCGCGAGCGATCGGGTTTTTGCATCACCAGGACCCGCCGATCGCTCACGGAGGCGTCTGCCCGTCGAACGTGCTGCTGACGGGCTCGCTGGTGCCGCGCTTGACGGACATCGGGGTGAGGTCGGTGGAGCGGGTGCTGTACGATCGGAGCTTTGAAGGGGAGTTTGTGGCGCCGGAGGAACGGGGGAAGGAGGCGACGAGCTCGGTGGCGGGGGATGTGTTCAGTCTGGGGAAGGTGATTCTTTATGTCGAGTCGAGAGAAGGGAGTGAGGAGTAGGTGATTCGGAATGGAGAAATGGGGAAGGATGCGGAGAAGGGGCTGAGCGATGTGCTGAAATTGATGATTCATCGGTATTGCAATGAAAACCCGAGTGTGGGAGAGAGGAGGAGGGATGAAGGGTAGAGTCGCCCGTCGATTGATGTTGTCGTGGAGGATTTGGAGCGTTGGAAGAGAAGTGTGAGTAAAGAAATCGCGTTAAGTGTGAATACCACTCCGAGCCTGATTTACAACAGGGAGAATGGGTGTTTTCTGTTCTAGTGCTTTTTTGTTTGTTCGTAATTAAAAGAAGATTACAATCGAATACAAAGAAAAAAATACGGCTTTGAAAAATCAAATGTGGAATATTCACTGAATGGCTCGAATCAAATGTACAATATTGAAAAAAGCATACACTTCCAATGAAATGACTTACCTTGCCGAAATTGAAAATGCACCACAGAAACACGTGCCATTATGTTAACTAGGATATCGACGTGCTCTTTGTATTCATATAATACAATATTGATACAAAAATGTAGAGGGTCAAACTGTACAGAATCAAATTATATAAAAACAAGTACTAAAAATGATGTAAATCTCTCCACGGCTACTGCTAACCCGAATTAGGCAACATCCAATCAACATCTCAGCAAGAACATACAGAGTGTGCTTTCATAGTATACAAATACTTACGTACATAACAAATAATCATTATTAGTAAGAAATAGCAGAGAAAATAACAGAAAAAAATAACAAATCCTCCATTTGCCAGTATTCGGACATGAGTAATGTTGCTGCAGATAATAGATTGGCGTCTGAGGTTATTCAGATGCCACAAAAAGTGAATGACAACAATGAAAAGGAGAGGGGACTTTGCTGGAATTTTAACGTTGCAGATCAATTTCCTGTTTATTCTGTAAAAGAAGAAAATAATAGTTGTGTGGTTACTGTGGGACCACCACATAAAGACTATTCCATCAAAACAACGATGGTAAATGGGAAGATGAACGGAGAATCGATTATACTATCAAGTAATGGCGTTAGAATAGCTACTTTAGTTTTTGATGATGGAATTGCGAATGGACCTTGTACCTTGTATGACACAACTGGTCTGCTATATTATAAGGGAAGGTTTGAAAATGGACTGCGACAAGGAAAAGGAAAAGAATATGACTGTGATGAAAACCTCGTATTTGAAGGTTTCTACGAAAAAGGGAAAAGATTAGAGATCTATCCAGTGACAGAAATGAAAGGGTATTGGAAAGAAGTAGATAAACAGGGCAATGTAGTGAATATTGGAAAAAGGGATGATAATGGGAATCTTGACGGTATTTGCTACTTTTACAGTAATGGTGAAATCAGTCGAATCAGTAAATGGAAAGATGGAAAAGAAATTAGTTTGCTAAAAATATTTAACGGGGATTTAATGACTGAATATAAGGATGGCGTTAAAAGATTCCAAGGTGGATATATTAATGATCTTACATTGGATTATCCTCGAAATGGAAGAGGCGAAGAATATGATAGAGATGGATTAGTATTATTGTTTAAGGGAACTTATTTGTGTGGAAAGCGCCATGGTAAGGGTATTGTGTACAGGAATAATATGATAAAAACGAAGAGAAAATACATTTGGGGGCATACAAAGTGTGGACTGTTTTTTAGCATTTTAGGAATAATGCTATTGATAGCATGTTCCTACTTTATAAACCTTTTAGCAGGAATCTCCGTATTATCTTTTATTTGTTTCGTATTATTCACTCAATGGAGTTGTTCAAAGGTTTTGAGGAACAAGAAAAATAGTGTCAGATACTTCGAGTACGTGGCAAAACAAAAATGTCAAACAGATTCTGTATACACTAAGAACAAATGCAAGATGTGTTTTAAGACGGTTTTTCAAACTATATTCGTCAATATTTACTTATCGTTTATTATTATTTTACTCTTGATTATTTTATCCTCAACAGCTTTGTATGTATTTGTTGGACCTCGAGATTTGAAATACAAGCAAACATCGTATTATGTTGATTCCAATAGATTTAACTATTTACTAAAGTTCCAAATATCCAATCGCCCGTATTTAACTATTATTGAAATTGGTAATAACAGTTGTTCTACTGTACACGATTTTACTCTCAAAGGATTAGAAGCTTTAGGCACGTTAAGGATTGGAGACAACTCATTTACCAAATATGATTATCAATATTATAACGGTAATTCAAAATCATTCCACATTGTCAATTGTGGTAAATTAGAATTAATCGAAATTGGTCAATATAGTTTTAGTGATTTTGCAGGACAATTTGAATTGAGGAATCTACCATCATTGAAGTCTATTCGTATTGGTATTGTTGGTAAAGGTTCATTAAATTTTTACTATTCTGATATGATTATTGAAAGTATGATTATACTGTTCATTATAATGAATTTTAGATCTTCCGAAACTCGAATCGATACAATTAGGTGATTATTCATTTGGTTGGTCCAATACTATGAAATTCGAAAGTATAATAAACAAATATTGATAATACTAATAATGATATAGATTTACCTCAATTATCATCAATTCGATTAGGATATTATTCATTATTTGGTAAATGGGGATACAAATCATGTTCATTATCAATGAAAAGTATTGGATTATCTAAATGAATGAATGAATCTAACTCATAGATCTTCCTAAATTGAAATCGATAACATCCGAAGGATATTCGTTATGGTCACCTCAAATAGTGAATATGGAAAGTATTGATATTGAAAATAGAATTGCTAATATAACTAGACATTTCAAATTGTAAAACGGTCGAATTATCGGGTTCATTGGCATATGTATATAGAAAGAGTATTTTGAGTAAGAATCATACTGATAAATAATGACATAAGATGTTCATTCTTCATTATCATCAATCATCAAGTCTATTTATTACCCAATAGATTTTTCAGTATGCAGTTATTTATCGCCAATGGACCTATATTCCACTAAATTAAAAGTGTATGATGCTGTCTGTCAAAGATACATTAGTTTTATTTTTTGCCTTTCTGCTTTCATATCATTAGAAGAAATCGAAATTGGAAATGAGAACTTTCCATCATCAGAAAAGTTTATTCTGGATAGTTTACATCAATTGAAAAGTTTGAAAATTGGAGGAAATTCATTTACGAATCATGAAAACAGTTATGGATTCGATTATACAAGATCATTTCACATATTGAATTGTGGTAAATTAGAATTAATCGCAATCGCTAGATATAGTTTTTCTGATTTTGCTGGAGAATTTGAATTGAAAAGTCTGCCTTCCCTGAAATCAATAGAGATGGGAGAATATGATAAATCTTCGAACTGCTTTTATGGCTCGTCTTTTATCATAAAAGGTATGGATGCTTTACTTACAAACATCATAGATTTACCATCTTTGAAAACTATTCAGTTGGGATATGACGTATTTGCAGTACCGTCAGAGACTGTAATTCATAGTACATGTCAAGAATTCTTTTAAATACAGATTGCCCTAAACTGAAAACTATCACATTGGGTAAGTATTCTCTGAGAGGTGAAGATAGTTATTACTGCTCACTACAGTTAACGGGTAATATTGATTATGGTATTTCACATTTTAGACCTTCCGCGATTGAAAAAGCTTTCGTCAAGTGGTTATTCGTTTGATAATCCTCGTTCAGTTAGGATTCAAAGTACTGTTGATAAACTAATTTATCATAGATCTTCCGAGAGTTTATTCTGTTAGACTAAATACACTATTTTATCGCCCATTTAAACATGTTAATGAAATCATTTTAGAAAGTATTAACGGGCATGATGGTAAATGAATAGACGTGGCAAACGCATTGGCGTCATACTTTTATTAATGAATATACTGTTGCCTATCTTTCTATTGCTGAGTCTACATATAGTGATATTAAGTGAAATCTATAGTAATTACTTTAATCTTTCTTTGTTCGTTTGTTGAAAGATGTAGTTTTCAAATCTATTGTTTATGATTGATAACCTTTGTTTCTTTGATTACAATAAACAGTTATCAACAGTTATGGCATTCTAATTCCATTTGTCCTGGTATAAGAAGGTTTTCTGTCTATAAAGAGTATTATGTTGTATCATCGTAAATAATGGCAAGTCCCTTGTGTATAAATGAGTTGCAGATCTATTGACTATGCGTGTAATCTATATGTCGTGCCATAATTATGCTCCAGTACCTCAATTTACTCCGTTGATATGAAATAAGATGCCTTTAATAGAGTTACCATTTTCATATTAAAAACTCAATCCATTTGTGAAAATACGATAGCGAAAAATCTATACAGAAATTCATATTTTAATTTATAAACGCTCCTATTTTCTTCACCATTCTTGTTTTAGCAGTCATACATAGAATAACAACCGTAATTAACGAGCTATTTTATCGAGAGATACCTACCTAGAGGTAGTTGTTATAACTAAGGCAAAAGCATATGATCTTTATCCATAGTAATCCTGTAACAGTTTTATATTGTTTTTTTCACAATCGTTTATAACGAGCATTGTTATAAGAGTGTTCATGAATATCGTATTATTTCTATTCAATACAATTAGAATAGCTATATGATATGTATTATTACCCAGAAGAATCTGGACAAGCATACACATTCAGCGACGCAAATAAGAATATAAGCACTATCTAAACTCTTCCTTTTAGCAAGGCCGTGTATAATAATACATAAAGCAAGCACAACCATCGTGGATGCGAAATAGTTATTCTTTTGTGGTGAAATTTATTAAATAGACTATTTTTTGTTACTATACTTTAATAATGAGTTCTGGATGTATTACTTCACTTAATAATTGAAATGTAGCTATATTATCTCATTTGAAAGGAGCTGAGTATCTATTGGGTGGGTATATCACTTTGGGAGAACCTGAGGCCATAACTAAGAATGGCAAACAGTATACTATTCAGCGATATCAAGGAACTCACAAGAACGAATTCCTTTTACGATCTCAAACTGGAGATGTGATTTTGTACGAAAACAACGTAAAAAAACAACAATGGAACGAGGACAAGAGTGGGAAGAAATTCGGGGAGTTTGTACGATACAAGAATGGTCGAGTGGATTTCAGTCAGTTATTTCAGGATATCTTGGAAGCAAACAACTTCACCTGTATAGTTAATCAAAAGAAAGGTCTTCGAATGGAAAAATGGTCAGCCAAAACGGGACATTTGCTGTATCATGGAAAATTCAACGAAAAACGTCAAAAGGAAGGCTGGGGTATAGAATATGACGAAGAAAGCGGAAATGTGGTTGTAGAAGGTATATGGAGCAAAGGGACATTGACAGAAGTGATTCGATGTTTCAATGGAGATACGATGACTGAATTGAAGCAAAACGGGGCAGATAGTTTGGACCCAACAAAACGAATTCCGATCTATATGGGTGGATTTCGCTATGATAAAGACAATGAAGCGTTCATTCGTGAAGGTGTAGGATGTCTGATTGATGAAAAGACTGGAATCGCAACTCTAGAATGTGAATGGAAAGACGGAAAAATAGTGAGTGGAGTGAATCTGACTGATGGATACTTCTATTCTCTTCCTAAGCCTGTACTTCAAGTATCTTCCCCTCCTATGCCGAATAAAGAGCCAAAATCTGGTGCATTGCCTATTCCTCCTCTAAAAATCAATGTAAAACAGGAAAGCACTCTTAACAATATGAGTCTGCAAGTAACAGATTTGGTGATCGCTTCGAATTGTTGTAATACTGCCATTATTCTGGATCTAAGCAAGTATAAGGAACTCCGATCCGTTGATATTGGTTCTGATTGCTTTCGTTCAATCAAGACATTTCGCATTGATAATCTGAGTAATCTAAGAAGTTTAAAAATAGGAAGGAATTCGTTTACTCGCGTGAAAAGTACTGATGCGTTTACTGAAGAGATTTCCATTAATATATCCTTTTCATTCCGCATAACAAACTGTGAAAACCTGGAGTCAATAGAAATTGGAGAATACAGCTTTTTTGATTTTTCTGGGGAATTTGAGTTGATGAATCTCCCTAGCCTTCAATCTATAAAGCTGGGTGCTATTTGCAGTATGTCAAACAACTTTTACTTCTCTTCTTGTGTAATTCGATGTATCATTGTTTTTGTTATCTAAATCGACAGCACTTCCGAATCTCAAAACTATTGAATTTGGAGATGGAACTTTTCACAACTCTCTTTCCACTATAATGGAAGGTATGCCGTTATTTTTCATGATATCATAAAAAAGATTTACCTTCGCTTGAGTCAATCATACTTGGTGAACGAGCTCTCTGGGGAAGATATAATAATAAATGTTTACTGATTATGCGAAGTACTGCACTGTAGTCAAGATGACGAGCAGATTTACCTTCCCTCATAACCTTAGAGTCGAGAGGCGGTGCCTTTGTCAATCCGTGCAAAGTGATATTGGAGAGTAGTTTGAGAGATGCTTTGGGAATGTAGATATTATGGCCTTACAGTCCGTAAAGCTCCCTGGCACTTATAATTATTTTCACAGTTTTAAAACACCTTTTTGTCGCTGTATAGATAAAATGCTGGAAAATATTGCTCCACTGGTAAGTATTCACATAGTTATTTACTCCTAAGTTGGCTATACTCATTTAAGTATAATTTGGAATAAGAATTCCTTTCACTTTGCTGTAACGTCATGCATTCTGCTTCTTTTGTTAATAACAATTTCTATAAAAGCAAATAGTATACATTGCATCTTAATAATTATATTTTGTATATGGAACTGTCTAAAACTATTACTGTTGAACAATCCAAGCCGAATTCGTCTAGGAAGGAAAGAATTGTGTGTGTTGCGAGACGACTTAAGTCATATAACAAGAGAATCCATCAATAACCTCACTTCTCAAGACCACCACTTAGTTCAACAACTCGCAAAAACCATTCTTTCTCAACGTCACCTTATTCCTTCAGGACCTATTCTCCACTCACTTTCTCCTTTTCTACGTCTCTTTCCACTCCCCCACCTCGTTTCTCTTATTTGCTTCGATTTCACCCTAGTTACTTCTTTCAACATCCTCCGAGCAATCCATTATTGAAGAGAGTGGTTGTAAAGTCGTGTTTCCCGGGACTTTCAGCGAAGGCCGTTTTGTAACATATTATCCAAACACAAATCAAGTAGAGCTGTGCGATAACTAATAATTGGTGTTTGTTGGAATGGCGAATAGTGTAAATTGAGAATGGTGGAAAGCGATGAAACGCCCAAATGATTCCCTATTTCTCCAGTTGGTGAATAAACTCAGAGATTCATTTCGTTCAAGGTAGAGAACAAAATGTTCGGACGTTCCTTCTCTGGAATTCGTGGTGTAGGGGTTTGGTGACGTTTTGTGAGAGTCTAGGTTTCTAAACTTGCCAGAAGTTTTGCGACTGAAGGTAGGGAATTTTGAGGTGGATTGAGTGCGTAGGCGAGCTTCCGTTCAAGAAGATCCTGGTAGCTAACCGTGGAGAGATTGCTTGCCGTGTGTTCAAGACCGCTAAGCGCATGGGTATCAAGACGGTGGCTGTGTACTCGGACGCTGATCGCAACGCCAAGCACGTGAAGATGGCTGATGAGGCTGTTTACATTGGTCCTTCTCCGTCTGCCCAGAGTTACTTGGTGGCTGATAAGATCGTTGAGGCTTGCCGTAAGACTGGAGCTGACGCTGTGCACCCTGGTTATGGTTTCCTTTCTGAGAACTGGCGTTTCGCGGAGACTCTGGAGAAGGAGGGAATTATCTGGTGCGGTCCTGGCAAATATGCGATTGAGGCTATGGGAGATAAGATCGGTTCGAAGATCCTGGCCGTGAAGGCGAAGGTGAACACGATTCCTGGTTTCAACGGCGAAATCAACTCGGACGAGGAGGTTCTGCGCATTGCGAACGACATTGGTTACCCTGTGATGATCAAGGCGTCGGCCGGAGGCGGTGGCAAGGGAATGCGTATCGCTTGGAACGACAAGGAGGCGCTGTCTGGGTTCCACCTGTCGAAGCAGGAGGCGAAGTCTGCGTTCGGCGATGACCGCATGTTCATCGAGAAGTACATCGAGGAGCCGCGCCACATCGAGATCCAGGTGCTGGGCGACAAGTTCGGTAACTACTGCGCGTTCCCCGAACGCGAGTGCTCGATCCAGCGTCGCAACCAGAAGGTGATCGAGGAGTCTCCGTCGGTGCTGCTGGACGAGGAGACGCGCACGGCGATGGGCAAGCAGGCGTGCATGATGGCGAAGGCGGTGAACTACTGCTCCGCGGGCACGGTGGAGTTCCTGTGCGACAAGCACAAGAACTTCTACTTCCTGGAGATGAACACGCGTCTGCAGGTGGAGCACCCGATCACGGAGATGGTGACGCGCGAGGATATCGTGGAGCAGATGTTCTGGATCGCCGCGGGCCGCAAGCTGCCGGACCGTCTGATCAACTGGCCGCTGAAGCGGTACGCGCACGCGATCGAGGCGCGCGTGTACGCGGAGGACCCGCGCCGGAACTTCCTGCCGTCGCTGGGTCTGCTGACGAAGTACATCGAGCCGCGCGGCGAGTTCGTGCGATGCGATTCGGGCATTCTGGACGGATCGCAGATCTCGATGTACTACGACCCGATGATCTGCAAGCTGGTGACGTGGGGCGACGACCGCGCGACGGCGATCAAGCGCATGGACGAGGCTCTGAACACGTACATCATCCGCGGCCTGAACCACAACTCTGCGTTCCTGCAGGACGTGATCCGGTCGAAGCGCTTCGGCTCGGGGAAGATCACGACGAACTTCATCAAGGAGGAGTACCCCGACGGCTGGACGGGCTCGCACCTGACGGAGACGGAGGCGGAGCAGCTGATCGCGGCGACGATCGCGGTGCACCAGGAGCGTCTGGCGAAGGAGGCGACGAACGACCAGCAGATGGAGTCGTACGAGCCGGTGTGTGAGAAGGACCTGGTGGCGACGGTGGGCGAGAAGGAGTACAAGGTGCACATGGAGTTCGAGGGCGAGGCGATGACGCTGGAGATCGACGGAAAGAAGGTGAAGGTGGAGGACGCGGGTCTGGAGAGCGACCGTCCGATCGTGAGCGCGAAGGTGGACGGCGTGGACGTGAAGGTGCAGTACTTCGAGCCCACCACCGAGGGATACAGCATGCAGTACTGCGGAGGAAACTTCGACGTGGTGCTCCGCAGCGCGCGCGCCCAGGAGCTGAGCAAGTTCATGATCCCCAAGGTGCAGCCCGACACCAGCAAGTTCCTCGCCTCCCCCATGGCCGGATCCCTCGTCAAGGTCCATGTCAAGGAGGGCGATCGCGTCGAGGCCGGACAGCCTCTCGCCGTCGTCGAGGCCATGAAGATGCAGAACGAGCTCTACGCGCAGAAGGCCTGCGTCGTCAAGAAGGTCTACTTCAAGCCCGGACAGAACCTCGCGCTCGACGATGTCATCATGGACTTTGATGTGTCCGCTTAAGCGAACGAGCGAACAGGGAAGGAATAAAGAAGGAAAGAAGGTGTAGTCGTAGTAATAATCATCGTATAACAACAATATGAATACTGAAGTGTTTGTTGGAAAGAAAACCTTGTTGCATGATATGGGAGTTAGGAAAGATTGATTCTGATGTGGAACACGCAAAAGGATATCATTATGGAACCTTTGCTGGGAACATAGCGAATCTATCAAGAACTGTGGTATAATAAGGTAGTTTTATGTTTGTTGTGAAATATTACAAACAAAATGAACATGTGAGTGAGAAAATGGCTAAAAGTCTGGAAAGCCATATTCCCTGTCATGAAGAAGAGTTAGAGCTTAAGAAAACGCACGAATTGAAAAAAGAAGCAAGGTTGTGCAAACACTAACAAATCAAAGATTTTCTATGTGCATAATCGGCAAATACAGAATTGTTATATATTGGAAGGTAGTAAATGAGAAAAGAGTGAATGGAAATGGAAGTCATCGTTTTTTTGGTAATATTACCTATGCGGATAAATTCAAAATGACTAGTTATACATATCCATATATGTACTGGAAGAAGGTGCGAATTTGGTGATCGATTGTTTGGTAACCTAGACTTTTCATACATGTTGCAAATGATTCCCTATATTCCCTATATTCATAAAATTCGAACATCTTTTGCTTTCCTATTTATTCCGGAATGTTCGATAGAATTCTGGATCTTTTGGAATCGTTTCCTAACTTTTCATAATTTATTTATTTGATAGAACTAAGTTAGTGATAGTGATAATGAGCATTATTTTCCGTGATCCTTTCTTTGATAACTTTGATGATCTCCTGGTTTCGACCTTCCCCAAGCAGCATGACTTGGATTCTTGGTTCGGTGATGGAATTCGTCGTGATGTGATTACTCCGTTCAGTGGATTTGGTCGAATGGACATGAAGGAGAACGAGAAGGAGTATGAAATGAGTGTGGATCTGCCTGGAATGGACAAGAGTGAAATCAAGATGCATGTTGAAGATAATGGACTTGTGATTGAAGGAGAGAGAAAGAGCGAGAAGAAGGAAGAGAAGGACAAGTGCCATTTCTGTGAGCGCCACTTCGGTTCTTTCCATCGTGAAGTATCTCTTCCGAAGAATGCGAATGTGGATGGTATTAACGCGATGTATGAAAATGGAGTTCTGAAGGTAGTGATTCCCAAAAAGGAAGAAAGCGCCCAGAAGAAGCAGATTTGCGTGAACTAAGTGACGTGATGTAATGTAATGTGATGTGATTTTGATTGTTTGTTTGTTTATAAACTAACAAAAATGTGGTGTAAAAGATCGATGCTCTCTGTTGAAACTAAGCGCAATCATACATGGGTTGGACTGTTTCGATTCCTCTATAACACTTTAATTACAATGCTCTATGACACTTATATTCAGGAATATCCATACTTTACCAATCCTTCAATTCAAAACAACACAATACTCTCTACTGTTCACATAAATGGGTAAACTCCTTTTGAATCTTATACAACTACATCAATAAGATGCTAGTAATAATCGCAATCAATGTTTTTCCGACTCAATGTTCACACTTTTCTTTCATTTGAACTACTCCTTTATTTCTTTCGTATTCCCTATTACTAAGGAGCATAATGAAGAAAGCAAAAGAGGTAATATTTGATAATTACACTAGAAACACTTCTATGCCTTCGAAGAGGGTAAATAGGAAAAATGTATGGATTATAGTAAGCATTCATTCTAGTTGGAAGCAGAGAGAAAAAGCCTTCCTGTGTTTGCCTATCGGAAAGACATTATTGAATCAGTAAAGAATAATCCCACTACAATTATTGTTGGAGAAACAGGAAGTGGAAAAACAACTCAAATTGCCCAATACCTGCTAGAATCTGGTTATTTTAAGTAAATGCATTTATTTTCGATTATATATAGTGATGGTGTTATTGGAATTACTCAACCGCGTCGTGTGGCTGCCATCACTGTAGCCAAGCGAGTTGCTGAAGAAAGAGGAACAGAACTTGGATATGGGATTGGCTAAATTGCTCGATTCGATGAATGCACCTCAATGAACACTTGTATCAAGTTCCTAACAGATGGAATGCTCCTTCGTGAAGCCATGCTGGACCGTGAATTATCCCAGTACGCATTCAATCAGAAAAACTAAAATTTCAGATATAGTGTGCTAATCCTCGATGAAGCACACGAACGATCCCTTCAAACCGATATTCTGTGTTCTTTCATCCGCTATGTACAGCAAAGCCGAAAAATCCGTTTGATCGTGATGAGTGCCACCATTCAATGCGAACTATTCGAAAATTTCTTTTATCCAAACCACTCTGGATCGAATTTCCCAAACCACATCATTCAAATCAAAGGCCGCACTTTCCCCGTTGAGATCTAGTCATTGTTTGGAATGAAATAAACGATAGTTACACACCCACACCCGAACCAGACTATTTAGAAGCTGCTTTAATCGCCATTCTCCAAGTACTCATTCATTCTCTTCTTCTCATTCTTTCAGATCCATTTAGATCTTCCCACTGGCGATATTCTCGTGTTTCTCACCGGCCAAGAAGAAATTGAATCACTGGCAGAAATGCTGGAAGAAAAGCTTCCTCTCTTCCCGAAAGACGCCAAATCGCTTCTGATTTATCCACTCTACGCAGCCTTGCCTCCCGAACAACAATTGGCCGTGTTTACTCCCACGCCTCCCGATTCGCGCAAAGTGATTCTGTCTACGAACATCGCGGAATCGTCGGTGACAATCCAAGGCATCAAATACGTCGTGGACAGCGGAATGATCAAAATCCGCGTGTCTCAAACGACCACCGGACTCGAATCGCTTCTCGTCACGCCCGTTTCGAAGTCACATGCGTGGCAACGATCGGGACGAGCGGGTCGTGAAAGTGCTGGGAAGGTAGATTTGATCAAACGATGAGACGCAGTGCTTTCGCTTGTTTCCTGAAGACGCGTTTCTCGCTCTTTCTGAAGACGCAGTGCCCGAAATTCAGCGATGCAATTTGAGCAGCATGATTCTTCAGGTGTGTCGTGGGTTATTGAATGGAACATAGCTGAAAACGATGGGGATCGAGGACGTTTTGGGGTTCCACTATCTGCAAGCTCCTTCGCGCGATTCGCTCAAACGATCGTTGGAGCAGCTGCTTCTCTTGGGGGCTCTGGATCGCCGATCTGTAATGAAGAGGTCTGGTTTGGATGTAGGGATCGCTGACCAAGCTGGGGAGAGAAATGGCGCTGCTTCCTTTAGATCCGCTATACTCCCGCCTGCTGATTCTGAGCAAAGAATACCACTGTTCGGCTGAGGTAGATGCGGAAATGGATGAATGATGGAAAGATTCTGGATATCGTGTCGATTCTGTCTGTGGAAAATGTCTTTTATTCTCCACGCGAGGAGCGAGAGAAAGCCAACGTGTCGCACAAACGATTCGCTTCCGTGTACGGAGATCATTTGACTTATTTGAATGTCTTCCATGCCTATCGGTAGTCACCCATTTGGACATATCAACAATAGAGAGGAAAAAGGGAATGTTCAGTGGTGTCATGATAACTATATCAATTCTCGCTCGATGAAGACTGCTGTGGAAATTCGCAAGCAACTCGTTGGCTATTGCCAGAAAATTGGAATTGAAGAAATCGTAACCTGCGTTGTGATTTCGTTGATTAGAGCTGCGAAGGGGAATTCGATCAGGTTCGGCGTTGTTTGGCTGCTGGGATGTTCGTGCAGGTTGCGAATCGAGTGAAGGAGGTTGTGAAGAACAGTCGGTGTGAATATCAAACCATTATAGGTCACAAAACGGCAGCCATCCATCCAGCCTCCGTTCTTTTTCAGAGGAAACCATACCCTGATGCGATTGTTTATACCATATCCAAATAGAGAGAAGGAGGGCTGTCCTTAACGGAGCAGGAGCTTGTGTACACGACAAAGGAATACTTTAGAGGAGTAACAGCGATTGAAGCAGCTTGGCTTCCTGAGCTGATACCTGAATGGTTTAGTTCGAAGAGTAATTTGGATGTTTGTTTGATAAACAGTGTGCATTCTTTATTGTAGAATGAGAGGAAGCGATTGGAAAGATAGGTGTTCAATTCACTTTGTTTAGATATAATAATCACAATAATAGAGAAGAATCACAATGCCATTCACAGTACTATGTTTGTCATGTATAAGAAATACTGGTCATTCATTCATTCAAAATATACTCAGATAACATCAAGCACAGAATGAAGTGATATGTTTGCTTTTCTGCCCTAAATTGCATTTTGGTTTTGACTCACTATACAATCTTCCATATTCCACAATAACATCATTATTATAACAATAATGTGGATGATTCTAGATTAACGAGCAATCGTGTCAAAAGAGAATCAATCCCTTCACACCAATAGCCCCAATCAACAATACTGAATATCTATTCTCTTAAATCTAAATAGTTATATTTATGATAATGTGCTAAAAACAAAATACACTATTGGTACTTGCTTTCTGAAGTGAATTGCACAGAAATGGTACATTCTACTTAGTATCAATATAATGCGTGAGAAAGTCCTCATTTTTAACTGCAAGGATAATTGTCTGAACAAGAAATGACAAAAACGTAAGAAAGTCAAATGTATGGCTTCTGAGCTGAGTATATAGATATATAGTGCATAAAAGCAGCGAATTTATCGAAATACTAAGAAAATCAAAGGGATGAAGGAATACAATCTTTTAACGTATTCTCTTCATTGCACAACAGAATAAAAGTGAAATAATTGTGATAATGAATAAAAATGAGTATCCCGTCCATAAAGAATAAAAAAAGAATGGTGATAACCATTGATTTAAAATAGTCCATATTTCGATGCAAAACATTGCTGATTTTGTCAACACTGCTACTAATAACTGTCAAGTAGACAGTTCTATCATTCAAATTGTTCAGGCATGCTTGGATAAAGCAATGAAACCATATGGCTGGATTTCACTTATATTGAGTAATGGAGAATGTGTAGTATTGCAATTCGATAATGAAATATTCATGAATCAAGGATTTGTGGTCAATGAGCAGAAAGTGTTGAAAGTGTTTGGAAATAATCAAATTGGTGCTATTTCATATAATGAAGAACAATCCATAGAAGTAGTGGAAAAAGGAATCGTGGATTTGGATCATGGAAGTCGATTTGAAGGATTGGTATTGACAGAAAACAAGTTGGGAATTCCATTTGGATATGGTGAAATGTATGATGATGATGGATTTTTGGTGTACAAGGGCATAATGATCAATTGGAAACGATTTGGATATGGAACGATTTATCATAATAATGGTTTGATTGAATATGAAGGATATTGGTGTGATGACAATCGATTTGGAATTGGAAAAGTGTATGATCGATATGGTAAATTAGTGAACGAATGTGAATGGTGCAATGGAATTGAATGTGATATTGATGAAGAATATGAAGGAGATGGAAACAAACCACTGAATATCGGAATGAAACATTTGAAACTGACTGACAATTGTGTATTGGTTGATTGGGATGTTTCATTGTTGTATAATTTGGAATCAATCAAAATCGGCAATGATTGTTTTGGATCAGTACAAGCATTCAAAATCGATGGATTGAATCGATTGAAAACTATCAAAATCGGAAGCAATTCATTCACTCAGAGAAAGAATGAAGAGGATTATGATAAATCGAAATCATTCCACATATTGAATTGTAAATCATTGGAATCCATTCAAATTGGAGAATATAGTTTCAGTGATTTTGCTGGCGACTTTGAATTGAAGAATCTACCACAATTACAATCCATTCAAATTGGTATAATTGGAAAATGCTCAGACAATTTCAGTTATAGTTCCTTTGTGATCCGAGGTATTGATATGATATTGAATATTTGAATGATGCATAGATCTTCCAAATCTACAATCCATTACATTAGGTGATGTTGCATTCAGTAATTTCTTATCGACAATAATTGAAAGTATTGAACGAATTTGAATAAAATGATTGATGTAGATCTTCCATCATTACAATCCATTCAACTTGGTTGGCTTGCACTTGGTGGAAAATGGGATGAATCCTGTTTTTTGACACTTCGAAGTAATAATGAATTGATTGGTTATGATTTGTTTTGTAGATCTTCCAAATCTAACATCCATCAATGCTGAAGAGTATAGTTTCTATAATCCTCGTGTAGTGACATTGGAAAGTATTTCTGAATAATGAATATTAATAGTATTTAGATATTCCAAATCTTCAAAATGTCAAACTACCTAATTCATTCAAGGAAGTTCGATGGAAATCAATTTCGAGTATAGTTTGATTGATTTGATTTGATTCCTAGATGTTTCTTCCATTCTCGCTGATCTTGTAAATCAAATCACTGATTCAGATTCTTATTCTGAATAAATAAAGTGATAATATGCAGTTTTTTTGATGATTGCATTTTCAATTGTTTGTTTGTTTGTATGTTTCAAACTCGTTACAACCATTCTCTGGTTTTTGACTTAGGATTCATTCATCGATTGACTCTTTTCCATCATTACAACATTGATTGATTTGACTAACATATTTTAATTCTTTGTGTAATCGATAATGAAAATGAAATAGAACTGTTGGGAAAACAAAAAGCTAAATGGATACGAATAGGTTTGATCCAATATTCAAAATAGAAAAATGTTTTACGAAACTGATTACTTAGACGATTCTGAACAATTGAACAAATCCTATCAACAGGACAGTCACATAGAGTATTGAGATTGACTTGGTTATTTAAGAACGGAAATGAATGTCAATAGAATTTGTTGTTTCGATTTGATTTGTGTATATTGAATGAGAATAACCTACTATTACTAAAAATGAAAGATAATGGAATTGTCTTGAATTGAAATGTGAAACGAATTGTTCAATAGTTTTCGTATTAACAATATATAACTAAATTGAATAGTTTGAAAACGATAGAACAGAATTGTGTAACGGAAAAAATTAGTAAACTGAGAATAGAGAGTTTCAATCAATTGATTTTGTAAATGATGAGATTTTGAATTTGCTTTTGCCTTTGTGCTTTGCAATTATTCATCACAATTCCATTTTCAAATTCACATATTCATCAAAGACTGTATTCCATTATTGTATTGAGAATGAAAGTGTGTGTGTTTGTTGTTTCATCTCAAACCTATTATCATCAATTCACACATAGATATCACTGTACTATTTTTATCATTGATTTGATCACATCCATTGAGTTCATTGTTTCCGATAAATACTCATTTCTTATTCTATACTACTATTATTTACACTCTATCTATTGAATAATATCCATTTTCACTTAATAGATCAATCAACGAATCTTGTTTGTCATAATTACACTCTATGTGTTATCTTTCATTCCATTCGTTCATGGTGAATTGAATATCCAACAAATGACTCTTCTATTCAAACAATCATTCACAGTTGTTAGTCTTTTACAAACATTCAAGTACAGTTATCAATATTACATGATTTCTGTTGAAATGTTATGTAGAATCTGTTTGTTTATCAAACCCATTGTTTTGATAATAGTTCTTTGATTCAACTCCATAATATTACGAATTAACTAACAATTCCTTATTTCTTTTGTGATTATTCCAATCCTTCTCTATCACTAATCATTGAAACTTAGTCATATTTCTTGAAATGCTGAAGTCCAAAGTTTATTCATAAATGATAAATCTCCTCATATTGATCTGATGCATATTATTCAGATTTAACTCTACTTAAGAAGCATTTAGAATTCATGGTCAGGATCTCTTCATTTCACAACTTTCAGCACTATGAACGATCAATGTTTGCTCAACGATTGTTTTTCCTAGATTCCTTTTCACATTCCCATACTTCAATTAGCTGCAAACGATATAAAACCATAAATTCCAGAAAATATTCTGTCTTTTGACTATTACCACTCAAATACAATCCATTCTTCTCACATATCCAACACACCACATATCATTCATCCTTCAAGTCCTTCAACTATCTCTTGTATTTCAACAAACAATAACACTTCTCACACATACGCAGCAGAAATGGGAGGCAGAGCTTCCCGAATACACGATCCATACCCCTCTTTATCCTCAAAAATCTCCAATTTCTTTGTTTGTTCGGCCACCTCCGTACTCACCGAATAATATGAATCAAAACAGCCACTGATATCCGTGAATCCATCCTTCAAGAACTTGCTTTCGCCACTCTTCGTCTCCGCGTACACCTTCACATAGCAGCACGGAATGCCCACATGTGTCTTCTTATCCATCACTCGCAGCTGTCCAGACTTCACAGACAGCGCCACGAGCAGCGAATTGTTCAGCGAATAGCAGGCTTCGCGCAGCGTTCCGTTCCGTTCCGTTCCGCACTTCCACCAAAACGTTCTTCTCCTGGTATTCTTTCGGAAGCGTGTAGCAAAATTCGCCCACGCCATCGACTTCAGGAGGCAGCTGGACATGCTACGTGTAGTTAGGACGAATGAAGAGCGACGAAGACTTGTTGAACACGAAGGGATTCAGACTGAAGAGCAACTCCACATCCAGCTCGTAGAGATTGATGTCTGCCTCGCGTAGATTGTAGTAGTGCAGCGTAATCACCTGATTCGTGGATGACACTTCGAGTGAACTGTCCATATTCATTTGCGATCGTTTCGATTTGAATTCATCGCGAGCAAGGTCCGATTCGTCCCTGATTTCGAAGGTCTTCTCGACATCCATTGTTCCATCCACGCTCTTTACCATCGAAGAAATGTTGCTGAATAGATTTCGCCAGTACAGAACTGGATAGGACTCATAGCGAGCACAGATCTCGCGAGCCTGCGTCAAACTCTCCGTGAAACAATCGAAATACGCGATCATATAATCGACCTGGACGTTGCAAACACAGTCTGCGCGCGAAACAAAGCGGCCTTCTCGCTCTTCACAGACAAACTGTTTAAACACAGAAAGGGCGGTCATCACACGATCCTGAAGAATCAAATAATACACCAACAACGCGTAATCATTGCATGTGGGCTTCTTTTGCATCAGATACTTCAAGAAAAGCTCGTATTGCTTCTTTAGCTTGTCGTTCGGAATGTTCATGCTCTCTCCTAAGCGGAAACAGCGATTATTCACGTAGGGTTTGTACTCGCGAATATTGAAGAGTCCCTCAGCCGCTGAATCGATCATGAGCATCGGCGAAGAGAATGCCAGTCCAACACGCTTCCTCATTCTCATTCCCACAAGATCCTTCGTGGACTGCAGATCGCGGTGTTTCACTCCGAACTTCCAGATATCCTCGTTATAGAATCGAATTCGACGCAACTCAGCAACCAGCTTCGTAAAGAACGAAGCATTGGACAGTCTGCCCAGCACATACTTCCATTCCAGCTCCTGCACATCATGTGATCGAATGGAATCAAACAGAACGTCCTCCGAAGCGTTGAGCGCCACATCTTTCCACGAAGTGACATCCAGCGTCTTCGCCTCCTTCACGCAGTGGAGCGTCGTAAAGGAAGGAGAAGCGACAGCGAGGATGGTCGCCTTCGTTGAATCGATGATGTGCGCTGGAAGATGCTCAAAGTCTCCCACCTTCGGGAAATAGAACGAATAACTCAACGTGCAGGTGCTGAAGGCATCGATAGTCTTCACCTCGTTCACCAAAGACTTGAGATTGGATAGAGGGTACGATCCCCGCGGAATCTGATACATGACCTCCATGACTTGCTGGATGGGCGCCACATTCGTAATGACAATCATGCAGGTGTACGAAACTCCCGCGACGAACTCGTTGGTTTCCTTGAAACGCTCCACTTTCTTCCCGTTCACTGTCTTCCAGTGATTGCTGTTATCGATGTACTTGGTCAGCACCATGAGAGGACAATCTGCAGGCTTTGTTCCCTCCTTCAGCATTTTGTGGAATACGAACACGGGCGAGTTCGTGACTAACTGCGATTTCTGTAGGTGATAGGCGGCTTCTTCACTCTGAATCCCCAGCACAGACAGGCAGAATAATACTTCCGAAACAGAGTGAGTGCAGAGAATGAAGTCTTTGGAGAGGAAGGGACAAGACGAGCCGCTGCGCAAATGATGGGCAAAGGAAGCCCAAAACGCTGAATTGGGAACAAGACTCACAGGAGAAAACATTTCAGTGCTTTGGTAATAGTATCCCTCTTGATACTCCTTCGTTTTCTCTAATCGTTCGTAGTGATGTTCTACACTCTTCTTCTTTTTGTAAGTGTCAATGTCTTCCATTCGATCAGCCGACTGAGCAATGAATCGATGAGATGGCATGGCATCCATTCGACGCATTCGTGAAACGGCCATCGGGGGAGGTGTTGGCATAGAACAATAATTGACTGCATCAGATATACACTCAGAGTCCATGCTTTCATCACTAGGTACAAATTCCATCATTCTTGGTTGATCGAAATCAATAGATCTTATACATGTCATTGGTGGAATAGCTCCATTAAGCATTGGCTTTGGTCAACATAACTCTTCCATAGGACGAAGAATAAAGTCACTTAGAACTTCTTTTTCTACCTCAAGTGGAAGCACAGAAGGCGGCGCATTCAAACTCTTCAGATTCATCGCACTTTGGAAAATGGAGGCGAACACAAAGCGAGAAAGAGGATTGTGCACAGCATAATTCTTTATCCCAAGTTCGATTGCTGCACCTTTTCCTCGGACATTAAACTGGCTCGCAAAGCGTGCTCAAAAGCATTCAGACGCTCAAAGAATTGGGGTTGAAGGAAGCGAGACACATCGCCCCCAGTAAGCCACACATCCAAAAATGATTTCTCGACCTTCAATTGCAGAGAAGAAGCGAGATATGCGTCAAAGAAGGGACGGTCACGGAAATAGATGAAGACATTCACTTCCGAGCAGTTGTACTTGTTGTACAATCGCATCTTTTCCTTTTCGTTCATTCTGTCCCACGAAAGAAGGAACGAGAATTGTTGTAGCCTTGAATCGTCCAACAACACCTTTAAAAGCAGCCATACATCCTCTAGAGACGCCAACACTTGCATCTCTGACTTGCTATCAATCGACAACGGTTCCTCCGCTGTTACTACCGATATCCGCTTCTCTTCCGTGTAATTCTTCGAGGGATCCAGCGATTCCTCCAGCTCTTGCTGCTGAACCATCAGTGAAACACGGTCATCCTCGCTCCCAGAATAGAACAACACGGTGTCCAAGAAACGGCCTTCATCCACTGCAACCACTTCAACCTCGCATCCATTCTCCTTGTAATCACTCAGATCGATTTCTGCTTTTCCATCTACCATTTGGATGTTCGGCAGCAAACGAGAAGACACATGGATTGTCTCACGACTATCGCGCTGTTTCATATCCTTCGGAGCAACATCCAACTCATCTCGTGTCTTGGAAACGCAGGCTCCTGGACGTTCTTCATGCTTTTCTGCAAAGTTCGTTCCAGCCAATGCCTCCTTCGCTTTCGTCGTCGTTTCATCCACTTTGATCGGATTCATCAGCAATCCAGGAGGAGGCAGCATGTTGCCAGGCAGCGTTCGATTCGCTCGCTTTCGTCCCTGGATGTAGTCGTACTCTTCTGGAAGTTTACAATCATTCACGATAAGAGAAGAAACGGGATCTAGCTTATTTCGCGCATAGGAAGGATTGTTCAGATCTCGGATGTGATTGCCAAGCATCAAACTCTCGTAGAACGACTTGAGCAACACATGAACGTGTGCAGATGGTGTGGCTCCATAAAGCTGGATCGTAAGATGCTGATCGTTCGGCGTGCAAATCATTGAAATGGGGGCATTGCTCAGTTGTCGAGCCCAGGAGCCAAAGAACGCATAATGCTCAGTAATGTTCATCTTGGAAGCATGATAAACGCTAATTCGAATCATGTACAAGGTTCCATTCCTATCTCGAACATACAACACATATTTTCCAGGCTTCAGATTGTGAATCAAAACATAGCCATCGACCCTTGCCAAACAAGATTGCAAGGATTCAATTTCGTCCTCGCTCTTCCTGATACGAAATTGAGTAAAACATTCGAGTGTAACTGTGGAAGTAGTATTGAAATCGTATCCGAATCATTCACATCGGCTGGTACAACTCTGAAACAAGCAATCACACTTATTGCCAGTAAATCATATTTGATTACGATTGATACGGTGATTTCATGTTCGAACTAAAAACAGGTGCTAATGGGATTCACAAGCACGCCGAAATTAGTAATCGGTGCAGACACGGCACGTATTATCAACATTCCAATGAACAATTTCGTGCCTACCACACTTGTGAGTGGTTCGTCCGTGATTACACCGACAAAGACGAATGCACAGACGATTTAAGTGGTTAGTAGTGTCGCCACTATGATCACACATTACTTTACAGGATTGAAGGTGAGCGTGGTTGAACTGTAAGAGAGGGAATCAAGACCAAAGTGAAGGGCAAGCCCGCCAATTCACTTTGGCAAGCGCACATGGAACTTGTTGACCTTGTCCTTTTTGTCCTCTCAGAAAATCAAAGATTTCCCCTTCTCTAACCCCTTTATTTATCCTCTAATGAACTCTTCAATTTTGGTATGACCAAAGACCATACCGTAGAATATTAATACGATGGTTCCAATGAGCGGACAGACACAATGACCATCGATGTTGTACCTGTCGACTCCGTAAGGATCCATTGAATACAAGAGCAAGTGCTATACTTCGTAGCTATATTGTTCACAGATGGTTTGAAGTATGTGCTTAAAGTCGGCTAAGTAAAACGAGACTGATAGAGGCATGTTTTCAAAGTCTTTTAACATTCCCGTATCTGGATCATCGACGAACGAGTTAATCATGTCGAATATGTATCGCCAGGCAATTTCACGTCGTTTTTCAGTCATCCAGTAGTTCATTTCTATTTATGAATCCATTATTTCACTTTAATCTCTGTTGGACTGATTGTGATGTCACTACCACTATCATTTTCGGATTTATTCTTTTCGTTGTAAACACATAGACAGCTACAGCGATCTTTGCATTTCGAGTCTAGCACCAGTTTGTGGTTCTTCCTCTTACTCATCCATTTCCATATCCCTTTCAACCATTGAATAAAGCGGTTCATTTATGAATGAGATCAAGGAACTATGGAAACCAGCAAAACGAAGAGGTGCCATTCGAGTGATCATCAGTGGATTCAAACGAAACATATACTTCATCGATCTCATCGATTTCTCTTCCAAACAACACAAATCCATACAGGAAGTATTAGGAACACAATAGAGTACTGGATTCTACAAGAATTGTGGATACAAGTATGTCCTTGAATGTATTGATGGATATTCGAAATACCTGATGACTCAGAAACTGAAGAGCAAGAGTGCTACAGAAGTCACTCATGCAATGAAGGATATCATTCAGACATATGGTGAATCACCAAAGCATAGTTGCTCGGATCGAGGTACCGAGTTCACCAATGCGATCTTTCGTATCAACATCTTGAACAAGTATGATATCACCATTTATAACATGGATTCAGCGAATAAGGCAGTACTAGCTGAACGAGCAATTCGAGATATCAAGGAACACATCATGGTTCCATTCAATCAATCGAAAGGTGTATGGTTTGATTTGATCGATGGTGCAGTTCGTAGACACAATGGAAGGAAGAACAGAGACATCGGATATACACCCAATGACATTTGGCTTGACAACAACAACAACGATATCTTGTACATGGAGAAAACAGAACCATCCAACATGACAGCAAAGGACACAACACCTCAATTCGATGTTGGTGATTATGTTGGAGTGACACGAAGACCTCGCATTTTGGAAAAGCGATCATTGACGAGCAAATGGTCTCAGGACTTGATTGAAGTTGTTGACATTGACGATCACATCATGCCATTGATGTACGAAGTGAAGAATGTGGAAAGCAATAGTACACAGAAGTGTTATCACTGGGAACTGCTGGCAAGCAAATGCAAACCACAACCAGCACCGCCTGTCACTCAATCCAAGAGTTGTAAGGAACCTAATGCATTGAGAGAGGCAGCAAGATCACATCGACCCATTACGAGCACCCGAAGAAGAAACAACAACCTCGCCCAACTGTTTGAAAACAATCGTGATGCTCTTCACACCTCCCAGACATACAAGAGAAGGGATATTCGTGAATACAGAGATCATATGACTCTTACTTGTCCAATCTATTCCATTTATCAGTTTTGTATGGTAAAGGGTCACAAGATTGTTGAGTATATCGATGAATGGCATATCGATCAATCACACACCATCCATTGAAACACTCACCTTGTATCCCTTATCCACAACCGATTCGATGGAATCACAATGTTTGAATAGGTTATCATTCTCATTGTAACATGGAATCGATGTGATTATGAGATATAAAGCAGAAGATAATTCGAATTGGCATTGATTATTGAATGGTTGAGTGGATATGTGTGTATGCTCAAACATTATGGCATTATTGATTATCACAAAACACTCAGAAGGTATCGTCCATGAATATTGATGAACGCCATCCACTGTCTCACGCATGAGGACATGTTTGCCATCGTTCTCGGGCATATTGATAAGCATGTTATCGAGCTTTTTGAACGTGTAATTGTTTGGATTGCTGCTGAAGATGTACGACATTGATTCATTCAATTTACTTTGGTTGAATTCGTTCATAGGGTTTGACATACACACCCTTCAAACAAGCTCCATTCATATTCGAATATGTGAACCTGTTGAATGAGAAAAGAGCCAAATTCATCACTACTGTGGAGAAGAACCTATACAAGTTATTGGCATACTCGACACATGGCAAATATGTGGAGACTAAATTGAAACGAATGAAATAGAAGTTCGTCACCACATTGATCGTGTCCATATTATTGAACATGACTTGATTGGGTTTGAATAGAACAGTCATGGACGTGATGTAAGGATCCTTCAACTTGCAAGGATTGATTGAATCGAATGAACCATTACTAGGTGAACCTTGTATGAGCATGGAGTAATGCATGGGTAATCTCTATTTCACAAAGGATGGGACGCGAGGTGATAAATGGTGTGATGTGAATAAGCCTATTTTTCGACCTCATTCTTATGAAGAACATAAATACAAGTTGCCACTATGAGCAACAAGAAACACTCGTTGCCAGGGATTGAAGGGCGACTTTGATTGGAATCATATTCGCACTTTCATTGTAAATTACAAACTACTAGCACAACTTCAGTAAGGTATTCAAGAAGATAGATAGATAGATAGATATCAATGTCTATCTTCTATCTATATATCTGAAAAGTAATAGTTTGATTGTTGCCTCCAACAAATAATCAGCCAGATATGTCTCACAGCTTGATATTGGACAACTACTCATTCCCATAGAGTCCATTCTTATGGATTTCAGCTTTATCATCAACAATACTGATATCACTATTAGTGAGTAATTCTATTCATCCTAATGAGTTGGGAACCAAAGCATTTCACTTTCATCAACCAACTCAAACAGCAAGTATTATGTATACTATTGTTATTCATGCTCGTAATAGAACAACATTGTGAATCACTTTGTATCCCTATTGAAGTGGTGTACAATTCGATCCTTCCTTTAAATAGGAGATATTCTGCATTATTTGGCAGGTGGGGGATACTATATGGGTTAGAATAAGGGATAGTATCCTCTGGCAATATAACAATCTCTGATAGGTTCAGAGTGCATCAAAACGACAAAAACTGGACACCAACTATCGAAAAACCTAGAAACAGTGGAATATGAATATATCTCTATTTGTTCGTATAAAATATATTATGTATTCTACCTTATTTTGCTCAGTTCTTCAACGACACACCCACCTTTCTCACAAACTCTACTATTCGATTCTACTATACACATATCACATATTATTACTATAAATGATAACCCCAAAAACTGCTTATCGCTAGCTTTTCCATTTTCATTCCTATCATCATCTTCTACATACCCTATTTCTTTCTATCCCATCTATATAAAATTCCAAATGAATAGAACGAAAAACAAAACGCTTCCACTGGAAACAACACTCTTCGATCTATTCATTCCACAATATCCCATTTCCGCTCATCTCCTTCCACTTCACAGTAAAAACAACTCCCTCCCTATTCGAAATCTATTCTTCCACTCATACCCAATTTCAACACTATTTTCACAATTGCACAATTCCTGTCTATTTTTGAAATCATTTTTTTACAATCAAAGCTATTAGCTTCGTCTTACTGGGTTTGAATGTATTCCAAAATTTGGAATTGGACTTGTATGTCCTGTCTTTTGTTTTGTTTTCGGACTTCTATGTGTTTTTGTGTGTTGTGTTGTGGGAGTGTAAGTATTGTAGCTGGGATGGGTTCTGTCGTCAAGTTGGTGTGTTTGAAGAAGCTATTGTAGTCTGCGCTATCGTTACTTTGACTAAACTGTGTGTGTGAGATATGCATCGTGAACGCATTCAATACCATAATGGCGGTGGACCCTGGTTCCATTTTTGCTGTGTGGAGTGTGTTCCGAGTGAGTAATTTCTGTACTTCAAACTGTGCAACGTGGCGAACCCATTCATGCCATGTGGGACCGCGGATACATGGAGATAACTTGCAACGTGGGAGGTATCTGGTACAGGCACGACGTTCTTGCCTAGGATAGCTGTTCTGTTTCTCGTATTTTCATTTTCATATTGTGAGGTGGTAGAGTGTGGTAGAGAGAACGGATTTGCGATGAATGAAAGGGCAAACTATGGGAGGAAGAGCTGTAGGTTTGTAGAAGCGGAGCGTGTGTGGAACTTGGGAGAATGGGACAAGAAGGCGGAGTATGCGAACTGCTGTGGGGACGGTCCTCGCCTCTGATTGATGGGAGCCGAGTGAACTGGAATGGGCAGTGGGAGCAGGCGAGTTCCAAGACGGTGCAGTTCTGCATTTGTGGGTCTGTGGAGCATGGGAAGGTGGAGGTGTGCGTGGTGCGGGCGTGTGGGAAGTGGTGGAATGGAAGAGAGGTGAGGTGCGTGGCGGTGGTGTGCCCCGCGGACGAAGCGGCGGGGTAGCCGGAAGGGCACTTGGGGCAAGTGTTGGATACGAAGTGCGATGTGGACTAGTGGGGCATGATCACGGATGGGTGCAACGCCTATCAGCAGTGAGAATCGATCGATCGATCGATAGGGGACGGGCTCCTGCCAGCCCATCCTGCCGATGCTGCGCTGCGCTGCGCTGCGTGGCGGGCGATGGGGCGAGGGACGTGGCGCTGTGGACGATGGGAGATGGGAAGCAATCCACGATGTACTGCACGAGCAATGTGGGCGTGGGCGAGGTGATCAACGACCCATTCGAGCCCATGAACATCCACATCGTGTTTGAATTGGCCGAGGCCACGTTCTCCTATCCCACCACCGCGATCTCCATCTCCGACTACACCATTGCCTTCGCCTTCGCCTTCGCCTTCGATGGCTCCTTCCCGCGGTTCTGCGAAGGCACGCACGCTCTACATCAATGCCAACAGGTTGGTGTCCCGAAACGGCCTCCCCTTCCCCGCGGAAACCCTCATCGCGACCTTCTCGACCCGCGCCGGCGTTCGGTTGGCGTTCGGTTGGCGTTCGGTTGGCGTTCGGTTGGCGTTCGGTTGGCGTTCGGTTGTGGCCTGCTCGGATTGTGGAGAGCGCGATTGGTATGAGGGAAGTGGAGTAGGCGCAGCGCAGCGCAGCGTGTCTGTGCAGATGGAGGTTCCCTGGAGCAGTGGCATCTCCGATGAAGCCCCGATGGATGGCCTTGATGGGCAGCAATGTGCAGAGCCAGTTCTTCGAGACGCGCTCCGTGTTGGTGGCGGGCGCCATTGTGAACAGCGTTATGGCCATCAGCTGGCGTGTCCGCAAGGGCGCCTCCTGGTCCGCCTTCGCGTCCTTCTCCGTCTACCGCCCCGTCGTGCTGCTGCCTCCCTCCCTCCGCGCCCGTCGTGCTGCTGCCGCCTTCGAAGCCACGCAGGTGCGCTGGGTCTGGTGGTGGTGCGAGCTCTTCGTGCAGGCCTTGGTTGGCTCCCACTCCCAGCTCTTCGCCGCCGACGCGCTCCTCCAAGAGGGCGACGTCCAGCAACCCGAGCTCTCTCTCTCTTCAGCTCTCTCGATGCGTGCGTGGCCTACTGGGTTCGCGTGGCGCTGTGCTCCGCCGCGTGCTCCATCCTCTCCGAGGCCTCCTCTCCCATCACCCTCGCCGCGTATGTCGTCGCGCCCGGCGCGGTGCAGAACCTCGAGGTGGCCGCGCTCTCCTCGACCTCGCTGCGCGTGCAGTGGGCAGAGCCGGCGGAGCTGGGCGGCGCCAGCATTCGGTACTACGTGGTGCGACGCTCGTGGATGGCGTCGATGGCCGTGATCCAGAGCGAGAGCGAGAGCGAGAGCGAGAGCGAGGTCGCCAGCACGAACTGCTTCCTGGACCTGCAGAGCGTGCAGAGCGTGCAGAGCGTGCAGAGCGTGCAGAGCGTGCAGCACGCGCCCATCTATCTGAGCGTGGCCGCGTTCAACGGGTATCTCTCCCGCCAAGAGAAGATCCCCGCAGTTCTGTATGCGGTGTGTGTGGAATCAGGCGGAGGGCATTGAGTGGGACTGTGCGATGGCGATTACCGGATCCTTCCATGATCTCTGCACCGCCACGTGCGAGCTTCGCGCTCCCGCGACTTCCTCCTTCCTCCTTCCTCCTTCCGCCGAACCGTCTGGTTCCCCGCGGGACGCGATGTGTGGGACGTGTTGGAGGGTGGGATCCCCGCGACTTCCTACACGCTGGAGTGCGTCCCGAGCGAAGTGGGCAGTGCCGAGTGGATGGGCAGGCAATTCGGAGTGTCCACGATGGCCACGTCGGAATTCGTTGGGTGTTGGTGGTGGACGGCGAGCCAACCTCCTCGCTCACCGGTTCGCTCTGGGTGTGGGTGTGGGTGTGGGTGTGAGTGAGCAGGAATCTGGTGGGCGATGGGGTGGGGTCCGTGGCTCCCTACGAAGGTGTGCAGAGTCGACCGGGCTCTCTGGATCTCTTCCTGTCCAACTGGGCGCAGAACGCCACCGTGGTCTCCGTCACCCAGCCCCTCCGCCTCCGCCTCCGTCTCCGCCTCCGCTTCCTCTTCGCCTACGACGTGACCGGCGCGCTCATCCGCGCCCACCTCGTCGATCACGCCTGGTGCGCCGTGGGTCGCGATGTTTCCACGTTTCCATGATCCAGACCGATTTGGCAGTTGCTGAGAGAGAGAAAGAGAGAAATGGTTGCGGTGTTTGGTTTGGAAGATGGATGGATGGATGGATGGAATTGTAGAGATGTGGAATGGTTGAAGCGTTGTAGGATTTGAATGAGAATCGAAAATGTGTTTAGGAAGGAAAGAAGGAAAATGTAGATTTAGAGTGTGTAGGGTGTTGGAATGATTTAGAAACATGAACAGAATAATCCAGAACGAGGAACCAAACGACTCTAGTTGATAATAATAATAATAATAGAGTGCTGTGAGTTGATAGTTGAAACAAAGAAAGAAAGAAAGAAAGAAAGTGTATTTAGAGTTAGTTGGTTGGTTTAGGATAAGGAAATGATAGAAAATGGAGTGAATGGTTAACGATGTGCGAAGATAGGTTCTTTGTGTGAAAATCACTGGATCAAAACCAATTTCCATTTGATTTGATTTGATTTACTAGTTTTACTAGTTTTAATTGCTTTCAAACCCAACCATTCCCAAGTCAAAATGATTTGGCTAGAATCATGGATGGATAGATTGGATTATCGAAATAATAATAATGATAATAATAATGATAATATAGACTATTTAGACAAAGTGGAGTGAACAACCAAATCCTTGCTTCATAACACGATTTCACTATGATATCATAAATATACAACCTATACAGACATAGTAGACAACAAAATGGACTTTTCCATTCTGAGTGTTTCCAAACAATCCTGATATTATAAATATTATAAATATCTATACCTCCGAACTATTTCAACCACAAAAATGTGAACAAAATGATGCGAAACACAAGTGAGTACTTCACTTGGAAATCTTGGATCCAATGTGTATATGGTAGCACTCTATCATAATTTTTAAATATGAAGAATACTTAGGTGTAAAGAAACAAACTGATCTCTCTGTTTTCTTCATAAATTCTTTATATTTGGCTACAAATTACGGATTCAAAGAGTAGAGGCTAAGGATATGTGATTATAAATAGGTAGAATGGAAGAACTTAAGGGAAGCGAATTTCTCCTGGACAGTTACATAACGCTTGGTGAAGCAAAGGAAATCACTATTGGCGGCTGCAACTATAGCCTCCAATGTTATCAAGGCGATCACGAGGATGAATACACGTTGACGAGAGCTGGGAAGGTTTGCCTATTCCAAAATGGCATACTGAAGATGTGTTACGAGGTGGATACGAACGGGAGTGAAATCGGTGACTTCATGCGATTTGATAATGGATGCGTCGCTTTTATGCAATCCTATGATGAAATCTGGGACAGAAAGAATTTTCATCGTATAATAAACCATGTCCGAGGCGAGCGAATGGAAATCTATTCGCATGCGAGTGATCACCTGATTTATCACGGTGAATTTAATGAGAAGCGAGAACGAGAAGGATGGGGCATCCAATATGACGAAAAAACGGGTGCCATGCTGCTCGAAGGAATCTGGAAGGAAAACAAGCTGGTGGAGATCATCCGCAAGATCGAAGGAACCATTATGATTGAGTTCAAGCGAAACGGGAATAACACCATCGCTTCGAATCGAATTCCCCTCTATGTGGGCGAATTCGTGTATGATGAATCGAAAGAATCGTTTCTTCGAAATGGTCGAGGATACTGGATCGATGAAGAAACTCGGATTGCTACTCGCGAAGTGGAATGGAAAGATGGAGTGGAAGTGAGTGGAAGAGATCTGTATGATGGATGGTACACTCGATCCACAACTCCAAAACCCAAACCCAAACCCAAACCCAAACCCAAACCCAAACCCGCTCCGATGCCTGTGCCTGCTCCTGCTCCTGCTCCAAAACGCGAAGAACCTGCTCCTCTTCGATTCAGCGTCACTGGATCTACAAAATGGACCGATGTGAGTTTGCAAGTGACCGATTTGAAGATTTCATCGAATTGCTGTAACGATTTGAATGCATTGGATCTGAATCGATTCGAGTGGCTACGATCTATCGAAATCGGCGATGAATGTTTTGGATCAGTGCAAACATTCCAAATCGATGGATTGAATCGATTGAAAACTATCAAAATCGGAAACAATGCATTCACTCAAAAAAAGAATGATTGGGGAAATAATAAATCGAAATCATTCCACATATTGAATTGTGAATCATTGGAATCCATTCAAATTGGTAGATATAGTTTTGGTGATTTTGGAGGCGACTTTGAATTGAAAAATCTACCACAATTACAATCCATTCAAATTGGGACAATTGGAAGTGGGTCACGCAATTTCTATTCTAGTTCGTTTGTGCTTCGAGGTATTGATATGATATTGAATATTTGAATGATGCATAGATCTTCCAAATCTACAATCCATTACATTAGGTAATTATGCATTCGATTGGTCCTTATCGACAATAATTGAAAGTATTGAATGAATTCGAATGAAATGATTGATGTAGATCTTCCATCATTACAATCCATTCAACTCGGTACATATGCACTTGTTGGAAGAGAAAATGATGATTCAAGTTCATTGATAATGCGAAGTAATAATGAATTGATTAGTTATGATTTGTTTTGTAGATCTTCCAAATCTAACATCAATAACTTCTGAAGGATATAGTTTCTATTATCCTCGTGTAGTGAGATTGGCAAGTATTTCTAAATATTGAATATTGATAGTATTTAGATATACCAAATCTTCAAAATGTCAAGCTACCTGGTTCATTCCGGAAAGTCCGATCGAAATCAATTTCGAGTATAGTTTGATTGATTTGATTTGATTCATAGATGTTTCTTCCATTCTCGCTGATCTTGTCAAAATCAAGCATTAAATCTATAATTTTGATTTGATTTGATTTGTTCAGTGATTCGTCATTGTTTAGGAACATTTCCATTGATTGATTGATTGGTTGATTGTTTGTTTCAAACCGATTCTTGATCACAATTCATGATTCTATAATTATCAAAATATCAATCCTGCCTGATTATTATGATGTTCTTCTTTACCATTATAACAATGATACTCAATTATGATTGTTGTTTCAATCAATCAATCAATCAATCATTGTTTTCGATTATCATCATTATTATTACCAATGACCCAATGATCACATATTGAACATTCACAAATGATGAATCCAATCTACCAATAATAATAATAATAATAATAATATACAAATGATGGTTTGAATAGGTTTGAACTAGGATTTGTTCAATATTGATAGGAAACTGCTGGCTTCGAATAATCAAAATAATCATCATCATAATCATGAATAATAAGATTGGATTTGATAGTGACACAATGGAATGGTTGGAATCGATTGATATTGGATGATTATTCACATTTGTGAATCCATTGTTAAATCGGTAGATAATACAATACAATACAATACAATACAATACAATAGAATGATTGATATTGAATTAAAATATTGATTTTGACATATTGAATAGGAATAGATCACTGTATACATAAAATAGAATCAAATAGAGGTGAAATGGATAAAACAAGGCAATGAAACTAGAATAGAATAGAATAGAATAGAATCCGATTGAATAGCATTGGAAATCATATTGGATTCACCATTCAATCAATCCAACTATCATTTGTTTGTTTGTTTGTTTGTTTATCAATGAATCACAAAACATGGATTTATCAATTTGATAATAATGGAATCAAATCGGATGTGTTTGATACTTGATAGTTGTAGTTAGTAGTACTATCAATCGTGGTTTCACATTTCGATATTTGGATGAAATGTCGTATTCTTCAATATCACACAAACCACTCACTCACTCACTCACTCAATCAATCAATGGATGAAAGATAGCTGATTCAAAATGCAAATGAATGTTGAATATCGTAAAGAATCAATTCATCATTCACACTCAATAATACTGATAAGAATAGAAAGGCTCTTCAATCCATTGATTGAATGAATGAATGAATGAATGAATGAATGGTGTGTATTTGGTTAGTTTTCGGTCTCCATTCATCATCATTATTATCATCATCATTATGATTGTATCATCATCCACATTATTCATCGGTCTATTTCAGCATATTGAATATCATTAGATCACTTTGGTATTGTTGATCATGAATAGAATGATTGGATAGGATCGATCAATCAGAATCAGAATCAGATTGATGATGAGTATTCAACCATCAATCCTCGTGATTATTATTATTATTAGTAGTAGTAGTATTTGTATTTGTTTTTGTATTTGTTCGATTATCAATGATATAGAATCGATCGAATGATTCATTGATAGCGATCCAATCGACTGATAGAATTATACAATTGATTCAATCGAATCCAAATGGAACAATCACTCAAACACATTGTAGTCTCAATGGTTGTTTTGCAATTGAATCGATCGAGATTCATGAAATCATTATGTTCGATCATTGTATTAGCTGGAATCTATCATTGTACTGTATTGCATAACAATACTCTTATTTCTTTCTTTCTTTCTTTCTGATCATTATTATCATTATTATCATTATCATTATTATTGATATCATTCAAATCATTAGATCCCATTCGAACAAGTCAATATGGAATCAGCATTTGATAATCACAATACAATAATGAGGCATATTGTGAGAACCATTTGTGTTGTGGTTTGAATATGAGTATTTCGATAATGGGTTTTCTTGGAATCCATTGTTTGATTGTATATTCAATATGCTGTTTGTGATTGTGCACCGATGAATCCACAAATCACATATTTCGAATGAATCTTGATCGAACGATTTCAATCGAATCGTTTTGACAAGATTCATTGCACTTAATCGAATTGAATCAATAGGAATCGACACAATCCATATTTGTTTGTTGAGATAGTATTCATTTGGATAATACTCAATGATTCATTATTCTTTTGTTTTTGTTTTGATTTTGCTTATCTATTTTTGATTATTCCATTTTTCATTTGTTGTTGTTGTTGTTGTTGTTGTTTTTCAACTTTTGGAATTCAATGTAGTTCATTTTATTATTTCATTTTCGATTTTGATTTTTAGTTTATTCTTGTTTGTTTTGCTATTCTTTAGTTTTCTTTGTTTCTTATTTTCTTATATTTGTGCATTTTATTCCTCTTTCTTTTGTTTTTCTTTTTCTCTTGTTTTGTATTATATGATTCTAATTTGTTTTTAGTTTTTCTTTTTTGTATTTTCTTTTTCTTTATTCCCTTTTTATATTCTAACATTCATTTTATTATTATTCACTATCCACCAGACAAATTGGATTGTATCGATTCTTGTTGATTCAATCCTCATAAGGAAATATGTGATTATTTGTTTGGATTGTTCCATCTTTTGTTTTGCTTATTTCTCCTTGTTTTATGTTCATCATCATTATTATCATTATTATATATCCATTTTAACCAATCATCGAATCAATCATGTGCCATCAGTTTGAAACAACAATACAAATTCCACAGATCATTGTAAAATGAACCAGATAGAATTGTTCCAATCATAATCAATCGAAATGTGTTCCTATTAAACGAATCAAATCAAATCAAATCAAATCAAATCAAATGATCAAACGGAATCGAATGAAACACAATGAATGAAATCAAATCAAATCACCTAACAAGATAAGATAAGATAAGCTCAAACTTACCAAATGGAATTGAAATCTATGAAAATCATATGAAATCAATTCCATTCTATTTATCAACAATACTCGAATCGATTTCGATTGAACATACCCCAATGATACAAGTAGATTGACATTTTGAAACAGATTTGGAATATCTATTTACCATCCCTATTCAATATTTAGATCCACTTTCCAATGTCACCAAAACGAGGACAACAGAAACTCCATTATACAGAAGTTAGTGATGTTAGACTTGGAAGATCCAAAGCAAATCATTTAGAATCAATTCATTGTTACTTCGAAGTATCAATGAAGTTGAATCATCATCATCCCATCTTTCTCCCCTATTTTCCAGTATCCGATATCATATGACACACATTGTTTTTCCTTCTTATTCATTCATTCATTCATTCATTCATTCTGTTTTCCTTCATCACTCACTCATTCAATCATTCATTCATAGATTAATGGATCATTGATTGTCATAAAGGAAACACTTGATTCTTTGCTTTCATTGATTCCATTTCTTCTTTTGTTGACAAGGAATATTGTTATCGATTTTGATGGTTTGGAATCAATGAATGAATGGTAGGGGAGAAAGAGAGAAGTAGCAATAGCAGCAGCAACATCCACAGCGACAGCAACAACAATAATAATAGTAGTTGTAGTAAGCAATGGACCAAACTATCTATCAAATGATTTAATCAATAATCAGAACCTACAATACGAAATCATTTCAAATCAATCCGATTGATGTTTCGTGACAACAATCAATCTTTCCATGGAAACCGATAATCAAATGATCTTCTCTTCATTTATATTGAAATCTGAATCGATTCACATAGATTCATTCAATTATGTGGATTGTTTGAAATTGATATGCATTCTTGGTATTTGTTTGTTTTCACATATCGAGTTTGTTCTTCATTTCGATCATTCCACATAACAATCTAATTGATCTATTATTCAGAATCGATCAGTAAGTATTATTGATTGATTGATTGATTGATTGATTGATCCATGATTATAATAATAATAATAATACTCATATTACCAATAATATGACTATTATTACATGGATTTGGTTCTTTCCTTATTTCTTTATTAAACTACACATATGATTGTTTCAATATCTCTTTCTATGATGATTACTATTATTATTAATCATCAATAGCTATGGATTGTTCTCAATTATTCTTCTTAATCCTTTTACTGTTATTCTTCTCATTATTGCTTGTTATTCACATACACATTGTTTGTTCTACATCAATTTGGTATTGATTCGATATCGGACACTGCATTGAGTTCACAATTCATCCATTTGGATTATTATTCATGTTACTTTTCGTTCCTATTATGTTGTTGCTGCTCATTACTTCATTTCATTTCATTTCATTTCTGTTCTAGACATTGCTTTTGAACACATAATCTTATTATTATTCTTATTGATTTCTATTACTGTTATTATTGTTGCTGTGTCATTTTAACGAATTCATTGTCGTTATTATTGTTATTTGCTTTGTTGTTTGATAGATTCATATTATGAAAGAGTATACAGAATAGGCATCGATTTAATCAATCAATCAATCAATCATGCGTTAAACAGTTCTAAAAGCATGAACAAATGATTGATTGAATGATTGAATCGATGACATTATTGATGCAGAATTACAGTTCATTGGTTGTGATAAAGGTCTTTGTTGTTTTGTGAATCACTCCACAGAGAGAGAATCTTTCATTCATTCGTTCATTCATTCATTCAATGATTTGTTGGTTGATTCAATCATTCAATCAGCCATCCAAACCAAAGTGAATCAAATATGATTATATGAATGAATATAGAATAGAATAGGATAGAATAGATTGAATGAATGACATTCTTGTTACTGATTTACAGATCATTGGTTGTGAGTAGTGTATTGAGATTGTCAATCAATTCTTAGATAAGATATCATTCATTCATTCATTCATTTGATCGTATAATCATTCAAATATCCCATTGCAATTCACATGATTGGTCCACTTTATACAGATTTAACGATATTTCCTTGTCAACAATCCATAATTCATTCTTATAATACAAAATATACATAATCACAGTATGCACTCAATTCAAATCGATGTTTGTAGGATTACTCATTCATTCATTTGTTTGTTTGTTTTCTTTTGTTTTCAGTGTTGAATTGCTGAAATCGAATCGAATCCAACTCCAATATCACAACCAATCACATTCCCATTCATTTCGATTCTCTCTCATTCACTCTTCATTATCATTATCACGTATTACATTCATAATAAATAACTAATACATATCATTGAATGGATTATGATCTTAAGCAATGAATACTATTTCTTCTTTTCCTTAGGCCTTTCTTTCATCCATTCATGATACAAACCATCTCCATGCTATGCAATCTTTGTACATCCAATTCATATTCATTCAATAGATTGTGACCAATTACACAAATGATTCCAGTACTATTCTATTCACATATAGCATACAATCTGTGATAATATCTATGAATCATTCAGTTCCAACCACTATATACCAATCATTGTGCATTCCAACTAACAATAACGGAATTTACTACAAACTCCAATCATTCATTCATCGATTGGTTATTCCAGTACTAAGTATCAACAGTATTGTTCCTGTTACTCATAATTAGTTATTTTATGAAAATGGATTTAACAGAATCAAACATTGTGTTAAACCAATGAAATGACAGAATCGTGTTTGTCTGGATTTTGTTTGTTATGAAGCAAAACTATGCATGATCTATGTAATTCGTATCAGGATGTGCTAAAACAGATCCCTGTGAAATATCATCATTTCAGCTATTGTTCGTCATAATTTGTGAAAATGACTGCATTTCCATTGCTACTTCATACATATGTTATTTTCTACTATTCTATTACATTCTAGTATTGTTGTTGTTTTCATTCATATTGGCCATTTCTGATTATTCCACACATATCTATCTTATTTTCACAGTATTCTATTCCATGGAATATACTAATAAGCCAAAATATACAATCAATCACAAATACACATTATTCTATCTTCCCATACAGAATAATAATGATGATGATGATCACAAAACATCAACTATTCACAATCAATACTATTGAGAGTAACTATTGTGAAGACTCTTGTTTGTTAATACTGCTCATTCCTTCTTTCAACTTATAACACGAACTAGCACCATAATTAGTTGTCACATTTAGAATGTGAATTCATTTGGGCTTTGATACAATTCATATCACACAATATGTACCAAAATGAAACAATACACATTTGTTGTTATTCTATTGCAGATATTCATTTTCCAAGTATTGATTCAAAGTATCTCGAGACTATATTATGCAGATTAGTCATATATCAAAGGAAATACAACAATACTTGTGGTAAATGACTGATTCATCTATCCTTTTTCTATTGATGAGTTCATCTATATTTGATACATGTCACATAACAAAATTGATCCTATTTTCACAATAACAAAAGCTCTTTCGATCAATAATAATATGATTCTTCAACTTGTAGCTATCTTAAACCTCATTAATATGGAACAATAGTAGTAAGGGAATGGCACTATTTGTGTGAAACCTGGTGGCAGTTTTCTTTATATGCTATTTTGCTCAATGACCACAATTGCGATCATTTGTCTATTGATGTAATCGACCAACCGATTCTGAGTCCTCGACTATCGTTCCTAGGCTGTCTGGTCGACAATCATCAGTCAGGAACCAGGTTTTGTGCTTTCTTACACCAATTCCTTTCTACTATCAACCTAGTGCTCGTTTCTATTTTTGTGCTTGTTGCGTCAGTTATACTTGGATGCAAGAAAGTAGTAGGCATACCTAGCTAAGGTGAATTATTGTTATTTCTCTCGTATTTACATGTTTGTTTGCTTATTTAAAATGACCGAAAGCCAATATGTGTACATTGTCATCACAAATCCATTTATTGTTGTCCGTGCAAGTCATAAGTGTCTTTGGTAAAGAAAGAACATGCATTATTCCATTCTCATACAAGATTCACCTATCAATGGTTCATTCGATTCAATCAATCAATAGAAAGGTGTATGGTTCGATTTGATCGATGGTACAGTTCGAAGACATAATGCAAGGAAGAACAGAGACATCGGATATACACCCAATGACATTTGGCTTAACTACAACAACGATATCTTGTACATGGAGAAAACAGAACCATCCAACATGACAGCAAAGGACACAACACCTCAATTCGATGTTGGTGATTATGTTGGAGTGACACGAAGACCTCACATTCTGGAAAAGCGATCATTGACGAGCAAATAGTCTCAGGACTTGGTTGAAGTTGTTGACATTGACGATCGATTCATGCCATTGATATACGAAGTGAAGAATGTGGAAAGCAATAGCACACAGAAGTGTTATCACTGGGAACTGCTGGCAAGCAAATGCAAACCACAACCAGCACCACCCATTACTCGATCCAAGAGTGGTAAAGAATCCAATGCATTGAGAGAGGCAGCAAGGTCACATCGACCCATTACAAGCACCCAGAAGAAGAAACAGAAGAAACAACAACAACAACCTGGCCATGGTGTTCGAAAACAATCGTGATGCTCTTCACACCTCCCAGACATACAAGAGAAGAGATATTCGCGAATACAGAGATCGTATAACTCTCCCTTGTCCATTCTATTCCATTTATCAGTTTGGTATGGGAAAGGGTCACAAGATTGTTGAGTATATCGATGAATGGCACATCGAGCAATCACACACCATCCATTGAAACACTCACCTTGTATCCCTTATCCACAACCGATTCGATGGAATCACAATATTTGAATAGGGCATCATTCTCATTGTAACATGAAATCGATGTGATTATCAGATATAAACCCGAAGATAATTGGAATTGGCATTGATTATTGAATGGTTGAGTGGATGTGGATGTATGTTCAAAGATTATGGTATTATTGATTATCACAAAACACTCAGAAGGTGTCGTCCATGAATATTGATGAACGCCATCCACTGTCTCACACACGAGGACATATTTGCCATCGTTCTCTGGCATATTGATGAGCATGTTATCGAGTTTCTTGAACGTGTAATTGTTTGGATTGCTGCTGAATATGTACGACATTGATTGATTCAATTTACTAAGGTTGATTTCGTTCATAGGGTTTGACACATACACTCTTCAACAAGCTCAATTCATATTCGAATATGTGAACATATTGAATGAGAAAAGAGCCAAATCCAAGACCACTGTGGAGAAGAACCTGTACTAGTTATTGGCAAACTCGACACATGGCAAATGTGTGGATACTGGATTGAAACGAATGAAAGAGAAGGTCGCCACCACATGGAATGAACGCAAAGCCATCATTCAGAAGCATGGATACGATATGATCGCAAGAAACACCATGTATTCCGGAACCTGATCGGTATCAATCGGAATACTCCAGTGAGGAATGTAGTGAAACCATTCTTCATCAGATTTGCTATACTGGACATGTCCAAGCACATCATATACGATTTCTACAACAATGTACTCAAGAACACATTCGATAACGTGGAATTACTGGAACAGGACACGGACTCACTCATCGTACAACTGAGAAACAAAAGCAACATCGTTCACAAGATGTATGACATGTACAAATCACTCAATTTCTCAGAATTGGATAACACGAACTATTTCTATGGGTAACTTGTGAACTATTACGATCAGAAAGTGGACAAAAACAAATTCCCTTCGTTGTCCTCATTCCTCAACATCAACAAGAAGCTGCCTGGACCCATTTTGAAGGATGAACACAACGGGCATCGTATTACCGAGTTTGTGGGACTCATACCCAAGTTGTATTGCCTGGTTGATGAGAAGAATGTAGTACACAGCGCGGCATAGGGAGTTCTACGGAATGTGACAATCGATGGTGAGAAAATGATTGTAAAGAACATCGATTTGTACAATCGTGTACTTGAAGCCAAGATGAAGGGAGATGGAGTGCTCGAGGGTACATTCAAGCATATCAACAACCAGGCATTCACAATCAGCACAAAGGATCAAACCAAAACACTCATGAATTAGGTGGATAACAAGAGATGGATCTTGGCCGATAATATACATACATTGGCATTTGGTCATTACCGATTGGTTGATCAGTATAGACAAGTTTTTGTTTTCACTTTGGTCGGAACAGGACTATCATAGAAATGATGTAGGGATTCTAATGCATGTAAGGGTTGATCCAGAAGAACGGGCCATTCCTGGTGAGCTTTGGATGAGTATGGAGTAGTGTGTGGTTTGCCTCTCTTTATTATTGTCAGCAGGACGAACAGGGGGAGTAGTTGTGTAAGACAGTATACTGAACCGCCAGCAGTGATATGAAAGGCACGCAAATTTGATCCCTGACGACAAAGAGCTGATGGAAGTTATGGTGTTTTGGCGCGAAAAAAGGCGGCCATGAATTATCGCGGAATACACGTCAGTGCCTAACTACGAATTCGTTTAATTTCACTTTATGTGAATCAAAAGTGATATCAGAAATATGATTTCTTCTGTTTGGTTTTCGATGGATTCATTCATACCGAATCCTTTTTCACTTGTTGTAGTTTTTATTGCTCTTTTGTTTTTATGAATAATTGTCATGACCTTTAGGAATTTGATGATAATACCATTTGAACCTTTTTCAATCTCTTCTTGTACGCAACCAATGTGTATTTTGAGAACATGATTATTCGTCAGACTGCTACTGTTAATACAATGAAGGTTATCACTTTCATTCATGCTATTTGAATGTACTTGCCATGTCTTGTCGGAAACACACTCTTTCATTCCTAACTCTTTTATCTCGTGTTTGTAACATGGTTGCTGCCTGTATTTGTAGATTCCTAGAGTTGTGTCCAGTTGCTAGCATGATAGATCCTAACAGTCGTGAATTGCTTTACTCTGATAAAGTGTTCAATATCAGCTTTCCATAACTTCTACCTGACGGACGCCCCTTCTCTATTCCTCTCCTCCCTCAACTCTTTTTAAAACAAACAACACAAATACCAATCCACCAACAGTCTGACAGTAGAACTCTTACTTCAAAGGAATGAACTTCGAAGAGTGAGTAGCACCAATACCAGGCCGGTTGTGCTTCACAGGCTGGTAAGTCAACGAGAACTCGCCCAAGTAGTGACCAATCATCTCGGCCTTGATTTCAACGTTGTTGAAACTCTTTCCGTTGTACACACCCACAACAGAGCCGATCATCTCAGGGACCACAATCATGTTACGAAGGTGAGTCTTCACAGGCTGAGGACGCTCATTCTCGGGAGTGTTCGCCTTCTACACGCTCACTTCACATAGAAAACCATGTACAGCAATGCGCAGTCTCTTTATCAGAGCCTGGGGCTTTCTCTTAAGACCACGACGGAAACGACGACGAGCACGGGCCTTTATGTCCAAAATCACTCACAATACCTACATCAACAAGCTCCATCAAATCCTTCAAGGGCATGTCCAGCAACTTGTCCAAGTCCACTCCGCGGTAAGTAAACTTCTTGAAAGTTCTCTTCTTCTTCTGCTCTAAGTTTGCAGCAACGTTATTAGCCTATTATACCGTTAGAAAGTCCCTTTCCGTAAACATGCAACACTTCTCACGCCTCAACACTCCAACCACTCTAAACACACTTCGACTTACTTCCTCAGACATTTTGGCTTTCTGGTAAGACTATCTGTGTATATGGAATAATCAACTAGAGTGAAACGCCCACTGCCCCTAAATTCATTATACTTATTATTAATACTTTACTCGATTCATCAAGTGGTCCATTCTATTTTTACCTATTCTATATTAAACGCGCACTCCTTAATCACACAAATTGTCTCATTTATTGCAATCACCCTCTGAAGAGTCGCACCGAACTTTTTATTGCCATTTGTCCAAAAAGGCTTTTTAAGCATCTTGATACTTTCCACTCGACTCCGGAAATACAAAACAAATGTTTAAAATAGAAAAAAAGGTCAAAGAGAATTCAAATACGAAAAGCAAATAAAATCCATCTAGTAATTGAGCCAATATGTACTTGGAAGAAATCATTTTAGATGGATTTAAGAGTTATGCTAATCGTACAGTGATCTCTGGCTTTGACAGCAAATTCAATGCGATTACAGGACTAAATGGAAGTGGGAAGTCCAATATTCTGGATGCGATCTGTTTTGTCTTAGGAATTACCAACTTGTCTCAAGTATGCTTCTTTTTGATAACAGGTTATTACGTATTAGGTCCGTGTAAAGAATCTACAGGAATTAGTGTACAAACAAGGCCAGGCGGGCATCACGAAAGCAACAGTAACGTTAGTATTCAACAACGAGCGCAGTGATCAGAGTCCTATTGGATACGAGCAGTATGACCGAATCACAGTGACTCGTCAAGTGGTGATAGGTGGACGCAACAAATACTTGATTCAGGGCCACAACGCCCAAGTGAACCAAGTCCAGAATCTATTTCACAGTGTTCAGTTGAATGTGAATAACCCCCACTTTCTGATCATGCAAGTACTGCACTACGAAACCGTTGAAATATAGGGACACATTACGAAGGTCCTGAATATGAAACCAAAGGAGATTCTTGGTATGGTTGAAGAAGCGTGTGGTACTCGGCTGTATGAGATGAAGAAGGCTCAAGCCCAGAAAACGATGGAAAAGAAAGACGTGAAAGTATCGGAGATAACGAAGATTTTGGAGGAAGGTTAAATCGCTCGTGGGTTGCAAGCTGTAGATATCACTCCGACTCTCGAGAAGCTGCGGGCGCAGCGCAGCGCGTATCTTCAGTGGGCGTCGAACTCCACGGAGATTGAGCGTTTGCATCGTCAAGAAACAGCGTTCGAATACTACTCGGCTCGTCAAACGCTGCACGACGGAGCCGAAGAAAACAGGCTGATAGCGGAGGAGCTCAACCTGGAGAGCGCGATAAACCGGTTGAAAGTGTGCGGAAGGGTCGGAGTCAGAGGTAGAATCGAAGCGAGGAAATCGAGCGGAAGGTGAAGGCGATCCAATCCAACTCCAAAGCAAGCGCGGACGCGGACGAGTTGAGTGTGAGAGAGGGACGAGCGAGTCATCTAGAGGTTGGAGCGCGAACGCTCGAAGGATTTGATCCGCGAGAACGCGAGCTACAGCAGCGAAATAACCGCGATGGACCGGGAGAAGCAGGAGCTTCGGTTGGCGGAGAATCGGTTCCAGAGCATGACGCAAAGCGTGGAGGAGGCCGCGACGTTGGCTCGCGTGCGTGCTGAGGAGGCGTGTAATGCGTAGAGAAAGCGAATCGAGGCGGAGAATCGCGCGAAGGAAGCGAGCGAAGAGCGTGTGCGGCTCGAAGAGCTCGAAAAGCAGTTGGAACACGCCAAGCAAGGCGATGTCGGATCCTCCGGATCCTCCGGATCGTCCGGCCGAAGCTTTGGCGACTTGGTGGAAGCGGTAGGAGCGCGAGATGGAGGTGAGAACTAGCAACGACGCGTGCAGTTGGAACAAGCGAGCAAGATCAAACAGCTGCGCCAGCAATTGGCGGCGTCGGAAGCCGAGCTGGAGCGAATCAACGCGACATTGGATCGAAGTGCTGGCGAGCGAGCGAAGAACGAAGCGGAGCTAACGGCCTGTCGAGATCGCGTGAACAAGCTGCGTTCAGAGCTGAGCAGCATCGGGTTGGACAGCGGGGAGTACGAGCACGCGCAGCAATCGCTTCGAGTCGATCAAAATGAACGGGAGTGACGATCAGAACGTGGAGGCGGAGCTCGAACAAGTCCGAAGCGCGTGCGATCGCGCTGAGAGCCAAGTGAGCAGTCTGCGATTCAGCTACAGCGATCCCGAGCCGCACTTCGATCGCTCGCGCGTGAAAGGCCTGGTGGCGGAGCTGATCGAAGTGCGCGACGAGCGTTTCACCAACGCGATCGAAGTCTGCGCGGGCGGGAAGCTCTACCAAGTGGTGGTGGACACGGACGAGACGGGCAGCGCGCTGCTGAAGAAAGGCCGCTTGCAGCGGCGCGTGACCATCATTCCGCTGAACCGAATCCGCCACCACACGCTCCCCCCCGCGAAAGTGCTCCAAGCGCAGCGATTGGCGCCGCAAGGGTCGGTTTCGCTGGCGCTCACGCTGGTGGGGTACAGCGAGAGCGTGCAGGAGGCGATCGAGTACGTCTTCGGGACCACGCTGGTCTGCGAGACGCTCGACGTGGCGCGGAAAGTGGCGTTCCACCCCGGCGTGCGCGCGCGGACCGTCACGCTGGACGGCGACATCGTGGATCCCTCCGGGGTGTTGGAGGGCGGCGCGCGGAGCCGCAGCGTCCCCGTGCTGCAGCTGCTGGCCGAGGCCAACCAGCTGCGCGATCGGCGCGTGGCGCTGGAGCAGGAGGCCGCGCAGCTTCGAGCGAGCTTCGAGCGGCTGCGCGGGAAGCGGCAGGAAGAGCAGCGCGTGCAGGGCAGACTGGAGCTGGAGCTGCACAACATGGAGGTGCTGGAGAGAAGCGCGGGAGGCGAATCGACGCGACTGGAGAGCGAGAAGGCGGCGAGAACGAAGGAGATCGCGGAGCTGCGAAGCCTGCTGGAGGAAGCGGTGGGCGAAGAAAAGCGCGGCGAAGCGCATTTGCGAGATCTGGAGGCGAAGGAGCGGGAAATGAAAGCGGCGGGCGCGAGTAGCGTGCAGGCGCTGATGGAATCGGTGGAGGCGTGTCGCCAGAGCGCGAAGATGAAGGCGAAAGCGGCGGAATCCGGAGCGAACGAAGCGGAGGAGCAGCGATTGGAGGAAGAGGAGCAGCGACGACAGCTGGGGGAGATGGAAGCGGCGATCGCTGCGCAGAGAGAAGCGCTGGCGACGCACGCGAAGGTGGTGGAGGCGCTGGAAGCGAAGATGCGCGCGATGAAGGAGGAGTACGATCGCGTGAAGCGCGAAGCGACGGCGAAACGCGAAGAAGCGCACCGGCAATCGGAGGAAGTGCAGGAGTATCAGCGCGAATTGGAGGCGCGGAATCGCGAGATGGAGGAGGCGGAAGCGAAGCGAAAGCAAGTGGCCGGGAGGAAGGCGAAGCTGCAGAAGGCGCGCGCGGACGCGGAGAGCCGAATGCAAAGCCTGCTGAGCCAGTTCGCGTGGCTGAGCAGCGAGGAGAGCGAGTTCGGGAAGGAGGGAACGGACTACGACTTCGCGCGCCTGGACCCGAAGGAGCTGCGCGCGCGCATCGCGAGTCTGGAGGAGGAGCAGGAACATTTGGGGCGTCGGCTGAACAAGAAAGTGCTGGGGATGATGGAGAAGGCGGAGAGCGAGTACCAAGAACTGCTCAAGAAGCGGCGGATCATCGAGAACGACCGCAGCCAGATTGTGAAGGTGATCGACGAGCTGGACATCAAGAAGAAAGAAACGCTCGCCTCGACGTACGCGAAGGTCAATCGCGACTTCGGCTCGATCTTCAGCACGCTGCTTCCAGGGGCTTCCGCGCGCCTCGATCCCCCCGCAGGCGGGACGGTTTTGGACGGGTTGGAGGTCCGCGTGGCCTTCGGAGGGAAGGAGAAAGAGTCGCTGTCGGAGCTGAGCGGCGGGCAGCGATCGCTGCTGGCGCTGTCGTTGGTGCTGGCGCTGCTGCTGTTCAAACCGGCGCCGATGTACATTCTGGACGAAGTGGACGCGGCGCTGGATCTGAGCCACACGCAGAACATCGGGAGGATGCTGAGGAAACACTTCGGACAGAGCCAGTTTATCGTGGTGAGCCTGAAGGAGGGCATGTTCACGAATGCGAATGTGATCTTCCGAACCAAATTCGTGGATGGAGTGAGCACGGTGACGAGGACGGTGGGGCAGATTCTTCAGGATGAGGAGAGAGAGGGAGAGGGAGAGAAGGGGAAGGAGAGTAAGCGGAGACACAAAAGTAGTTGACAATGTTTGTTTTATGAACGGGACAGCACTTTCGAATGACAGTATTGTTAGATATATCGTGCAGAACGTCACGGAGCATCTTCAAGAAGATGAAAAGGACTCGTTTATGCTTGCGTATGCTTTGATAGCGCTAATAGCCTGTTTAGTGATATCGTTTGTTTTTCATTGTGAAGGGTAACCGTGTAGGATGTGGATTTCATATAAAATGAGTTGGTTCCCTTCGGTTACAGTCTATTTGGTTATTGGTTACATTTTGCAAAAATTTATTGTATTTAAGCTTTCTTCAGAATATAATGAATCTGTTCGGGATAATTACGGTCAATATACCTCTCTCCTAACCTTATGTTTCTTGCCTTTTCAAATGTTTCAATATGGGTATATCACTTTATTATTACATTCATTCTAGATTTAAACTGGACGCACAGCAGTTCTTCAAGAACATCACTACCATTACCACCATTTCTGTTTGCGGATCAATTCTTTTCATCTTTCTCTTTTCATTCCTGCTAAGTAATCTGTGTGCTCTCCTGGGTCTCCGTCCTCTCACCTTTTGGAATACGTTAGCTTTTGCTGCAGCCATGTCAGCCTCTGATTCTTCGTTTATGGCTCCATTTCTAGAATCAATCGGTTGCCATAGTCGTATTCTTTCGATTCTTGAAGGCGATACGATTCTATCCGAAGTGATTTCGATTTTGGTTTTTCGTACCGTCGTTGAATTGCAGGTGAACGAAATGGACGGCGTTTTGGTGATTGAAGGATTGAATTACTTTCTCTCCTTTCTTGTGAATTCGTTTTTGATTGGAATTGTGACGGGAGTCGCAGCTTCGATGCTGTTTAAGTGGATTATTCCTTCAAGCGATGAGGTTGGAGTAATCGAAGTGATTCTGTTCTTTTTAATCCCGATCATTTCGTTTATGTTAGCAGAAGGAATGCATGTTTCGAGTTCTATTTCGATTCGAATCTGTGGATTTATAATGTCCTGTTACACTCAATACAATTTGAATAGTGAAACATATCCTTATAGTTTTTTGATTGATTGATTGATTGAGTGAGTGAGTGAGTGAATGAATGAATGAATGATCGATTGATCGATTGATTGAATGATTGAATGATTGAATCATCGATTTGTTGATCAGTATCTTATCGTCAATTTGATCCATTAAATCATTGAATATTTTTGTTATATTTTTACATTCCATGTTCCTTCACATTCACCCGCTTTTTCGTACATAAGATGGTTGATTTGCTTGGTTCGCTCTCTGAACTCTGCTCTTTCCTTGTTATTGGAATGATCTCCTACAATGTCAAGCCATTTGAAGTCCATTGGAGTTGGATTCTCCTCATTACCATCATCGTATATGTCAGTCGCTATGCCTCGGTTACGGGAGTTATGGCAACAGTTTTGCAGTGGGTCGATCCTAAGATCAAATGGCTGGATCAGAACCAGTCGGTGCTCCTTTATCTCGTTTATCGAGGCTCGATGTCATTTATTTTGACCGCGCGCGCTGAGGGAGAGCTATTAGCGAATGATCAGGTTGTGTTTATGATGCGCTTATCGCTTTGTTTGATTTGGGTATCGCTGATTCAGCAGATTTTGTTTTCATTTTCTCTTTCGTCTTCAGTCCAGTATGAAGAGCTTCTCTTAGCTGATCCTCTGAAGGAGGAATCGACTGAAATGGAATCAATGTCTTTTGTGGCTATGCTGAATCGCTGGGTCTATGCGTTGTTGGTTCGGGATGAAGGCAATGATGAAGAGAGGGAATTGTTGCAGAACAACGATTCAACGAGTGAAAAAGAAATGTTGGTGTGTTCTCTTTGATCGAACAAACAAGCCAAAGTGACGGCAAGTGCAATAGATTATCTATATCTTGAAAATATGGCTATTCTTAAACCACGCCATTTCCCATACATGATGAATCACTTCTTCGATTGTTATCCGTTTTTGTGGATCCAAAACTAGCATACTTCGAATCAAATCCAGCTTCTGCTGGTTTTCTTCGCCTTTAAAGTCAAAATTCGTATCTCGATTCCGAATCGTTTTCTATTTCTCATTTCCTCCCGCTTCCTTCCACCTTCAATACATTCTGAATGCAATCTTTCATCGCTGGACCTCCATCCATGGCACTCACGCAATACGATCGCATCGTCATGGCGTAGCATTTGCTTTCCGCCTTGTCTCCCTACCTTCCATCATCGCCTCCATCGCTACATGAAACAACTTCAGCTTTGCGTATTGACGAGGCTCGCACTGAAAGAATTCCTTGTGTCCAAAGATCATTTCAAGCATCATGACACCAAGACTCCAAATATCATAACTCTACACAAATGAAAACGATTGCAACCGCGAACCTGCGTGAACTGATTCGTGGAAGCTTCAGGAGGAGCGTACAACTTCGTGCATTGATCCATGGAAGCAGGAATCGGATATAAAGCCGGAACCTCAGGCAGAATCGACGATCCAAAATCGATCTGCGCTAAAGGAGAAGAAAAAAGAAAAACCAAATTCACAGTTAGCGCGTCGTAATCGATTTTGTTATGCACGAGGCGGAGATGGGAAATCAGAACGTTTTCTGGCTTGATATCGCGGTGAATCACTCCCCTCTTATGAATCTTCCGCACCACCAAGCAGATTTTGTACAGCACGACTTTGTACAACTCGTCGTTCTCTCTCATCTTCTTCCAGAACTCCTGCTTTTCACTCCTTCTCCATGTCACTACCGAAGGTCGCACCATCATCCCTTCTCCCGTTTTCTCTGTTTCCCTTTCTCCCATTCTCGACGAACCTGCAGAGCGTTCCGAATCCGCAGAACTCGCAGGTTGATCGAAGCGGATCGGCGCTTCTGCGTCTGAAGCACTCCGAAGATTCGGCAGACTCAACGCTTCCGTTTCTGGCTGAGTCTGTTGAATCTTGGGAGGCTGCTTTTCGTTCTCTTCCCTCCAAAACCATTCCGCGATTCGCTCTCGAGAAGCAGGCGACACCGCCGAGTTCTCTTCATCGCAGGCCTTTCTGGAAGCAGAGGATGTGTAGATCATTTGGGAGAGCGAGACTCCTTCATACTCGAACACGAGCCACGGAATAGAAATGATTCGATCGGGTAGGGAGGGACTTTGATTCATTAGCAGTCCCATTTCTTGAAGAAAACATTCCTTGTATCTGGGATGATAAAGCGAAGAAGGGGAAGCCTACTGAGCGATTCCTTGAGTTCCTCGAAATAGAGTTCCCATGAAAATTTCTCGACGAGCAGAAAAAAGGCTCTCGATTCCTTTTTCCTAGTTATTATGATTTGAAGGGAGAGTCACAATTCGAATACGTTTCAACACGGAGAGCGAGTGGTCAGCAACACTTCGAGCCATCCACACATGGCCGAAGGACCCACTACTAAGCATACTTTCGGAAATTACATATTTTCGCTGGCTACTAAATTGGGAACAACCCAAATTCATGTTGTTTACTAGATTATCTATATTATAAAGTCTCAAAAGGAAGAAACCAAATAAGTCTTCTGCGTCAACGGATGGTATAGATATCGATCTCTCAGAAGCATCCATAACATTCGCAGTGATTTGAAAAGGCTCGTAAACAGTAATACTCTTTGTATGTCCTGACGCCAAAAAGGGAAAATGTTTAATTCTACAAATTAAGAGAATCATAGTGTACTCACAAATTGTTATCGTATACAAATAGCAAATTCTCTTTTCCAGTCTTTTTGTTTGTCGAGTACCTAGACGGAAAAGAGTTTATCAACTCGTATTGATCCAGAGGACCGATCTGTTTTTCATTCAACTCTTCATCACTTGAGATCATCAAGACACTCTTTCTCTTGTCAACTACAACACTTTCCGCACTTAGTACGGTATAAAGGACGAGCATGGTACAAATTACCTCTTTCAGTCCGTAACTACAATATCGGTGACTATCCAACTTCATTGAGTGACTTTGAACAACAAAAGCAGCTTTGGTTGTTCCAATTAAAGTTGTTTTTGTATATTTGATGAAATCAATCCGAGGAACAACCCACCGAGTTGCTGGTTTTGAGTGAATGAGGCATCGTGTAATTTTCTGTAGGATATCTCGGTATTTTCATTCTAGATTACGGAATCGAAGTAAATAAAATGCTCTGGATTCGTAGAGGGCGAATAATATACTCTCTTGTGAGGACTGGAGTGGTTCTACCTCAAGGCTCAACAGAGGGTATTTCTATCACAGAGCGATTTCTTTAGTTTTATATACTCAATCGCTTATTGAATAAGGTAGGATGTTTTGTTGCTAATAATGGATCTTATCCATAGATGGTGAAGTTTCTTAAGCCCGGAAAGGTTGTAATCATTCTCGCTGGTAAATATGCCGGAAAGAAGGCCGTTGTTGTGAAGGTGAACGAGGATGGAGACAACAAGTACAAGTTCCCTTACGCTGTCGTGTGCGGTGTTTCTAGACCTCCTCGTAAAGTGCTTACGAAGATGTCGGAGAAGACCGTGAAGAGAAGAACCTCTATGAAGGTGTTCACCAAGGTCATGAATCTCCAGCACTTCATGCCTACGAGGTGGGCGATTTCTCCACTCAAATTCCATTTTAGATACAACGTCGAGTTTGACTTCGCCGATCTTCCCAAGGAGAATGCTGAGCCTGCTGAAAAGAAGACCTGCCTCAAGAAGATTGCCAAGACCTTCCAGGAGTCGTATGTGCATTTGATTTTAATAATTCACAGTTACCTTAACCAGAACGACATCAAGAAAGAGAGAGCCAAGGCTGGAGTTGCCTATCTCTTCAAGAAGCTGCACTTCTAAGCGGATTCGCAGGCTTGCATGACGCGGGTTTTCTTTCTTTGAGTATTGCGTGTTTTCACAAACAAACGAGTTTACAATTAGTATTTGTGAGTAGAGTTGATATTCGGCCCGGGAATTCCTGTTGTCTGGGTTCTTGGTTCTAGAAATGAAAAGAATGGAGTATACAAACGTCCCGCTGTCCATCGATAGGATTGATCACTTTGTTGGTCTACTGATCAGCCATGAATAGAATGAGAATACTATATAAATAGGGATTATCGCTTTGAATTCCATAACTCTTCCCTCCAGTGTATGATGGAGGAGCTGGGCGACGAAACGTATCCGTGGCAGACGAATAATAGGGATTTGTATTTGTGTTTGTATTTACATTTGTATTTACATTTGGATACAAAGGACTGTGATAAGGCTGGGTCCCTGTCGAAGCCACATTGCCTTGGTATGTAGGTTGCGCGGAATACGAGGAAGGATAGGGTGTTTCCATCTCACCAAACAAAACAAACTTAATTCTGGAGAGCAGGCTTCGGAAGAACCCCTTCTTCGGTTGATTCAGAATGGGGTTGAAGGACGAGGGCTGTGAAAACAGCGGCCGATTCGAGGAATCCTCCAAAATAAACATGGTTTGGTCCGACGGATTGTTCCATGCAGCGTAGTTTGCGTACATTCCGTTCGCCTGGTCGTTCTGCTGCTGCTGAAACTTCGTTGCCACCTCCTGGAATTTTTGCAGCGTATTTATATCCGGCTATAGAGAAACAGGAAGAAAGATTGAGTACGAAGATGAGCGTTTTGGGATCGACAAAGCAATCAAAGGAGGAATACAGAGTATAATCAAGCATCCTGCGAATGCTGCTTTTGTTCTACGCTTGAATTCGCCTCCAATCAAAACGTCGGAGAGATAGTTCTTGAAATTCTGAAGCTGCGTTCGCACATCACTCAGAGTGAATTCTAGATACTCCCGACTGAACAAAACATCATCTGCGACGTGAGCTTTCCTCTCTTGAACCAAAACTTTGGGCTGTTAAGTATTCGCTCTGCAGAAAGTTGAAAATCGTCGTGCATTCCTTCTTTCTAGACTTCATTCTCTCTCTCTGCATTGCCACACAATTTCACGATTTGGATTTGTCCGGAGATGATTCCAAGCAGAATCAAGGCGACAAACACAGTGAGAGAGATTTGAGAGGAAGGAGTGCAGTTCAGCAGAATGAAGAGCGGAGCAAGCTTCATGATGGCTAAGACAAGACGTCGCGTGGATGATTGGAGTTTGTTCACCATGGAAAAAGTGTAATACAGCGAAACTCCAAGACAGACGCTGCAATATCTAGATTGGAAAGAGTTGTGAGGGAGCACATGATGAAAGGAAGTGTGTGTTGTGAAACGATGTTTGTGAGGAATAAGTAGAAGGAGTGGGAGAGGCAGCAACGCACGACCGTTCCAATTAACAACAATTTCAGCGCAAACTTCAGTGGCTTTGTGCGAAGAACTCTTCATGAACAGGAAGAATGAAGTGGATACGAAGAGATGACCAAATATAAAACCACGATGAAAACAAGGATCGGAGAAAAAACTATGAAGACTGTATAGTAAAAGAATTCATTCGCAGAGAGACTACAATAGTGAATGGAATTAATGACTACGCTTTTGCGTTGTGAAAGATAACATAGCCGATGATAAGAAAACAAAGATACTGATAGGAAAACTCTGGAGAAAAAACAACACACGAGAAAAACTACCCCTTGATATTTGAATCCGAATATCCATTTGCTGGTTAACGTTTTTGTAGTTGTTTGTCAGAGTAAGGTAGGAAACACCGAATGGGGACAAGTAAACAGTGGAAGTTGATTCTCCAGACCGGATTCCATCGTAGAAGAATCCATAATTCAAATATCGTTTGCTGCTAATGATTCACATGCAAGACAAAGACCTTATTATAGAATCCAACATACTCGTAGCAAGCCGGATAAGTGAAGAATCAGGACTATCAACCATATAGGAGTATTCCTTCAAATTGGAGGAAATAACAAACTTCTGCACGAACCAGATATTTTTAAATGAATTTGTTCCATTTATGCGGAGTGTGATGCTTTGTCCTTTGTCCAGCTAGAAATCACGTTCTCATTAGAAAAGTCCGACATGTACAGTTTTGTAGTATACCGGCTTATCCTCCATTCCATGTACTACACATAGAATTAGACAGAATAAAAAGAACCCATTTTTAAAGTTCATTTTGATAACAAACAGAAAGCAGATAGAACATACCATTAGCAGCGATATCCCTTACTAGAAATGAAGCAATAATTTCAAAACTTACAAGATCATCATCTTCATTGTCGGTTTCATTGAACACTTCAAGTGTATTATACTTGGTGTTAATCGAATGAATATAATTGCGAATATTCAAAAGTTGCTGGCTCGTGTAACTCAGGCGCGAGTTCGGGCTCGTGGGGGATGATTCATCAGCCTCCAAAATGTCAAGATTATGCGACATTCTGTCACTATTCTCTCCTGTTTCTTCTTTATTTTCCTCTGCTTTTTGAGGAACATGATGGAGCTCAGCTAGTCTTTGCTGATGCTCTGCCATAAGTCTTGTCTTTTCTTCTTCTTCTTCTTCTCTTCTTTTTATCAGTTCTTCTTCTCTTTTCCTTCTTAATTCTTCCTCTCTTTTCCTTCTCATTTCTTCTTCTCTTTTCCTCATTTCCTCTTCTTCTCTTTTTCTTTTTAGTTCCTCTTCTCGTACCCTTCTTAGTTCTTCATCTCTTTTCTTGCGTTCTTCTTCTTCCCTTCTCTTTTTCATTTCTTCTTCTCTTATCCTTCTTAGTTCTTCCTCTCTTCTCTTTCGTTCTTCTTCTTCTCTTTTCTTTCTCAATTCTTTCTCTCTTTTTCTCTTCATTTCTTCTTCTCTTACCCTTTTCATTTCTTCTTCCCTTTTTCTTCTCAGTTCTTCCTCTTCCCTTCTCTTTTTCATCTCTTCTTCCTCCCTTATTCTTCGCATCTGTTCTTCTCTCCTTTTGCGCTCCTCTTCTTCTATTCTTCTTCTCATTTCCTCTTCTTCCCTTCTTTTTCTCAATTCCTCTTCTCTTCTTCTTTTCAATTCCTCTTCTCTTCTTCTTCTCATCTCTTCTTCTCTTCTTTGTCGTTCTTCTTCTTCCCTTCTCTTTCTCATCTCCTCTTCTCTTTTTCTTCTTCTCAGTTCTTCCTCTCTTCTCTTTCGTTCTTCTTCTTCCCTTTCTTTTCTCAATTCTTCCTCTCTTCTTCTTCTCAATTCCTCTTCTCTTCTCTGGCGTTCCTCTTCTTCTCTCTTTCTTCTCAATTCTTCTTCTCTCCTCTTTCGTTCTTCCTCCCTTCTTCTCCTCATTTCTTCTTCTTCTTTCCTCTTTTGCTCTTCTTCTTTTCTCCTCAATTCTTCTTCTTCTCTTTTTCTCCTCATTTCTTCTTCTTCTTTTCTCTTTCGTTCTTCTTCTTCTCTCTTTCTTCTCAATTCTTCTTCTCTCTTTCTTCTCAATTCTTCTTCTCTCCTCTTTCGTTCTTCCTCCCTTCTTCTCCTCATTTCTTCTTCTTCTCTCTTTCTTCTCATTTCTTCCTCCCTTCTTCTCATGTCTTCTTCTTCTTTTTTCCTCTTTTTCATTTCCTCCTTTTGTTTTTCCTTCCTCATATTCTCAGCTAGAGCTGCCAAATCCTCGTCACTATCTTCTTCAATAACTTCACTTGCATCATTTTGAAATACGGCAACTACACTAAACAAAACAATCTAGACGAACCTGCTCTGCTCATTTCTTCTGTAGAGCCTCCTGTGTTAAGATGATTCAAGACAATAAAGCGAAAAAAGTGAATTAAGCCTACAGCAATGCGATAATTCTATCAACACATCGAACACAACAAGCTTACATCCTTATCAACAAAATCTTTCCATGAAATAAGTACAGCCTGATCCAATCCAAGCTTCTTAAGTCCTTCATTGAACAAAAACAAATTCTCGCTTCTAAATATAACAACATTCCCTAAAATTAAAAAGATCCCCAAAGAGTGAACTAGGATTTCTATGCCATCTTCCTAGAGAGACTTGCGGAAATAATCTCTCAAACAATTCACATAACACCTAGAATAACATGTAGAATTTAAAAATACCACTCCACTATTAAGCGACTCCGATAAATCTACACTAACTTCATGTCCCGTGACTTTCTTAATAACAGAAGCCACAGACTCGCACAATATCTTTGTATCAATAGGAGATTGTATTTGTTACCTCTGACTCTTGGCTTTTAAATGAACCAATTGCTAAAGACATGCGAGTATTCTCACCTCGAATTTTTAACTGCCTATCATTTTTCATAGGGATGTGACTCATATAGTCCATTTTGATTAATATATGAAGGAAACAAAATATAAGTGATATTTTGAATTCATATCAAATTTCAAGATCACCAGGTTTGCCATGGAGTCTTCGTTATACTAGTTTTCGGATGCAAATATGAAATAGAGTTATGTACACCAAATATGCAGCAAATATCAGCGAAGATGAAAGACAAGGTTTTTCCTTTTGAAAGAGGTAAACAAGTTTTACCACTTATACTACTTATTATTGACTCAGAATAGTTTGTGTAACCATCTCGCGCTTTTTTGTGTTTTTTAGTATAGTCCTTTTCCAATATGGAAACTGAACATTGGATTCAATACTTCACAAACAAAGAGGATTATGGTGAAGAAATTCCATACTATTTCAATAAAACAACGAATGTCACGCAGTGGGAAGAGCCAGAAGAAATGGAATATTTCTTTTATGCAAATCCAGAAAAGAGAAGTGGCTCGTCGGATCCCATTGTACTTCCTGATTCTTTCGTGGGATTGGATTACCATTCGGTATTTCAACAAATCGGAGTGGACTCCATATCCAATCTAAAGCATGATTCAATACGTAAATTACAAGTCTACCACCAAAGTGCGATTAGTCATACCAGTTGACTCTAGGTACTTCTCAAAGTCTCAATTGGGTAGAAATAGCATCTCAGTCGAATGGCTTGCTTCTCTATGTGTTGTCTAGCCAGTTTGTAGTGTCCTCTCCTATTTTCATGTTGTAGTATAACAACCGAAGTTCCTTCGAGGAAATTGTTGCGTGTGCAGCTGAATTTGTAGAGTTCGCATCTATTGTAGACATTGCAATTCCTATATTCTTTGATACTCGCTTTGGAGGTGTAAATAAGGTAGAGTGATGTACATCCACCTTCCCTACATAGTTTATCACATGTATGAAGTATCTGAAATGGGATTACACTCCATTTGTTCCCATATTCGACCTTGTGAATCCCTATTTGCCTTTCCACCAAGATCTTTTGGACGTTTTCCAAAAGAATTTGTCAGAAGCGGCACTTCACTGTGCGATACACTACTCTCAAAACAACGTGAACGCCTTTCTAAAATCAGTCATCTATCCAGACCAGCTGTCTTCTCTATTTGTATCAATCCTCAATTCCACTTCTCTTGTATATCCAACTCTGTTTCTTTTTTTTCTTTTAGAACTCATCCTTTGCGTGGACCTTATGGCAGTTTATTTTCGATGTATTCGAGTTAGAAGAGCATCTCCTTTATGCTTCTGATTTGATGGTTTTGATCGATATTCTGATTCGTTATCTTCACGATCTGCCCTCTTCTCATCAAGTACAGTTTTTTCAAAGGAAAAGCTTCTAAATAGTTTACTTCCTTATTTCGAAGGATTTTGAAGAAAATAACTGGTAGCAGCATTTACAAGGTGGAATTGAATCAATATAAGTGGGATGATGTGAAAGTGGTTTTAGCTAACTCGTTTGTTTGTTTTTCCACACTATTCACCACTGCTACCGTTCCTTATCATTCCCCTTTACAATATCAGTAATTCCGTGAATAGTAATAATAAGTATATGTAATGTGAAGAAAAGAAAATACCCTTGAAAATGGTCATTCGAAAATAATCTTTGAAATTTCAGTATTACTCATTATTATTGTACAGAACTTACTTTTGAAAATGAATCTTGTTCAAAAACTTACTGTTTGTAATGTATCACCACTCCGGTTTCTTTTTATGCTGTGTTTGCTGGTCATTACTCAATCTCTACCTGAGATAACAATAACCGATTCTAAAGGCCGTGAATACACGAACATCACGATGCAAGTAATGAATGAGAAATTTCCTGCAACCATCAAGTGCAACACTAACGCTGAATGGAGTCTACGTCCCGCTCTACCGAAAGGTCTATCGATGTCGCCGAATCAGCGGGAATTAATGATTTATGGATTTGCAAAAGAATCATTTCCGAAAACTACCTTTACTGTATCTGTTGTCACTCCCTTAGGCAATGCATCGAAAACATTTGATCTTACTGTTACTGGATGTGAGGATGGTGATATGTATAAATTCTTTGTCCAAGGACAAGCTCAGCTCAGATATCAAGAAGAGATTATCGATATTCAAGATGGCAAATGGAAATGTTTGAAGAGAGCTGTGTATACCTATTCCATATTGGAGGACGATACTTCTTTCAGTATCATGGATACTGATGACGACTATGTTTTGCTATTAACGAAGGTAAATAAGACAGAAGGTCAAGTCGATTTCTCCAACAATAGTCCGCCTGTTCTGTTCTTCCCGGATTTCATTCAATCACATGATGATGGTCTTATGAAAATTTTTGATATTTCATTTGTTAACCGTGTTACACATGCTACATTATATCCTCCTCACCCGCTAATCCGAGTATCGAAATCTTCTGTAACTTGTAATATTCCAACCTATTATGAAGCAAATCACGTTTTAACTCTATCAAATGAGCATGGAAGTGCCTCTCAAACCTTCCATATCATTATGAGAAAGTGCGATTTTGGAGAATATTATAAGGTTGTTCATCTCAGCTGGGGCGATACAGTTGTAGTCGATTCCAACAATAATACCGTATACGATAATAGACATAACTATTTCTGTTCGTCTGACCCTAATATGACAATCTATTTCTACGAATCGAAGTTTGGAGTTCAGCTTCTGAGACCAGTCTTTTTGTATGACCAACACGGTATTGTAGCCGAATACAATACGGATTTTGTTCCTGTTGCCTTCCATTTTTTAAAGCAATCTCTTGTATCCTCTTTTTCTTCTCTTCGACTCTCGCATTCATTCCAAGAAAACTGGAATTCCAAAAGTTTTGATGATTCTTTATGGAAGGAAGCTCAAGGTCAAATGTGGGGAACGTTCAATGGAGAAAGTGTCTATTTCCGTAAGCGATTTACAATCGATTCTACTGAGAATTTCAATACCATATTAATTGACGTTTTAGCAATAGGTGATGTGGATGTATATCTCAATGGAGAATATGTTCAGCATCTTTTTGGAAGACTCTATCATGAATACATTCGATTCGAAATCCCTCTGGATGATCGCTACCTTGGAGAAAACGTATTCGCTGCTTGCTTACACAAAGCGACCAATGATACCATTATCAATTTTGACATCATGATTCAGCTTGTTGTTTTATCTCAGAGACTTCAATCCGAATTGGGGGAGGTAACTCAGGAAACAGCCACTCCTTCTCCAGACCCATTCAATGCATTCATAGTAACAAGTTATTACTATTGGGACATGCAATCCACTCCGGCAGCTCTGGTTTTCCGCTTCAATGACACGGAAAAACGAGTCGTGAATCGTGTATACTTCCAGGTTCCGTCTGAGAGTTTCATTACCAAAGTGAGTGTGGATGCCATTGATTTTGATGAGAATAAAAATATCACGCTGTACACTTCTCCTAATGATTTCATGAATCGCTTTTTGGATTATCGGGTCATCGATTTTGATAATTCAATCGCTTATCCGGCATATCGAATCACGTTTGAATCTACATCAAGTCCCAATGTGACTAGAATTGAAAATCTCCGATTATATCGTAACATGCTTCCAGCCTGTCCGCAAACGAAAAAGATTCCCGAAACTCGAGCGAATGCAACAGTGTTTTCGAGCTGTGGCTTATTCTACACTGGAAAGAAACAAAATCGATGTGTAGTTGATGGATCGAAAACCCATTGGGAAGAAGATCGATCGACGTGCTTATCTCTTCTACCCCCACGAAATTATGCCTATGTTGATTTCACGTTCCGATTGATTCATGCAATTCCTTCGATGTTTAACGCAACAATGAAGGAAAGATTAGTTAATATGCTGATTGAGAAAACGGCTGTTCGGCCGGAAGAGGTCGATATGATTTACATTACGGATAGTTCAAATACGGAGAATAGTAGCGTTGACATTTTCATTCGAATCACTGTGAAACAAGCAGGAGGTGACTATATTGCTGAGCAACTATATGATTTGAAATACAGTCTTACAGATTCAGTACAAAAGTTTATAGCCGAAGAGTTGGACGGAATGATTATTGGCAAGATTCGTATTTACATCTCTTGGAAGCCTGAAATTCTTATCTTTATCATAGTAATTCTACTTATCGAGTTATTATTGATAATATTTGCGATTTATGGAGTTTCTGCTTATACAAAGAATCGCAAAGAGAAAACGAAATCGCTGAAGCGCCGTAAAATGAATGAAGAAGAATTACTACCTAATCAGGAGTTTCGTGTTTGTTTCTAGATCTGATATTGTTTCGAGTCTCTTTTCTCTCTTTACAGCTTTCCATCTCTCCGACTGTTTCAAATTTTACCCTTTCAATATGTATATAGAATTATTGTTCTTTTTCTTACAAAATAGAGAATCTCTGTTTCCACTTTTCATTTTTTGTTGAGATGAGTATCAAAGTTCTGTTGTCTAATAATGTCCTGACTAAAACCGTGAAAACTGGAGATGAGATTTTACTTAATTGTGGAAGAGGTAAACACTGATCTCCCTTTCCATTGTAGCTGCATATACTACCGCGCGAAGTGTGTACTACTCCAAGGTGTTTCGATTCAGTACTCATATCGATAGGTTATGTAGAGTCACTGATGTGCTATGATCATCTAGTTAATTCTGTTTCCGGACTTTTTCCAGAGGAACAGAAGAAACTGAATATAACCAGAGAGGAGATTCGTCAGACAGTCCTTCACAGTGTGACGAAAGCCCGCGATTATCTGTTCGAACTCGACCCTACTATTCGAAAGGAAAAGTTGGATGTGAAGTTCAGTGTCATCATCGAGAAACCTACTGAAGAGACTGTATTGTTCATCGATTTTATCAACTCTATAGCACATTCCCATTTCGATTCTCATTCAGCCCATGACGAAGTGTCATTCTCCCCCAATCATTTGTGATGTGTACAACGTGGTTCGCCAGAACGCTCTGGTGAAAGACAGCTTCTGGGTGCGTCAGAGAGAAGCCTATTACGAGAAAAGCGGCCCCTCTGTCGAAGAAATCCTCCTCTGTGAGAACAACGAAATCTTCGAAGGAGGCCAGTCGAACTTCTTCATGGTGAAGGGAGATACCGTGTATACGCGAGGAGAAGGCGTTCTCCAAGGCACTGTGCGCAGTATGGTGATCAATCTCTGCCAAAAGCTCGGCATTCCGCTATCGATGGAGGCTCCTTTGTTGAGCGAGATTTCGTCGTGGGATGCGTGTTTCTTGACGAGCACGAGCAGATTCTTAATGAATATCGACAGAGTGCGCGTAGGAGTGAAATGGAGATGGATAATGAGTAGAAGGATGGAGTGGTTCTGAAGGAGTTCACTGGGCAGAACGAAGTTCTGCAGAAGATTCAGAAGGCGATGACCGAGGAGCTGAAGGTGGAGTCCGAGGAAGTCTTCTTGAATTGACTTGTGTTTGTGTCAAACATGAAAACTAATTACTGGTTGTGTTCGAATCGCGGAGAATCGCAAATGAGTAGGTTGCACCTTGATAATAGTCGATTTACGCATCGTACCAGGGACAATAAGAATATCTCGCTTCTTTGAGCGAATACGGATGAAATCTGCGTCAGTCTATGATCAATATACGAAAGCAATCCAAACATCCCCAAGTTCTTGAATGGTTTCATTTCCCACTTCAATCAACTACATAATCATTCCAATAAAGATATTGAATTCCTTAATCGTCACTGCTGCAAGAGAAATCGCCTCCTCCTTCTCAAGAGAAGTGTGTACCACATTCCTTCCAGAGTCGACAATAACGTGTCCCACAACTCCAGGGAAGCTCTTTACGCGCTGCAGAACGCTATCCAGATCCATACAAAAGTTGTTTGACAACAACAAACAAACAAAGAGCAATAATCCAACACTGTAAGCACGCTATACAGCTGCATTATTACGGTACTCCCGTTTACTGGAAGTTGGCTCTCTTCTCGATGTCCTCCTTCGTCATCAGATACAAGGCATCCATCAATTCCATCTACATCTCACCGCTCCTCTCCTTCTCTACTCGCAGAGAACCAGGGCCCTTCGCCTTCTCTCTCGCCATCTCGCTCGCCACAGCGAAGCAGGCCAATGCCTACACCTCACTCCACATCCCATCCGCTACATAAGCCGTTGCCTCCATCGGCGCCTCTCCGCTCACCAGGAAGGCACAAATGATAGACGTCAGCGAGCATCCCGCAGCAGTAATCAGCGTGCACATCTCCACGCCGTTATGCACTATGCATCACGCCAAAAAACCGCGGAAACCTTCGATCACGCGCTCTCCGTCCGTCACGTAATCCACCTCCCCTGTGATTCCCACGACGCACTCGTACTCCTTCGCCAACGCCTTACCGGCATTGAGCGCGGCTTGCGAAGAGTCGGTTGAATCCACACCTCTGCCACTGCTGACCGTTCCGGCCAGAGCGAGGATCTCCGAGGCGTTGCCGCGAATCACAGTGGGGTGGTACTTCAATAACTCCTTGCAAGTTTCCATACGGAGAGGAGTTGCTCCAGCGCCCACAGGATCCAGCACCCAGCACTTTCCGAGCTCATGAGCCTTCTTGGCAGCCTTGATCATGGCCTCAATCCATCTCTTGGACAGTGTGCCAATGTTGATCAGGGTCGAGCCGCAAATAGTCACCATGTCCTCCACCTCATCCACTTCGTGCGCCTAGCTAATGACAAAATAGGAATCTCATACCATGATGGGAGATGCTCCGATGGCGAGAAGAGTATTCGCCATAATGTCCATGGAAACAAAGTTGGTGATACAATGACAAAGAGGGGTCTTCTTTCTCATTGCCTCAAGAGCCTCACCGCACTGCTTATTCATTGGTATTGGAAAAAATAATGATAATGTTCCAGAGCACATAGTAGTTCCTCAATACCTTGATTATTATAGTGATTGCTGATCACTATTGTTCTAGAATCTTAACAATTTAATAGAAAGAATGCTCAATTTGTTCTCTTACGGAGAAGAAGATGAGGATGAGTATCTCTTGCGTATAGTTTGACAATGTAGTGAAAAGTCCATAAAGGAACAAAAAGAGGCGGTAACTCTTTCTGAGCATGCGGACAATTCAAAGAAAAAAGAAAAATCGAGCAATGTTACAAATGAGAAGAAGTCGAAGAAACGGAAAGTATTGAATATTGAAAAGATTACTGGCGTTTCAATGGAGGAGTTGATGAGAGAAGAAGAGGACGAAAAGCCTATTGACTCAACGACTTCCAGTTCGAAACAATCTTCAGCATCAAAAGTGCTCAACCTTCCAAATCCAAAGAAATCGATCAATGGTTCTTCAAAGTTGGAAAATGGTGATTCAATTAGTCGTAGTTCTGATGAAAGAGGCCATGATTCGTTATTAGAAGAGCCGTCTTCTGTAAAACAAGATCAAACTCCGGCGATTACATATAAGACTGTCTATCGAACTTCCACTCCTTCTACTGTTTCCGTTTCACCCCCAACTGCAACTACAACTGCAACTGTAACAGACACACCAGCACCGCGTATAACGTCTGGGTATGGCGGTAGCTTTTCACAGAGCCAGTATGAAGCATTCATGCGTCGATCAGGGATGCTCGACACAGTGAACGCAGAGTCCACGTCTTCCATCGAGTTTATGGTAGAATTCTGCTCCCTGGGATAAGCAATAGGGAGAAAATATGAAATGCTATGATAAAGAAATGATTCGAGCTCTGAAGGATGGATCCGTGATTGAGCTGGACTCGAACTCCATTCATAATCACCTAGAACAGCCAGGAAATGAATATTGGGAACACAGAGAGGTTGGGTTCTGCATGAACGCTCATTGTTAGAAACGAGCAAAGATCGCTGAGCAATTCGGCAAGTACGCTCACACAGCGCCAACCCAGTTGCAGCAGACGCGAAACCAGATATCCTACTTGGCTACAAAGGCCATTGATGATTTGATGGATTTGGACAAGCGGCGAGCGAATGCCCGGAAGACGCGAAAAGAGATTCGTGCAAAATACGGATGGTAGTTGCTGTTTTTGAATTGTTTGATATACAATCAAGGGCTTGACACTTCTTTATACAGAGGAAAAGAGGCGTTCAATTGTACCCCCATAGTGCTAGATTTTCTCTCCATATCTGATTGATATACCATTCATCACTAAGAAATGAAGTACAAGTATGTCGATGCGTCCATTCTGCTGAAGAGAAAGCAATTAGACGTGAGGGTGGTGTGATGTGGTTTCGTTTGAATTATTACAATGGGAATTGTTTTGTTTTTGTTCTCTCTATTTGTGGAGTCGTACCTAACGTTGTTTTAGTCCTTCTGTGTCTTCTTCTCGTCGCACTACCCGCAAGGCTCACTTCACGGCCCCTTCTCACATCCGCCGTGTGATGATGTCTTCTCCCCTGTCTGAGGCGCTCAAGAACAAGTACAACGTAGCGATCGCTTTTTTCGGCTTACTTGGCAGGTCAACGCTATGCCCATTGTGAAGGGAGACAAGGTGAAGATCCTCCGTGGTTCCTACAAGGGTAAGGAGGGAAAGGTCACCGAGGTCTACAGAAAGAAGTGGGTGATCCACGTCGAGGGAATCAACCGCGACAAGGTCAACGGATCCAGCGCGAAGGTGGGCATTGATGCTTCCAAGGTGGAGATCATCGAGCTCAAGCTGAGCAAGGACCGCAAGGCTATTCTGGACCGCAAGAGCCGTGCTGCTGGAGAGAAGTATACCGAAAAGGAAGTTGCTAACCTTGATTAAGTGAGAGCAGGAGCTTCATGAATTGGTATATTTACAGACGTGTTTGTTGGAAGAAACAGCCTAATTCAATTCAGTGTATTTGTTGGAAGAAATAGTCTAGTCTAATCAAGTGTATTTGTTGGAAGAAACACTCAAATCCAATGTATTGCTTAGTGTGTGCACCTCCTTGGGAAAGGATGAGAGCAACGTGATGCTTTCGTCGTGAAGCGTGCTGGAATCAAACCCAAACCAGTAAATCACGCAGCCAGGACCCAGTCGATTCACGTAGGAATACAGTTGCTGCGAGTTTTGGCGTTGCCAGTACTCATCGCCATAGATCGCCTTGCTCTCGATCCAATTGATTTCTCTCCAGCCTCTACTGTTAGGGATCCGTAGGCTTCTGAGCGCTGTGGAGCAAAGGATATTCATTGACGCGGATCAGAATTGGATAGTTGAGCGTGATATCGGGAGTTCGGAGCAAGCCCTCAGAACGACTCTGCACTTCCGACTTGAATGAGATCTCTAGATTCCGGAGCTGCTCCTTGAGCAGATATTCGTATTCCAGTCCCAATGCCTGACGAATCTTGTCGTGATTCGCCACTTCTAAAACGCTTGTCCAGTTACAGCTCTGGACCTAAAAAATCAATATCAGATAAAAATTAAAGAACAAGGGATACGTATCGCAAATCCGGAATTGTCGAAGGGTTATTGATATACTCCTCGACTGTCTTGTCGTCGATCGTAAACTTTTGTTTCAACATTTCGCGAATAAGACACGGACGGTACAGCTTGCGGCTTTCAACGATAGCGTCAATCGAGTTTCTCTGCTCAAATCTGGTGATAAACGCACAGCCAATCGATACAGTTTGATAAACTCGGCAATGTCCTGCTTGATAAGACTCATTTGCTCCAACTCCAGACGATGAAAACATTGCCTATCGAAAAACAGAAAAAAGGGATCGGCCTACCGATAGATGAATTGAATCGTATTAAAGGGAATGTGAGGAAACTGCGAAGCAATTTTGGCGCCCAAGACTTTGTTCTCCTTGATTAGCTGACTGCAGATGGAGTAGATTTCTTCATAGTCCTTCTTGGACACATCGAATGACATATGAACAATAAGACATGATCAAACACAAAATAGGGAGGATTTTTGCAAGCGGTTGGGAGTTTCGAAGATTTCAAAACTAAGTCCTGTAAAGATGGATGACGATGCGTGTAAAGTTAAAATTGTTGGGAAGGGCCAACGCTCAAATTACATGCTCTCAATAACGAGATCGTACACCATTGGGGAGTTAAAGAAGAAAATTAATGTATACGTGAGTGCATGGTGTCTACGTTCTAGGAGCAATATATGCGCAAGATAGTTCCGTATGAATTGTATTACAAGAAAGTACTGCTAACGGACAATACGTTCATTCATGATATCTATTTAGGGAGCGATTTGTTTTCGCTAACTCTAGAATATGGGACTGATGAGAACTATACGTTTGTACTGGATGACGGTACCACAAGACGAGCGCGAATGAATTCGCAAGAGAATTTTACTAGTATTGCGGACTTTGCTGCTGTATACGTTAATCTCGTTTTTAAGAGTTTAGTCGATGATCAATGTACCTGTAGAACGTGTTATCGTATTGTGCGATAATATTATTCCTATTCCTTATGTAACGCCCACCCAATATGGTGTTACCAGTTGTTGTTTCCGTGTCACAGTGGCTCCCGTACTGGACATCGCCTGCAATTTTAAATATAGTCCCCACTTCCAGACTTGTATGCACCTGATCTCGAGTCGACCCTAAAGCGGTACGTTCTATTCTTATTTTGTGTAACGCAGACTCGCGGTCCATGCTGATCTTCGTTTGTGTTACTACGCACTAGACTGCTTCTTCGACACCAATGAATTCTCCCTTTTGACCAATCTGGCCATAATCACAAGAGACACGCTCAGTAACGTGAACAGCGTTATATTCTGGCCTCTATCCTCTCTGCTGGTGAACATCGTGGACCGCATGATCCGCCTGTACATCTCCGAAGACTACCTCAAATTCCCCCAATTATCGCCTTCCCCGGAGCACTTCGCCTTCCTCAAAGCCATCTACGAGTGCATCGACGCGCTCGTCGGCCGCTGTACGCCTCCTCTCTTTCTCTCTCTCCTCAGTTCTCTTCATGCAGATCCCGCTTCCTGAAGACGTGCTGCAGCAACTCATCTACCCGATGAATCTCCTCCACGACTTGTCGCGTCGCAACAGCCCCATGAACACCACGCTCTACGCGCTCAACCCGTCCACCCGCGAGCCCGCCTGCATGGAGCTCATCTCCATCGCGCTGCACGCGCTGGATTTGTATTGCAGTGCCGGTAGGTCGATGCGATCAAAGCAAAAGAATGAACTCACCGGCAGACAACATCGCCTTGTATCCGCCTCGGAAAGAGATCGTCTTCGCGCTCCGCCCCTTGCAGCGCGTCTCCAACCCCGTAATTTACCGGCAAGCGCTGTCTTGCCTCTCCGGACTCTGTCGCGAGAAGACCTGCTTGAAGAGCCTGGAGGACATGTTCCCCGTGGAGAACGTCGCGCTGCTCATCCGCCAGCACAGCGACGTTCCCGAGATCATCCGCTCGCTCTTCCTCATCTACTCCTTCCTCATGACGCAGAGCCTCGAAGCCAGCAAGCGCGACCACATCGTCGACATCGCCACCGACTACCTCGACCAGCACGCAGACGACCTGCCTCTCATCGAGGCCTACGTTCTCCTCGTCGTCCACGCCTACAACGGCGAGTCGCGGCTTTCTTCTCCCGTGGCGCGCGTTCTGGAGCGCGCGCTGCGCTTCAGCTCGAAGAGTTTGGTGATCCGGAAGTGGGCCACGACGCTGCTTCAAGGCTATTACGCGGAGCTGTCGCCCGCAGCGCTGACGTTCGCGGTGCAGCAGTCGCAGCTGATGTTCATCGCGCTGAAGGACAACCCGGAGGACGTGGAGCAGGTGCGGCAGACGCTCGAAATCCTCTCGATCTACTGCCAGAACGCGGAGCTGCGCGAGACGATCATCACCATCAACTCCATGTCGATTCTGCTCACCATTCTGGAGAAAAACACGGGCGGGTCGCCGGAGCTGTTCATCCAGCTCGCGCAGTTTTTCTATTTGATCATCAGCCAAAGTCGAATCGGGCGGGTCGTTGAAGAATAGGCGCGCAGTGCTTGGAGTATTTCCGCGATAACCACGCGCTGTTCATGCTGGAAGAAGCCGCAGGGAAGGTGGAGCGGATCGAAATGGTGACGGTGTGCTACGAGCTGATCATCATTTTACTACGCAACTGTTTGGATTGGCTGCTGAAACGAAGCCGTAGATTCGATGAAGAACTTCCCGTCGTTCACCATCGACGTTTTCCAAACCATCGAGAAATACAACCGCAATTTGATCCTCATCGAGAAGGGAATCACCATTCTCTCGCTCTTCCCCGCACTCGGTTTCCCTTTTTCCACCATTCTGATTGGCTAGTCTTCGAAGACGTGATCCAGAAGGTGAAGAAGCTCACGGATTACCTCCTGGCCGCCATGTCTTCTCACAATCTCTCCCTCATCGCGAACATCATCGTCGTTCTCGCGAAGATGCAGCTCGACGAGGCTTCCTATCAATATCTCGACTCGCATTCGTTTCTCTCCGTCATCTTCGAGTTCGTGAACGAATTCGTGGACAAGCCTCTCCCCGATTCCACCACCAATCTCCCGCATCTCTACTACCGACAGTTCGCAGACATCGTTTTCTACACGCTGGTGTACATCAAGCAGCACTTCCAAAGCAACCGTATCTTTTTTTTTATTTTTATTATTCTTCTAATCGTCTAGTCGTGGTCTCTTCCCTCGACATCCGCAGCCTGCTCGTTTGGATCGATTGCTTCAAGGGCGACGTCGACATCGTCACGCTCTGGCTCGAGACCATGCAGAACTACCTCCGCTCCGGTGGGTTCCCCGTTTCCCCGATTGAAGGTAGATTTCGGGACGATGACGGAAGCGCTGGAAGTGAAGACGGTGAACATGCTTCTGGACCTCTTCGTGATCTACAACGACTCCTCGATCGCCGCGCTGCACATCGAATTCAACATCCTCAACGTTCTCCTCAACTTCTTCTTCCGCTACACGAGTACTTGCCTCTCCTCTCTCTCCTTACTCGCTCAGAAAACATCCTCAAAGCCTGCCGTCTGCCCTCCTTCCAGCACACTCTCTACTCTCTTCTCTTCCTCATTCTCGATCTCCACTCCTCCTTCCTCCAAATCGCCATCACGCCCTCTCCTTCCTCCACCTCCAAGCTCCTCGCCTGCTTCCAGGTCACCGACTCCACGCGTCGCTTCTCTCCCGTCGGGTCTCCCGACCAGCCGGTTCCCTACGATTCCACGATTTCCCCGCCCACCCAGCTCTACTACGTCGTCCAGAAACCCACCGAGGACGCGGGCAATCCCGCGCTGCTCGACGAGGACCGGCAGTTTTTGTTCGATAAGCTGCTTCTCTACATCACACAGTTCTTCCAAGGCATCATCCAGATCGATGAGCAGAATCGTAGAGACTCGCGAGATCGCGCGGTGATTCGTAGAATTCGAGCAGATGAAGCCGTTTAAGCACGTGCTGCTGCAACTTCTGGTACTCTCCAAGTACATTTTCGTGTTCGTGAAAAAGACGCATGCCGTGCGGGCGGTGCAGGGAAATATTGAAAGCATCTTAGAAACGATCTATAGTAGAGATAAAAGAGGATGGTGATGTGTAGAAATTACCATCAAGGATGTCACGAATATGGTTTTGAAGGGTGGGGAGGAGTAGAGGAACAATCAAACAAACAAAGAAAGGGATTCATCTCTGTGTTTACGTGTGTTTTGCTTCTAGTGTGCCTGAGATTTTTGTTGGCAAGGTTTTGTCTTTTGAGTGGTTTGTTCCAGAAATTCGGCCGATTTTCGCACATTTCACTATTCCTTTGCCCTCACATCGAAATGAATTTCTGGAAGCCGGGCGAAGAGTATCCTGACGGAATGGACGAGGAGAAGGTGGAGCTGGATAAGGAAGCTCCTGTGGATAGAATGGCCAGGGAAATCACAAAATCAAAAGTGCAGCTCTCTGACCGCATGAAGAATATGTCTGTAAGAGGCTGCGAGGGCGATTGAGCGTTTAGTTCATGGTGCATTCGCAGGAAGAGAAGGAGCAGCGAAAGAAGGAAATCGCAGCAATGAAGGAGCTGAAATCGTACATGTGGTCCTATCGCAAGATCTCCCTATCCGAAAGCACAAATTTGTAGTGTATTCTGCTAGTTACTGAGTGTAGCTCCCATCATCCGTGTTGCGGACCGGTTATCAACCCTGTGGCGGAAGAAGAGTGCAAGCGCTTTTCTTTTGGAGGATTCAATCCGCAGGTCGACGTATTGTGCTTCGAGTTCTTGTACCTTGTAGCAACTAATGAAGGAACGCAAGGATCATCGCAACATGGTGTTTAGTTCGAAAGATATGAGCGAGAAGCAGATCAAAGAGACGCTGAACAAGTAGCCACTCGCTTTATTTTTCCTCAACGATAGATACTCCACATTGAGATGGAATCGTAAGCCCAAGAGCCGAGGAACGAAGAGAGAACGCGAATAGTTTGTCAATTTATATGTTTTATTTTGAAGCGGCTTGTTTGAGGCATTAATCGTTTTTCTAAATCCTTGCTATTCGAATTATGGAGAAGTATTGCCTCCAGAAACGTTCTGTTCTTTCGTTCAAAACAGGACGCTATGAAGACGGAGACATCAGCTACATGTATGTAATTCACACGTATTCATTTGGAAACCACTCTTACTGCATAGTTGCAAGAGTTCGGATGAATCTCTTCTCGCATTAACTCTGTCTAACGGAATGGTGCGTATTGTCAAGTCGGCCGATCTATCCAATGTGGGTGCTTTAAATATTGGGCGGACCACCTTGTTCTGCAGTTTGTTTTTGCCGTCCGACCCAAAGGTGCTTGTTCTTAGTGAAAGGTAGTGTATGGATTGCGAGTTGAATATAGAAATGGGCATATCACGGTGTTTGACTATGAGTCGCAAACTATGAAAGTCGAATATAACACTGTTCGTGAAATCTTTTCCTGTGCCATTCTATGCGGAGGGAAAATGCTCCTGTGCGCAGACAAGCAAAATATTTACTTTTACGAACTTGAGACGGGAAAACGCATTGGAATGTATCGAGACCTCCACAGTGATGTAATAAACAACCTGATCGCTCATCCTACCTATCCTACTGTGTTTGCTTCTGGTTCTGAAGACGGACTGGTAGATGAAGCGTATTCTTGTCTCAAGTAGATTTGTGTGTTTGACGTTGCTCGAGGGAACCAGGACGACGCTCTTCTGAGCATTTTCCAAACCGAAAGTGGCGTAGCGAGCATGAATTGGTTTGGAGGGAATCATGAGCTGATTTGGTGTGCTTCGATGACTCGCGGAATTAGTGTTTGGAATAGCATAAACGGAGATCGACTTACCGATATCAACGATTTTTACCCGATTCTATCGAAGCAAGGTAATCTCAAGGAATGAGGCTGTGACTTAGGTATCGAAATTGATTATGTGGTTGGCTGTATTCCGTTCCAGAACTCGCTGTATGCACTCTGTGGCATGCAGGACGGAGCAGGCTTCGTTGTCTCGGTGGAACATCCGGATCAAGTCGTTGTGAGTTGGAAGGGCCACGAAGTGCGTCAATTGGTGTGAAGTGACATGCAGAGCGCGATTCGGAGCGTTCTGTGCGTAGGATCGAGCGTGGTGACCAGCGGAGAAGATGCGAGTGTTTGCTTGTGGTCTGCGAATGCCGTTGAGAAAGGAGTGAAGTCGAGAGGTGTGGAGCGCATGACGCATGCGGTGAACAGGAAAGACAAGTATCGTTTAGTATAACTTTTTTAATGTCAACAAACTGTTTGTCACAAAAGGTAAAAACGGAATGGAAGAAGCTGGAAACCGCTTATCGAATCCAGAACCCATTTATAGTACACAACTTGATCCGCATGTCTTGGACGTCTGCGAGTCTTTCGATCCGCGATCCAAACCACTTCTTTATCACAGTTCTGCTCTTTGAAATGCTTCTCCCGAGTCTCCGGGTCCTGTACAATGTTCCCTCCACCTGCTTGCAGCAGATGCATGATTTCATCCTTTTGAGGACAGGGCGGATCAAAATCGCCGAGTAGCACAAAGAGAAACCCATCAAATAAGTTCTACATTGGAATCAGCGTCTAATCAAACCTTGGGCGAGGACCAGGACCGATCGGGTCCTCCTTTCGTACAATGAGACATCTGATAATCGCCTTTCACCGTGAATGGTTTCCAGGAAGGGAACTGCTCCACCGAAACGAATGTGGTGACGATGTCGCTATGTTTGGTTTGTTGGTCTTTTGCTATGCAAGAATTGATAACCGTGTCAATCTCGGTGATCCAGTCAAAGGAAACGATGGGTTTGTGGGTAAGGATGGATAAAAGGTATTTCACGGTTCGGTTTGTGGTGTAGTCGCCGTCTTCATCCATCGTCGTGCTGGCGATGCAGTGCGTCACTACTAACGAAACGCATGGAGAATGTACCTTCGTCTGAGAACTCGAGCACCGATCGAACCGAGGAGTGCGTGCAGACGTGCGTGACGATTTGTCTCTGAGAAATGTCCAGACCGGTGAGGAGAAAAACGAACGAAGGCGAAGCGACTCGCAGCCTCCGTTTGCTCAAATCGGGCACTCTCGGTTTGATGCGTTTTCGCAGTCTCAGTTTGCGCAAATCCTTTGTTGGAGACACGATCTGGTTGCACTAGACATCAAACCAAAACACATGCCAAAAACAATCAAAGACGTCTTAAAGGGGGCGAGCATTTGCGTGTAGGACTCGATGATCGTGTCGATCTCCGGAGCATCAACAACGTCACGCACTGTGTACCTTTCTTTACACACAGGACATCGAGTCGAAGTCTGCAGATAGCGTTCAATACAATTTCTGAGTCTCATCCTAATTTTATAAAAGGAACCTGCAGAAGTAGTGATTACAGGGAAATCGACAGACACTATGGAAAATGGATAAACTATATGGGATTCCGCCTTCTCTCTAGTACCAGATGGGACAGATGAGTTCCTTTCCGAACGCGGACAACGCAGCGAGATATCTTCGGAAGCTGCGTTTGTCAGACTCGGAATCCATGGCACAGGTTTCTCTCAAACAACACAACAAGTCTAATTCACTCTCACTCTGTAGGTCTTGAATTCCATGGGGGTGAGGTTCACGATCGTGTCCTTGGCGTAGGACTTCTTGATCGTGGCGGCGCTGGTCTTCATCTTCGGGTCGATCTCCCACTGCATGCGCTCCTTCTGGATCTGCTCTCTGGGGAACATACCGGAGAGTCCGTATTCGGTCATTTCGGTCACCTGGAAGTCCGCGAAGTAATCGTTCACATCGAACGTCACTTCCTGCGCCAGCTCGGTGGCCTCGCCCTTGGTGTACAGGTGGTGGAAGCGCAGCAGGAAGTCCGAGTCGCGGAGCTGGTTCAGCTGGAAGTTCAGCAGCTGCACGTTGGCGGGGAGCTCCTTCTTCAGCAGCGAGCGCGACGTCATCTTGGGCTCCTTGTCGCCCACGAAGTAGTACGGCACCGGCGCGTGGTTCAGATGCAGGTCCAGGCGCTTGTGCACCTCCACGCTGCGCTGGATGGAACTCAGCGTCAGCCAGAGCGTCTGCTGGTAGTGATCGTTCTCCGTGAGCGGCTCGTCCACGCCGAACCAGTCATCGCCGCGCGTGCGGCGCTTCAGCATCACCTCCAGCACGCCGTCCACCACCGAGGCCACGCCGTGCGCGCGGTCCACCACCAGGTTCAGACGCAGATCGGAGGCGTCGGCCTGCAGGAAGGCGCGGTTGGTCACGGGGTAGTAGTTCGCGGACACCGGCTCCACGGAGTCCTCGCGGTACTCGCGGCGAATGTCCTCCAGACCGTTCGCGTCCGTGTACAGCACGCGGCCGTTGCGCAGCTGCTCCGAGGCGAAGCGAGCCACGATCTCGCGGCCGTCGTCCGTGGGACCCATGTCATACACCACTTCGATCACGTTCTTCATGATGCCCTCGCAGCGGTACAGGCGCAGAACCTGCTGATAGCCGCTGCGGTACACCACGCGCGCCTCCTCGACCAAATCGCCCTTCAGAATCGTCAGCTCCGCCTGCGATCCCACCGGATCCGGCGTCTGCTTCTCCGGAATGAAGGAGTACGCGCCCGAGCTGCGGCCCTGATTGAAGCGGCCCGTGTACTGGTAGAGCATGTCGGTGAACGGAACGGTGCGGCCCTCCTGCTTCAGCTCCACGCTCTGCAGCAGGCCGTTCTCCGCGAAGGTCAGCTTGTACACCTCGTTCTCGATGAAGTCGTCGCGCGTCACTCCGCCGCGCGGCAGCGTCGCCAGCGAGGTCTGCGTGCGGAAGTAGACCGTGGTGAAGCCCAGCGCGGGGACCTCCACCTCCACGTAGACCACGTGCGTGCCGTTGGCGCGCTCGATCGACCAGTCGGGGATCTCGTTGATCTGGAAGGGCAGCAGCTTGCCCGCGGCGTCGGTGACCTCCAGCGCGCCGACAGGCACCACGACGCGCACCACGTTCTTGATGGCCTGCGCGTTGCTGTTGGTCAGAATCACGCCGAGACGCTGGCGCTTGGACAGCTCGGCCCACTTCAGCGTGATGTTGTGGTTCAGGTTCACGTCCAGCATGGCGCCGAGGATCGTCGACGTGGCCTCGTTGGCGAAGAACGAGCCGTCCTCCATCTGCACGTTGTAGTCGTTGGCCACCGCCTGCTTCTCCGTGCCCGTGATCGCATCGTGGTGCTGGAACTCGCCCTGCGCCTTGCGCAGCTTCATCACCTTCTCGAACACCTCCTCCGCGTTCACAGGGAGATGGTACACGCGCGCCAGCGACAGGTACAGCTCGGCCACGGCCAGCTCGTTCATCGTGCGACGGTTCAGACCCTTCGTGCGGCCACGGCTCGTGTAGTAGCCCGTCCAGTAAGCGTCGGGGTCGGAGGCATAGGGCATGAAGTCGCCCTCGTAGACGTCCCACTGCTTCTTGTGCTTGTTCACGGCCTTGATGTAGTCCGAGAACACGGCGTACTGCACGTGCACACCGAAGCGATCCTCGTTGTCGTTCACGTACTTGATCAGCTTGTCCATGTTGTCGTACGACACGGGCGCGCTGAGGAACGTGAAGTCGCAGCCCCAGGTGATCAAAAGGTTGTTGCCGTTGTCGTAGTAGGTCGCTCGCTTCTTCACCATGTCCACGAACTTCTGCGCCTTCTCCTCCGCGTTCACCTTGAACGTGGGCAGGTCGGCGTTGTCCTGGAACCAGGAGTTATCGTCCTTGCGGTACATGCAATCGCCGCTGCTGTTGCTGAAGAAATCGCACTCCTCAGGCGAGCAGTAATGGTTGTCCATCATGTGGATGAACATGTCGCTCTTCTCGCCCTGGCTGTTGCTTCCACGCCACACGAACTCCAGCTTCTGATTCTTGATTCGGTTTTCCTTGTCAGCGTAGTGCACACGGTTGATACCGAAAGCGTCCATACCAATATCAGCGTAGAGAGCCTCGATCTCCTTGGAGTGGCCGAACGGATCGATGCTCCATCCCACGGTGGGGCGAATGCCGAACTCATCGTAGATGAACTTGGCTCCCAGAGTCATCTCGTTGATCACATCTTCATAGGTGGCCGTGGCCTCATCGGACATGACCCAACCACCCAGGTTGAACTCAAACTGGCCGTTCTCAACCAACTTATGGACCAGAGCCTTCATGTTATCATTCTGCTCCTTCCACCATCTCTGGAAAAAGCCCTGCTCAACATAACTAGGCAATGAGGCATATCAACTAAAAAAATACGTGAACTTTCGTTCCGGATTGACAGCCAGAGCACCAATCACCGTATCCAGAATGTAACGCACTTGCTACTCATTATGCTTGGGTATACCGTTCCATACCTTCACGTAGTACTGGTCAGTAGTTACAAGCCAACCAGGATCATCATGGGTGTGAGCGTGGATCCATACGTTAATCGTTCCGTTGTTGTTGACCGGATTCGCCTCGCGATATTGATTCGACATCTACGGAAACACGTTTTCGAAACACAAACCTTTCTATTTAGTTCTTCCTTGATATTCGAAGCCATCACTCCATAGAGGAGCGCCATAATGGCCACAGTAGCGAATATGCCCTTCATTTACAAAAAATAATGATAAGAAGTATCCACAAAGGGAGAAACTGTGCAGTAGTCTGGGGAAACTTTGATTATCAAATGTTTTCCTCAAAACACAAATCCTCGTTTTATGGAATAAGCTTGTCAATTGAATATTGGTAATAATTATTCAATATAGCCTCCATAGTATAATTCGTCACACTCGAAATATTATGCAGGACGTTTGATGTGTTTTCTTCCTTGGTGAATTCAACTACTTTATATGTAAAGGAATATATATGGTACTTTAAAGTATTGTGTCTCAATGATAGCATGAATTGCTTGCATTAAGCGAGTGTTCGTATTTCTATGTTGTTTACCGGTAATAGGACAGTAAAATGGCAATTTATGTTCATCAGACATATCATTTTCTTCAACCATGATGGTTTCAGGAAATTGTGTTCCACTTATCAAAAAGGTATCTTAAATGCTCAATTTATTCTTATCAATTAATATTGTTGTTACTTCGCTACGAATGGAGATAAAACCTGTTATATTCTATAAGTTCTTTATACAATTTTCCTTTTTCAGTTTGGTGCTTCACTTCTAATAGAAGATTCCTTTCAAAAATAATATTCACACATATATAACTACAGACAGAAGACTAGTAATTTCTCATTATTTGCTAGTTTTGCTATGTACACACATACTTTGTTCAATTGAATCAACCAAGATACACTCAACATCATATTTGTATATCCTCCTCATAATAGAAACAACTCTATTTCGAAATGTTCACAAAATACTTGTTTTCGATATTATTTCCTATTTATAACTGCAAATATTAGTAAACATGAGCACAGAAATGGAATCGTTGATAGCGAAGTACAAAGAAGAGCACAAGCGTTTAGTAGACAGAGAGAGAGAGTTTGTTAATTCTTAATAGTGTAATTGTTTATAGATATGATGAGGAACGCGCTTTAGTAAAAAAGACAGACGAAGACTACGCTAGTATCAAACGGAAGCTGACGGCATTCCAAGTATACAATTTGTACAAGGATTGATATGAAGAGTGTTGGGCATTCGATAGGAGATGTAGTTTGTGTACTAAATGATGAAGAAGTACTTGTCAAGCTCTCTCTTGGAAGTCGTTATGTAGTGAATGTAAAGAAGTCTGTAATCGCTTTTTGTGTGATTTGAGGTTGTTAGGTTGATATGAGCTCCCTCCAACAAGGAACGCGTGTGGCATTGGATACTACTACAAAAATGATTATGCAGTCTCTTCCCCCCAAGGTGGATCCTTCTGTTTCTGCCATGATGGAAGAATCTACCGAACAAATCAAGTGGTCTGATATAGGCGGTCTAAATGATCAAATCCGTGAGATTCGTGAAGTATCAAGAATGCCATTGATTTCCATTTTCTTTTTAGGTCATCGAGCTTCCTTTGGTTCGTCCGGAATTCTTCGTTCGAACGGGTATCAAGGCTCCCAAGGGCGTTCTTCTCTACGGTCCTCCTGGAACCGGGAAAACGTTGATTGCGAAGGCATTAGCATCGTCTATTAAAGCCACCTTTATCAAAACAGTGGCTTCGTCGCTGATCGAAAAGTATGTCGGAGAATCTAGCAGAGTCGTTCGAGAGCTCTTCAGTACGTTTGCCTCGGTCCTCTTATCTAGATTACGCGCGACAACACACGCCAGCCGTTGTGTTTATCGACGAAATCGACGCAATTGGAAGCAAGCGCCGCGAAAACGTACCGATTTTTGGAATTCCCTAAATCGAGGGTTCTGGCGCCGATCGCGAGATCCAGCGAGCCATGATGGAGCTGCTGAACCAGCTGGACGGATTTAACGAGCTAACGCAAGTGAAGGTGGTGATGGCGACGAATCGTCCGGACACCTTGGATCCGGCGTTGCTGCGTCCTGGTCGATTGGACCGCAAGGTGGAGATCCCGCTGCCGAACTCGATCGCGCGGAAAGACATCCTGCGGATCCACAGCCAGAACATGAAGAAGAACGGAGAGATCGACTTCGACACGCTGAGCAAGATCACGGACGGGTTTAATGGCGCGGATCTGCGGAACGTGTGCACGGAGGCGGCGATGTTTGCGATCCGCGAGGAACGGAACTATGTGATGAACGAGGACTTCACGAAGGCGGCGCGGAAGCAGACGGAGGCGAAGAAACTGGAGAGCAAGCTGGAGTATGAGAAGGTGTGGGGTGTTTGAGAGAAAACGCAAGTTAAAGGGAAGGAGGAGTGGTTTCGATTGAAGAACTCGCTTCAAGGGCGCGCTTGGCTTCCTTCGGCTCCGCGTCGTTGACGTTTTGGACTGCTTCGACTTTCGTTGCCTCTTCGTTTTGGAGCTTGGCTTTGTCCTCCTTATCGTTGTCGTTGTCGTTGTCGTTGTCGTTGTCGTTGTTGCTATTGGGAGGTTTCACATCCACATTCACGACATCGTCCGCAGCTTTCTTCTCGCCCAGCTCGACCATTTCCACTTCGCGCGCCATCTGCTGCGCCACAAATCGGCGGATTGTCGGCGTTCCGTAGTTTGCACTCTCGTCCAAAGCGAAAATCAGAAGAGTGATCAGCAACTGGATGATCCCAAACAACTAGCACTCACATTTCGCTCGTCGATCCTACATAGAAAACACACCCGAAGTCGAAGGGCCAGGAGTGTTGCTGGATTAAACTCCACGAATACACGTTTGTAGCGATCGCAGGTCCCTACTTCTCACGCCTTCTCTTCGATTCACACGAGGAACCTTCCCGTAGAGGCGCACACTTGGCCGATCCCGTTCACCTTGCCTCGGAAATCGGGGAAGGAAACGTTCGTAATGATGACTATGATGGCGGTAAACTGAACGATTCGAAGAACAATGGCGCATGCATAAATGACGTAAATAACGAGCCATTGAGTCTAGGCTTCGAGGGATGAGCGGCTGAATCTACCCATTCTGGTTTACCGATCGTCAACGCGCAAATGGGAGTGAGAAGAATGCACAGCATGTAGAGAAGTCCAGAACTCAGCCACATGTATCGATAACCCAATAAACGACCGATGATGCCATTAAGAACGGGTGGAGTGAAGGAAATCAAGTCAAATGAATTGAATGACGACAGAAAGAACTGCAAAGATTGGTCAAGAAGGCGAATGACAAGCAAACACCCAAAGCATCAAGTGGATCAATGATGATTCATTCATTCAATTCATTCAATTCATTCAATTCATTCAATTCATTCAATTCATTCAATTCATTCAATTCATTCAATTCATTCAATTCATTCAATTCATTCAATTCATTCAATTCATTCAATTCATTCAATTCATTCAATTCATTCAATTCATTCAATTCATTCAATTCATTCAATTCATTCATTCAATTCATTCAATTCATTCATTTCCAAATGGATATGTCCAGCAAGCATTTGCACCGGACCCAGCCACGAATACAGCAATCCCACCTCGGTCTGCGACCATCCAAATCCCTTGTTCTCCGCCGGATTGATCATCCACACCGGGTAGAGCGCATCCTGCCCTCCCTGGACCAAGGAAAGCAGTCCATACAACACCACCGACAGCAGAATTCGCTTGTCCGCCACCAGCTTCGCATAGGACCCTCGCATGAGAATCTCCTGGATTCGCTCTTCTTCGGTAGGACGATAATTCGGATCTCGCTCCCGTTTTTCCTTCAGACGAGCCATTCCTTCCTGCGATTCAATCAAATCCTTCACTCCTACGCGAGAACGCTTCAGAAGCTCCTCGTTTTTGCGCACATCCTCTTTGGAGAGAGTTTCTGGCAGACAGAAAAGCACCATGATCAGAATAAAAAGACATATCAAGAAGGCGGTGAAACACGGAATATAGTAACGATACTGAACGTAAAACAAAAACAATCAGCCAATCACATCACGTAACACTGGATAGCGCTTTGTCAGTTCCGGAAAATTCTCTTCGGGCTTCGATAGATAGCCACCGAGGGTAGGACCCAGGATACTGCGTGTTACGACATTTCTCTATGATTACGTCGCAATTCCACCCACTGTCTGGAAAATGGCAAAACCAGTTGTCTGGGTGTAGTCATTACAGATTTCGCTAATGTACGTCTTGGCGATTCCCAAATTACCGTTTAAAAAGCCCCAAAGAGCTCGACCCAAGATAGCAGTGGCGTAATTGGTTGCCAATCCGAAAATATTGATCGAAATCATCACACCTATAATACTTAAACAGATCGACCAGCGTCGCCCGTATCGATCTGCAAACCAACCCCAGAAGAAGTTTCCCGGGATTCCACCCAGGGCATACGATGCTGTGATCCATCCACTGTAGTGACCTATCTCAGCATCCTCCAGCTACTAGTCAAAATAACAATAATAATCCAACATCTGGAAAATAAACTTTGCAGAGATACGGAATAATGGGGTTGACCAATGTGTTGCAGAAATTGTCCAAGAGCGTGACAAACGAAATGGCAATCATGGGAACCAGAGGAATCGTTCTCCTCTCATAGTCCGGAATAAACGGTTTCACCATTTTGTTTGATATTATTTTTTGCGGATTGTTGTTCCACAACCGCGGGGATGTTTTTTACGTTTATTGTCGATTGCCCATTTGATGGAATCAATACACTCATTTCTCAGAATAAATAGTCGGCTGTGGACTCTTTTACTATTCTCTTTCTTGTATGAGTCTAGCTGTAGTTCTTAATGAGTTATTTGTGTTGTAGGTGGTCAATAGTTTGATTCGCGTTGCTCAGATCATAGAAAAGTCGTATTCCTCCAATCCAAGGAGTGTTATCGTTTGGTATTTCTTTGAATAGTAGATCCCGCAGTGGATAAAAGAATTGTGTCAATTCAATGCAAAGAGCGAGAATGCGCTAGTTCGTTCTGCTTTTCTCGGATGCATAAATAACCTAAACGAAAAATCTACAAAACCAATAGACAATCCGACCCAGGATTCTCCTTCCATGTCTGAATCGAAGTTAGTGGAAACGTGTCAAAGTTACTTAAACAAACTGGAGGCAGCCATCATAAACGAATATGATGTGGAAACGCTCTCAATCCTAAACTCACTTCAGGTTGCATCCTTATTCACCTTGTTACTCGCAGAATCTTCCAGTTACCTTGTCGGCGATCAAGAAGACAAAAGCTGTCGATTCTTTGAAACAGCTCTCGCTTGTTGCGAGCAGTACAACGATCAAAGGCCAGATAAAAAAGGTAATTCACCACTGGAAAAACTTCATCCTGTCAAAATCCAAGGTCGTTGCCATCAAACCTCCAGTAGCCAAACCTTCCGAGTCTTCCGAATCCAGCAAGATTCAGTACATCGACAAGGAGCCTAAAGTCCGTTCTTTAACAAAGAAAGAACGAGACGAACTAAAGGAGAGAGAACGGCAATGGCAACTCCTCGTAGATGCTGTTTGTTTGTTGGGCTAATTTGCAGCACCCTCCTACGTTTCCTCGTTCAAGAGGGTCAGACGCGCCCATTCCTGCTTCTATTCGGCTACGAAAGAGAAACACGAGCACATCAGAATTGATGAGTTCGACGAACCTTTCCCATCGAAATAATAATAATAGTAATAATACCCGAGCATGGATTCAAAAGCAAGAAGTCCCATCTACGTCACAAATAAAAATGAAAAAGTCTGAAACACGACACAATTCGCAACTTTCCCTCCAAGTTCCACAATCCAATTCGTCTTCTTCTTCTTCTTTGCAGAGAAAATCCTCTTCGGTCACTCCAAATAGAACAAAAAATGAGAGAAAGCAAGAGAGAAGAGTAACCTATGAGAGTGAAGAGTCGGATAATGATATGGGTGATTTCATTGTTGATGATGTGGACAACTCCATGGAAATGCAATCATTCATAAGGCAGATTTTTGGGACTAGAGAGTACGACGAATCGAGAGAAATATCCTTTCTAGCTACTCTACGTTAGACCTTAATGGTAGGGAGAAGCAATGGAGAGCACAGGAGCGCAGATTGATGCCGAGGAGGAGTATTCTAGAATTGTTGGCGAATACGAAGACCGTACTGCAGTGTTGTAGTTTTGTGTTTAGGAGATTTGTTTGTTTTGTCATAATTATCGTGGAACTGCTTGATCTTTTATTTTCGTACATCCATACATGGTAGGATATTCCTATTTTCGGAAGGATTGTAACGAAATAGACAGAGGCATTGTATTGCGGAGATTATGGAATTATTCCATATTCTTCTCTCATCGAATATTTAAAGGGTTCGAGATACCTCCAAATCATTAATCGTAGAGAGTAATGACCAGAATATTTCGTTTTATGTCGTTCCAGCGCACATGCTTGTAGAAACACAGAGCAAAGGCACCCCAGAAACTTTTGAGTCTGTCAATCAGAGTAATAATGCTGTGCCTGGCTCTCTTTCACATTCTTCTAAAGGAACTTCTTCTGTGGAATAAGAAGTTGAGAACTTGATAGGTTAGGAATTGTATACATAACTATAAAGCTCGTGTCTTTCTAATTCCATGGAGTGTATTTGCCTATATAGCGCAACAGCTTCTTTTACTCTCTTATGGAATGCAAACTATCTGTTTTTTGTTTGTTCAAAAAAACTCTATGGAATCATCATCCCAAAGAGTGAACCTTGATCTGAAAGCTGTAGCGATCAACGAGTTCATTCAGTCTACTGTTGAGTTTTTAAACTCTTTTGCAACACAGTATGTGGAGCTCTATTCTGGTGAACTTTTGTAGATGTGAGGCCAAATTAAATCAATTGAATAACAGAATCTGTGCATTAGAAGCTTCCTTATCGTTGATTGAGACGAAAATGAATTCCGTGCAGCAAGAACCATGTGTGATATTTGAATCGTATTCAGATGATAGATTGCGGCAAAGCCAAAGAATTTCAGCAGAAATTGCGAGGCACTGTGCCTTCTCCCCGACCTGTTAGTGTAGAAGAGAACGGTAAGGCGCAAGAGACTTCTTCTACATTACCATCTTCTGTCTCACAGTCCTCTGCCAAGGCGCCTCCCCCTCCTCCGTCTTCTGTTCCTCCTCCGCTCCCTTCTTCGCAGCCTCCCGTAAGCAACGATGTTGCACAATCCGGAGTGAAATGGAAGGATCACCCGTTGTATGCGGAGTATTTCCGCAAGTTAAGATATGGTGTACCGATTGACGCTATCAAATCCAAATTATCTTTTTCGGGTCTTGATCCGACCGTTATCGAGTTGTTTTGTGTGCTGTGAGTCACATGTAGTAACGATCCGGAAGCTTTTGCTCCATCAGGTGTGTAATCTTTATAATATTGTTTTGTTTTCTCAAACAAACTCTCTTTATGAAGTTCAAGCAAAAGAAGTTGCGTGGCCAAGAGATTTATGTCCAAGTAAGGGAATTGGACTACTGTTTCCAAATAGAACGGGAAGTTTTATAAGAAGGTGAGCGATCTGGTCCGTAACTTTTCGGAGGATGAAGAGCCCTTCGAGATTCCCTTGCCCATGGATTATGTCTCACGCACCTCTTTTCACTTGGACACCAGTCTTATCCCAACTGCGATGTATAGTTTTGGTGATTTTTGAAAGTATAGAGAGGAGTTGGGTAATCGTAGTTTTCCGGAAAAGGAAAAATACACGGATGCTTTGAACAAGCTGTTGGCTCTTCAGAGCGAAGGGGAGGAGGAAGAATGCCCATCTCCTAGTCGATTTCAAAATTCGGAGTGACATTTAGGCTTAGTATTGGACCAATCTTCTTGTGAGAGCTCGCAGAGTAGTACAAGGAGTTCTAAGAGCTACTATGTTTCGACCCCTCTAAGACATTCAAATTCAAATCGTCATTATTTTGATAACTCTGTTATTGTTACCAGTAACAGTGTTTGGTATAACACCTACATTCGCATTGAACCACTCCCTCCAGGTGTTATAACTGCTCGTAATGAGCAAGTAGTGAAGACTGAGTTTCAGCACATTTTGGCAAACATCTACTTGAATAAGCCCAAGAAACCTGTTGTACCTGGTTTGATTCACGTTCTCCCACCTAGGATGAATCCAGTCCTTGTAACTGTATTCCTCCTGAACGAGCAAAGGAAATTCTGAGCAAGCACACAAACTCCCTCCATTCCGAGTATAGTCGAGAAGATATTGAATCATTTGCGCACAGGGGTTGTGGAGACCGTTGCATCAATAGACTGTGCTATGTTGAGTGTGATCCGAGCACATGTCCTTGTGGAGATGATTGCACGAACCAAATGTTCCGTCGTCATGAGTGAGAGCAGAGTATTCAAGATAAAGGGTAGATACCAGAAATTGGTACTCTTTTATGATGAGCAAAAAGGATGGGGAGTGCGCACCGATGTTTTCATTCCGCGCGGTACATTCATTATCGAATACGTTGGCGAAGTGATTTCTCAAAAAGAAAGCGAGTACCGAAGACAGGTAGGAGTTTTTTTTGTTAATTTCGTGTAACGGGCAGAAACGGCAAGGCCAGATGCACATGTACTACATGAGCTTAGCTCCCGATCAACTGATCGATGCTACAGACAAGGGAAATGCATCTCGGTTCATTAATCATTCATGCGATCCGAATTGTGAAATCCAGAAATGGGCCACAAGCAGCACATACTCCGTAGGCATATTCGCGATTCGCGACATTATTCCCGGGGAGGAAATCACGTTCGATTACCAATTTGAGCGAATCGGCAACGGAGCAATTCCCTGCTTCTGCGGCAGTCCCAAGTGCAGACACATTCTGGGCAAGCCGAAAGAGGTTCCGAACATCAACAACGTAGCGCTGAATCGAGTGGATGAGAGCTAGCTCCCTCTCAAAGAGCGGATTCATCGCAATCGGTTGTTTCAATGCGACTGCATGATTGACATGGTGGATAAAGTGCTGATGCCGACGACGCTGCTGCCGTTTGTAGGAGAGGGGGAGAGGTGTGACGATGAGGTGTGCAAAGGGATCGCGAAGTCGCTGGCGAGCTATATGAATACGTTTAATTTGACGACGTTGTCGAGACGAGCGACGAAGCGCTCGTTTTTATTTGTTTCGCAGAGGGAAGGAGTGGGAGAATTTGTACCCAAAGAGATTCGAATCAGCGAAGATGAAAAGGAGAGCCAGGTTGAGAACGAAAACAACAATGAAAAGGAGGCAGAATCAAATGCAAACCAGCCTCAAACGCAAACGCAAACGCAAACGCAAACGTTAACGCTAACACCGACGCAAACGTTAACGCAAACGTCGACGCAAACGTTAACGCAAACGTCGACGCCAACACCAACGCAAACGCAAACGCAAACGCTAACGCCAACGCTAACACCAACGCCAAATGAATCATCAAACCTCACTCTACACAGTAAACCTACCAATCATCAAAGAGCGGTAGAAGAGGAACCTGCAGCTCCGCTTCTGCTGTATCGACGCTTTTCGTCGAGGGGCATTCAACGCGTTGGGGATTGGGTTTTTTGTTCCACGTAGAATTGTAATAGTTCACTTTTACTCAATCGAAATATCTCAAGTGGGTTAAAACGCGTATTCTTTATCGATCGTTGAGTCAGCAATAGTTTCAGTGGATCTATTCACGGAATCCAAAGGGTCGATTAGGACTTGTGGACATTGATTTCTTCAAGGACTTTACGGACCCTTCCATCTTTTCATTAATATATTAGTTTATTTAGTTTAGATATGCATGCATTGTTTTTGAGTTTGTTTTCTTCAAACAGGTGCTTTCCAAAAAACGTGCCTAAATTTTGATTACATATAATATATTATTTATTACTGAATGTTTTCTGCTGGTTCTGCACAATCTCTGTTGGACAGCATCAGTAATATTGATGTTCCAAAGGAGAGTGTACTCGTTTTGATTGTTTTGTTTTAGTGTAGTTGATGAACAAGGTGGAGAATGTATACAATTATATGTTTTTATTAAAGACGAATGAAATGATATCTGAGCTCCTCAATCGCTTATATGTCATTTTACGTAAAACTCCGATTTCATTCCAAGATGATGTGAACTACAAAATACGAAGGTACCTGTTATTCCAAAAATTCTGATCCACAGCAACTTTTACAACATTTTGAAGAAATTAACCATGAAGAGATTAAACGATCCGAAGATCATAAAGATGATCATCGAAATTATATTTGAAGTAGATACTGAGTGTGTCTGTCACGTAGAACTTGTTTTCCGAGAATGAACTGAATGGTCGCATAATTATAGATATCTTATCGGGCTTACACAACTACTATAAGCTCATTCCGGAAAACTATGTCGATATGTTCTTCCGCTTCGTCGAAGCAAGTTACAGCAAGTTCAATCAATCCGCCAAATCATATCTCTCCACATACCAAGATTCCAACGAGCCGCTACAGAGCCAGTCCTCTGAGAAGTCCTCGCAGCAAGGCTCCGTTTTGTACAAGAATCTGTCTCCGGCTCCTGACGTTGCGCAGTCGTCCACTCCGATGATAACGACGGGTTCCTCGACGGCGACGACAACACCGACGACAACGGCAGCGACGACGACGACGACGACGACGACGACGACGACCGTGGATGAGCAGGAACTCACACGAAGCCGCTCGCTGTCAATCGATCTTCTGAACCAACCGACCTCGATTCTGCAAATCAGACACAACAACAAAATGACCGTACCGTTTGGGAAGCGGCGTGAGCGATAGAACAAACCGATCATTTCGGTGAAGGACTCGATCATCGTGCTGGAAAACCTCATTTCTCCAGTTCGCTATTTGTGGCAGACGTTTCCGAAGTGTCAGGAGGCGCACCGACGCCCGATGATGAGTGCAAATCAAGCAGGTTTATGATGCATAGACGCGCTCTCGACACTGTGGACCAATCCCATCTATCCTCCGCAAGGATCTGTGACGCAGTACCGGAAATATTTGGACGTTCTGTGCCACTCGCTGGACATGTACATCGCGATGTTCTGCCAAATGAACCAAACGGACAGCGAGCAAACGGACGCGATCACCGCCACCGCGATCCAGATTCTCAAATACTACCCGAAGGAATACGTTGCATCCTCGCCAAATCGATAATGCATAGTACACTTCGTGGAAAGGCGTGCTTCTCCTGCTCCATTTGCCGTCCCAGTATATGCCTAGTCCGGTTTGGAAAGCGAATCTCGCGTCAGTGATCGCGGGGGGTTTGCTGTTTCCGTCCGAACTGCAGCGACCCGACGAGAGCAACATCAACATCATCGGGCGGATGTCGCTTTTCAGCAACTTGTGCAAGTGTTACTTCCCGCATCTGGACTTGATGGATCGCCGCATCATCCTTTCGCAGTACTGCCAGCTGTTTGGAAGCAACCGAACGTATTTCCAGATCCAGTTTCGAGCGCTCTCCGACATCGATTCGGTTCTCGGGCATCTTCGAAGCAGTCTCGCCACGCATCCGCACGAGCTCTCCGACATTCTCTATTCGCTGCTCGTCGTGTTCGTTCGGAAGGCGGAAGACGTGCAGTCCTTCGTACAGAAAGGAAACCGTGCGTGCGAAGTGCGGCCACAGGTCTACCGCGACGAGTGCTCCAATGCGCGATTCAACGCCTTCATTCGCAACGAGGTCTACACGCCGCCCTCGCCTTCCTACGATCAATACGGAATGCACTTCGTGTACAACATCGCAAGCGTAGAACTCGGCGACATCGTCATCTACAACACACGCTCCGACATCTTCGATCTTCTTCTTCGTCTCCGCATCGTCATATGCCAAATCATCTCCTTCTTCAAGCCCCAAACCACCGGCATGCTCTCGACGGCCACCGGGGTTTCTTCGCTTCTGCGATCCCCTGCGCAGCCGACGCACGGCGTCGTTCAGAATCCCAACACGCCGATGCGTGTGGGCGTTCCTGGCGTTGCTGGTGTTGCGAATGTTGCGAATGTTCCTGGCGTTGCGAGTGTTCCTGGAGTTGCGAATGTTCCTGGCGTTCCTGGCGTTGCGAATGTTCCTGGTGTAACTGGCGTTGCTAGTGTTCCTGGTGTTACTAACGTTCCTGGTGTTACTAACGTTCCTGGTGTTCCTAACGTTCCTGGTGTTCCTAACGTTCCTGGTGTTCCTGGTGTTTCGCCCACGACGGGCGCGGGAGCGATGAATCCGAGCCTGGGCGGTGCGAATGCCTCGATGAATCCTCCTGCAAACGCGTCGCTCTCGATGAATCCAGGGACAACAACAAACGGAGCCGCGGAAGTCCCGCCTCTTCCCTTCACAGAGCGATTCGTCCATCTGATCTACCGATTTGTGATCGCGTTCTTCAACTGCGGCGAGCTGTACTGCGAGGAAGTCCACCACCCGCGGGAAAAGGTGCGTTTCGAGGAGGGTTGTAAGGGGTAGCTCGACAAACACATCCACCATGTGGCGAAAGTGATCACGACTCTTCCTGAAGTGGTCGCCCAGCGCGTGTTATCGATGGCAATGGAAGACATTTACGCGATGACGAAGAAGCACCCCATTTTCGTCGAGTTCTTCCACGAATTGGTGAAGAATTTGGAGTCGTTCCGATACACTGCGCGCATTCTGCTCGATTTCTTTTTGACGCATCTCTCCGAATTCGAAAAGAAGCGAGACGATGAAATCCCTGTGATTTTCCGACTCTTCCGAGAGTTTTCGTCGCAGATCAACCTCACATCGCGCGATGACAATAACTTTTTGCCGAGTTTACACCAGCTAATCATCGAATGCATGCATCACTTATACAAAAGCCAGCACTGGGATCGGTATTTGGATGTTTTGTTCGGTTGCTTCAGCATTCTGCATTATCATCCTCCCAAAGAACAGAGCATGATAACCAAACAAGTGTCCGATGAGTTGGAGGAATTGGAGAATCAAGTGATGGAGAAGCTCCTCCAGATCACGCAGAATTGCACGGAGAGTCCAATTCGCGAACGGATTTTCGAGATTGCATTCCGCGTGTCGTTTCGATATCGAAACAAGATTTTGTTCTGCGTGAAAGCACTCGCAGGTCCGGACACGCTTCAGCAAAAAGGTACAGTTGGGTTGGGCGTGTGAGGCATAGCGTTCACCTTCTTGGAGCAGATGATTGAATACAAGTCGATCGACCAGGTGTACACGTTTCTGCAGCAGGAAAGCATTCGCGAAGACTTCGTCTCTTCGGTCTACTCCATTCTGCACAGCTCTTCGATTCTCTCCGCGAAGGTGCTGAACATCCTCGCTCTCTTCGGAGGCCACATGCGCGCCGAATTGAAAGGCCGCGTTGATCTGCCCATTATGGATCATCAAGTGTCTTCGCTCGTCATTCAAACCCAGAGCGGTTCTTCCTGGGATATTCACATTTACGTGGAACTGGCGGTGAAGTTCATCGACCGCAATTTGATTTTCGAGCCGCTGGATTACTCCAACTCCAAGCTCTGCTTGACGTTGCATTGCTCCAGCGAGAGCATCAACAAGATCCGGTCGATTCGCGTCCACTTCAAGCAGGTAGCGCTGCAGTTGCTCGAGAAAAGCCTCCTGCTCTGCATTCATCCCAGCGGCGCCGACATACCCGCCAATTTCTCGCTCTCGATGGCGCTCCAATCCGCCTCGCAGCAGCTTCTCGCCTCGCAGCGCAGCGCAGACCCGTCGAAAGATCCTTCCCAAGCCAAATCGATCCGCGTGCTGAGCACCGAAGACATCATCGAATCGCTTTCCACGCTTTCCGACCAAGACCGATCGTTCTCTCTGAGTCTTCTGGGGCTTCTAATCGCGTGCAGCGATGTGGATATCAAGAGCAGAGCGCGCGAGCTTCTTGTGAACTATGTCGCATACTTTGCAGGGCTTTTCGTTGCCTATGCAACACCTGCGACTTCGTCGGCCTCGCGCTCCTTCACCTATCAAGCCAGCCAGAGTTCGTTCTTGGGTCCGAAAATCCCAGCCTATCCTCTGGGATTGGCGATCCTTCCCGATTCGTTAAACCCCTGCTTGCTTCTGCATGTCCTGGTTCTCTTCCTCCAACGAGACCAGAGCGTGGTCTCGCCGACCACCATCCTTGTGATCAACTTGCTGATCTCCCAGATTCGGCAGTTGCAGCCGGACTCCATGCTGTTGGAAGGCTTCTTACTGGAGAGTTTTCTGCGCGTTGCGTCGCAGGCCGAGATGCAGGGACACTGGCGATTGAAGGCGAATCTGCTGCCTGTGTATCTCCACATTACCACCATTCTTCCGGATTTCGCCCTGTCTAGAGTTAGTGGCCTTCTCATTCGCTTCGTTTCGCGCGTGCTGTCGGTGATTCCCACGGAGTTGGCCGTTCCGACGCAGGAGAAGGCCTTCCAGCTGATTTTCACGCTGCTGCGAAGAGTGTTCCACGTGCCAGTCGAGGATTCGTTTGATCTGGCTTTGGTGAATTGATTGTAGATTGACTTCGGCTTCCAATTCGGCTTCCAATTCGGCTTCCAATTCGGCTTCCAATTCGGCTTCCAATTCGGCTTCCAATTCGGCTTCCAATTCGGTTACCAATTCGGCTTCCAATTCGGTTACCAATTCGGCTACCAATTCGGCTTCCAATTCGGCTTCTGATTCTGGTGCAGCCACGAGTTCATCGAATCCGACTGTCTCCAACCCGACCATCACTCCTTCCAATTGCGCGAATTCGACTTGCACGCTCAAGTCAACCATTTCTTCCAAATCCCCAAGCACATCCAATACTTCAAAAGCTTCCACATCTCCAAAGACACCCAAGGATCCCTTGGCGATTACTCTCTCACCCGCTCTGCCTAATCCTTCGAACGCGCCTGAGGTCGCTCTGCTGATCTCCCAAGAAGCTTCGGTGATCGCTGAGAAGAGACAGGACTTCGTGTCAGTTGTGCTGGATGGGCTTCTCGGCCTGCAAAACACGCTGGCTCGGACGATGTACGACCTCATCGCCATCCTGGCGAAGACAGAAAACGCCTCCGTAGTGAATCAAGTCCTTCGCGAGCAGATTCGTCAGCGCAAGGAGTTCGAGCGCGTGTCGCAGCTGACGATCTTAATGCAGTGCAATACCTACAAAGCCATGGCGCAATGCCTGGAACTGGGCTTTTTCCAGGTGACCGACAAAGTCGCGGCGAACGTGGTGATGGAGGCGTCGAAGAGCCTTCCGCATATCAACAACTACGAGGCGTTGATTCGCAACTGCACGCCGTATGATTGTAGGGAAGAGAGGAGGGAGAGTAATGAATAGTTGACGATTCGGTGGGCGCGCCGCTTTTGGGAACCAGCAAGCAACTCTCCAGCGTGAAAGTGATTTTGCAACTGATCATCACTTACGTCGTGCTGCGTTGTCGCTTGAATCAAGTACGCTGCAGTGCTGACTGTGCAATGTAGAACGACAATCCCGTTGTGCATGACACGCTCTCTCTCGACGCGCCTCTCCTAAAGCACGTGATTCTGATTTGTGGATGCGCATCGGAGTCGCTGAGCTCGCTAGCCACTCCCATTCTCCCCTATCTCTACCAGTTATCCGACGAGGCACTGCGTCTCTCCATCTTCGATATCAATTCCTGCGAGGAAATGCTCATGAAGATGTCGCAGGAGATTTGCGAAGGGCGGAGCGTGAGCTTATTCGAGCTCTACCAGCTTCAGCGACTGCTTCCTTGCTGGGTGCAGAACAAGGAACGCTTGGCTTCCGCCGTGCTGAAAGCAGTGACCACGTTCAAAGACATTACGAAGAACACCCGGTCGCTGAAGGAAAACGCGCTTCTTTTCTTCATTCGATTGTTGTGGATCTTGTCCAAGCTGTCGCTTTCGGCCTCGCAGCTCCGCGATTTGTTCTTCTACGTGAGCTCGGCAATCACGTTCATTCTGGCGAATTGCAGCACCTTGGGATCGCTCGAGCGGATCGTAGACTTGCGTGACGCGTTTTACTGTAGTACAAACCTATTTCGGAGATCGCTTCTGCCAATATCGACACGTTGATGGAGCTCCTTTTCTCGATGCAAGGAAATTCTCTGACTCCGATGCTCATCGCGGATGAAGTGCTGTCCATCCTGTCCGGGATCTTCTTGTATACGAAATCGGATCTGTTCGTGATGAAATTGTTGCAGAACTGGACGCGATTTGAATCAATCACGACCACCTGCTACAAAGAAAACAACCTCGCTGCGACCTCCTCGATCTTCCAGCTTCTCAACGTCGTATCGCCTCCCTTCTTGTCTCACGCGTAGCTTATCTCCACCTCCAACCCAGAGCTTCTGCTTCAAAAGCCCGCCTTCCTGAACTTCATCAATCATTTCTGGCAGCTGATTTCGTCTCGCTTCGAAGTCCTCGCGCAATCCAGCGAGCGCCAGAACGAGCCCGTCCCCGCGGCTGTGCAATCGCGTCAGCTCGCAGTGGCTTCCGAGCGCTTGGACATGAGTCTGTCGAACATCTACGAAGTGCTGGTTTCGATTTACATCCGTCTGATGAAGCTGAAATATGTGAGAGTGGCCGAGAGTGTTCTGATCACTAGAATCCGTCGATTAGCAACCGATTCGCCTTCGCGTTCACAGTGAAAAGCGGGCTCTCGCTGCAGAATCTGGCCGACTACTACCAGCAGCAGCTTCCGATGATTTTGAGCAATGAGCAGCGCGCTGGGATGATGATGTGAGGCTAGAAAAGCGTGGTGAGGAATAGGGATCTGCTGGATATTCTCCGCGATAACTCGATCTCCGATCTGAAGAAGGAGAGCGTGGTGGTCGAAGCCATCATTCCCATTGTGGCCGCGTCGTGCAACAACCGTTCGCTGGATCTGAAGGTTATCTTCTCGGATACGTTCTTAGACGCGTATGTTCACGGCTATCTCAACTTCGTAATGCAATCGAGCGCGACGATCTCGAAATACTTGCTGGTTGCCATCCTGCAACTGAACATCGTGCTGTTCCGCCATCTCTACAAGCAACTTGGCGATTATGGGAAGGAAATGAAAGCGTTCGCCAATCATTTGTACAGTTCGGTCGATGATCGCGTGGTCAGCTACTCGCTGCTGTTTTTGTGCCAGTACTGCCGTTGCTGCGACGAGCGCGATCAGGCGTATCGCCTGCTTCTCAACACGATTCATTTGTGTGATAATCACTGCCAGGACGTGATTATGAAGGCCAGCGAATTGCTGAAGGAGCGTACGTGATTTGTGGTTTTGTGTGAATGTAGCGCTGCTCCGATTGGATCAGGAGAGTCAGAGCAAGCTGTTCCTGAGAGTGGTTCGGAACATCACGATGAACGAGCACTTCCTCAGCCAGCAGAAGCAGATTTTGAAGCTGGTGATGCAGCACACCGAGTTGTTTTACTCCGCCGGCGAGCAGCTCTTTAATAGTGTCTGGAACTTTTTGTATCGGTACTTCGAGTACTTGGAAGACGAGCTGCGCATTGAGGCGGTCTCGACGCTGACGGCGTTCTGCTTGCGAAGACAGCAGACGCCTGGCTACAAGCCCGATCCCAACAAGCAGCGGCAGATCAACAGCCAGCTTTGGTATCTCGCGATTCGGCTTTGCTGCTCTCGGAAGAATGCTCCGCTGAAGTTAAAGCAGAGCTTGGAGCTTGTGAAGTGCGTGTTGAGACTGAAGCCGCATTATCCGATCGTGCTGCCGATGCAGCTTTTGAATGTGGAGAAGTTGCAGGATAAGGAGAGCACTTACTCGATGTTGGTGCAGATTGTGGTGTTCTGTCTTCCGTATCTCAAGGAGGACTACCGCGAAGAAAACCTCAAGTTCATTCAGAAATGCGCCGAGTTTTTGATTGGGATTCTCGAGGAGCCGCTCGCGTTTTCTTCGCTGATTTACCTTCTCCCCGAGCTGTTCGCGTCGCTCACATCCAAATCCACAGAAGTGCAGACGTTCCTGGCGTCGCTGAAGGATTCGCTGTTTGCCGTTTACAAGAACGACGAAGCGCTCATCCAGAAGCAGAGTCAGGACAAGAAGATCCGGATCTATCACGTGCTGTATCTCATTCAACGAATCGTCAAGCGCGCGCCTTCTGCGCTTCCTCGCTTCCTCGGCGATTTGATGATCTGCTTCGGCAATCTTCTCAAGTTCAGTCAGAGCGTGTACACGAACTATTTCTGTCCGCGATTCGGCATATCAGAGAATAACGTGATCACATCCAGGTCGCTTTGTCGAGGGGGATGAACGTGTAGAAACAGCCAGCTCGAGATTCGCGGACTTCCGCCTACGCCCGTTCTAAACACGAGCGACATCAACTCCTCGATTCTGCTGCTAATGGACCTGCTTTGTTCCCACATCGGCGATCTTCACGATCATTTGTCGTCCTTTGTGAACCAGCTGCTGTATCTCTGCAACATCGCCAAGTCGCGAGAGCGCTACATCACCAAGCTGCTGCAGTACATGGAGAGCTGGATGGCCTCCGAAAAGGAACTCATTTCGCTGGAGTACCTTCAGAAACTGATCGGCGTGGTGAGTTGTGTGACGAATCTCGCAGAGAACGTGGAATACATGGGATTGATTCAGTGCTACTGGAAGTTTGTGTATGCGGCGTGCAAGCGATATCCGGAATGGAAGCTTCTCCTAAAGCAGCCTGCTCCCAATCTTTCGGGAGTGCGACTGTGGATGGCGCGCGCGATGCTGGACGCCGTGATCCGCGGCGCGACGATTTCGAACTCCGAGATCCGCTCTCGCTTCCGCCCATTAGTGTACTCCATTCTGCCGGACGGGCTGTTCCAGCGATTGGTGCTGCTGTTCTCCTATCCGGGGCCCGAGAAATGGCAGAGTCGAATCCAAATCAACGCGTCGCTGCAGTGGCTTCCCTGGCTCGTCGATGTTCTGCTCACCTCCCTCATGGAAGCCGGCACCGTGCAGCTCGGAGCCTCCATGCGTCGCCTCCCCGCTCTCCCGATCGAGTTCATCTCCGTGGACGGGGAGTCGGCTTCGTCGCGGTCTTCGAATTCGCTGCTGAGCCAGCTGCTTCCGCTGCTTCGACGCTCCGTCTCGCTTCCGACGCCCGATCTCACGAACAATCTCATCGAATTAGCGTACGGCGATTCGCGAATCGCTTACAAGTACCCTCATCCCGAATCCTCTCTCATTGCAGACTTTGGGTCGACCTCTTCCCCCTCGCCTGGCGATCCTTCTCCACCTCCCAGCAGATCGAGCTGACGCACTGCATGGTGAAGTTCATGAGCTCGGACAGCCACCAGAAAACGATCGTTCCCGCCTGGGAGGAGCTCGACCACGACTTCAAGCAGTGGGGATCCACGTGCACGCTCCCCTACTGCCAGCAAGCCAAGTCGCGCTATGGAGACATCACGACGACGCACGGCTCGCAAGCTCTGCTCGAGGGAATCATGCGTTGCGAGCCGCTTCCTCGCCTTCCTCCCATCGTGTTGCTGCACTTAACGCGCTTTTGCGGATGCGGACCACAAGCGTCGGTGTTGCTGGAGCGGCTGCGCTCGGATTGCACGTCGGAGAAGGAGAAGCGGTCCTTCACTGCGTGCCTGGAGAGTGTTTATGTAGAAAAGCGAGAGAGGACTGATGGATAGAAGGAACTGAACGAGCTGGACGCCTTCGCGGCCATGATCAAGTCGATGAAGCTCCCCGAATTCCACAATGGAATCGTGCTCGAGCGGTTCGGGCGGTACAACACGGCGCAGCTCGCGTATCTCAAGGGCCTGCGGAACCAGAAGCTAATCGAGAACGCGGACGCGCTGCGCACGTTGGAGGAGCGGTGGAAGGAGTGCGCGTACAACCTCCGTTTGTACCAGTTGCTCTTCACGTACGGGAAACTGAACAACGACCACATCGTGCTGAGCTACTGCTTCACGCGCGTGAATAACTGGGAGTAGGTTCTTTGGATCCGGTTCCAACGCAGCGAGTACAAACGCATGGTGACCTTCATGGTTCCGAAACTGTCGTCGAACAATCTCGAAGTGCAGCTGATGATCAATCGGTACTATCAAATCACGCAGCTGGGCAGCGGAACGAACGTGCGTCCGCCCACCATCCTCACCGACATGGTGCTTCGCTCGTACAAAGTGCTTCCGCACCAGCCCGTGAACCAGCACGACCTTCTCTTCCACGCGAACTGTCTGCAGTTCGATCTGGGCATGACCTACCACTTCGTGAAGCAGGGTCCCGTCAAAGGATTCACCGACAACCTCCGCATGCCGCTGAAGAACCTCACGATCAACACGCTCAATCCGTGGGATCCCCTGCGCATGTGCGAGGAAGTGATGAACTGGAGAAGCAGTTTCATCACGCAGTTCGATCAGCGAATCCCGCCAGATATGCCGCACTGCCCCATTCCTTTGTCCTCCTGGTCGCTGCTTCTCTCGCGAGCGGCGCGCGCGCAGAACCTTCCCGAGATCGCGTATCAGTACATTATGTCGCAGCCTCCCGACTCGTCGTCGCGCTATGACTCCTTCGAAACCTGGGCGGAGAAAGTGTGGGTCAGTCTGGATCTCAACACGCTGGACGGGCAGATCTTCAAGGATCCGGAAGTGAGCCAGCCGGAGAATCTGAAGGACAGCCAGCTGGAGACGTTGAACTATCTGAAGGGGCTCTACTTCCAGAAGAATCGGAACATCAGCGAGGCGATCAACTGCTTCAACCGCGCTTCGAAGGGCCTCAAAGTCTGGGAGTCGTTCTCCTCCATCTTCTACCAGCGCTGGAAGGAGCACGGCGAGTCCAACGACGCCAATCAATGCATCAAGTCCTGCATTCATCAGCTCTGCCAAAGCAGCGACGTGACCAAACCCATGATGCGGCTTCTCCACATCGTTCTGTTCTCCTTCGAGAACCAAACCATCAGCACCAGTGCTCTCAACAATCTCCCGCAAGTCCCTACCCTGCACTGGATCCACTATCTCCCCGTGCTGCTGTCTCGTCCCACCGAGACGCAGATGTACTTGTTCAATCACGTGCTGCGAAGCATCATCCTGGAGTTCCCGCAGATTATCTTCTATCCGCTCTACACGCTGTGCCAGTCTCTCGGAATGCCTACGGATAATCCGTATTACCGACCTACGACGCCTCTCCATGGCGCTGTCGTGGAGCCAGCGGTACCTTTGTTCTTCTCGCCTAATCTCTAGTCGGCGCAGCTTGCATTGACAGGTCGTGCGAGCGAAAAGACCGTCCCGATCAACGTTTCCGATGTCGATTCTCCTCACTTGTAGACCATCTACTTCTTCTGGATCATCATTCTCTCTCACTACCCCCACGTCTCCCAACTGCTTCTCTTCCTCGACACGCTCTACTCGCTTCCCCGCGATCCCTACCGCGAGCTCCTCGCCTCCGTCGATCGCATCCTCAGCTCGGCCTATTCCGAGGTGGCTTCCAGCGGTCCCTCGGCGCTCTCGCGTTCCGTCAGCGACGCCATCAAGCAGCGCCTCGACAGCGTGATTCTCGCCACCTTCAGCTCCAAATGGGCGGTTCCCTCGACCTTCGCCTTCATCGAACAATACGAAAAGGCCTTCCTCTCCGACTTCGCCTCCTCCATCGTCACTTCCGACGGCCTCGTTCCCAACGCCTCCTTCCCTTCTTCGCTCCAAGCGCTCATCCAGCGCCTGCTTCTCTGGAAGGACTTCCTTCGCTCCGAGATCAAGCGCGATCGCCCCAACCCGAACGCCTTCTTCGGCTGCAAGTTCCTTCCCAACATCCTGGAAGTCCCCGGGAAGTTCCTCTCCTACACCAACTTCTACCGATCGCTCCCGACCGTGCAGAGCATCGCGCCCGTCCAGCCGCGCCTCTACCTCGACCGCCACGGCTCGCGGTATTTCTCGCTGACCGACGAGCGGAGCCACGAAGCGCGTTTCTATTTGGAGCAAGTCAACGGGATCGAGCTGATTCTGGAAGAGCGCGTGTTGGCGCAGCAGATCTACTTCGAGAAGATCTGCTTCGCTTCCCCGCCGATCCAGTCGCGCCATCTGCACGCTCCGCTGCCTTGCTATGTGAACATCGGGCCCACGCTTCGACTCGTTCGCTCGGATGCGTCCATGGTGTCCTTCGAAGGCGTTTATCAAAGCGTCCTGCAAGACACGTTCGACAAGGAGCAGCTCACCTTCGCCTTGCGGCTTTTCTTCGCCAATCACTCCGATCTGCCGCCAAGCGACGCGATGAAACCCCTCATCGCCTCTGTTCCCCGCGAGAAGCTTCTATCGAGCGTGGTGTCGAGCGACACGCTGACGTCCTTCGTGTATTCTCTGCGACGCTTGGGTTCCTGGATAGATTCAATCGACTCGCGAGCATCAGCGATTTCTACGTGTTCCGAAGCGAATTCGCGCGGCACTACGGCTACTCCCAGTTCATTCAATACCTCTTCGCGTTCGTCTCGTTTTCTTTCGGTCACACGCAGGTCTCCGATGAATCGCCCGGCGCATTTGTTGCTGAATCTCCGCACAGGCGAAGTCACCGCGCTGAACGTCCATCCGAACTACCTGTCGCATGAGCAGGGCTACATCGTGCAGGAGCCTTCCTCCGTCCCGTTCCGCCTCACGCGCAACGTCTGCGCGTTTATGACGGAGTTCTACGAGGAGGGAAGCTTCCAGCTGGCGACGAGCGCGTACGCTTTGGTAGGAGCGAAGGAGGGCGATGAGGCGCAGACGTTCAAGCGGAACGAGGAGATGCTGCAGGTGTACGCGAAGATTTTCGAGCGGGATAATATGCGGTTGCTGCTGAAGCCCACGGTGATGGGGGAGACGCGGGACTTCGCGTCGAATAACGTGGATTCGTTTGTGAAGAGAGGCCTTCGATTGGCGCCGAATGTGGATTTGACGCCGTTGCAGGAGAGAAAGGAGGATGTGGATCGAGGGATTGTGGAGGCGGTGCAGCAGAGCAAAGAGATGCAGAACTTGCTGTCGATGTCTCCGTCCTTCTGCGCCTGGTTTTAGTCATGAAATTGTGATGGAGTGTTTGTTTGAAGAAGGATTTGGAGGTGAAAGTGGAGTGGAATGGATTGTGTTGTGTTTTGATGAATGACTTAGTAAAGGGATGACAGGACTGGGGAAAGTGAGAAGGAAAAGCAAATCAATGTGGAGATATGTGTGAATGTAAATACGAAAACAAAGAGAAGAACAATAGTGACAAGCTGACTGACATTAGACCAAGAGTTTAAATCAATGTGAATTGTTATTCCATTCATTTATCCTTTCATTCAATCATTCATTCATTCATTCATTCATTCATTCATTCATTCATTCATTCATTCATTCATTCATTCATTCATTCACTCACTTCCTTTCCAACAAACAATCTCATCTCTTTACTCTCTCTCCACACACTTCCAACGCATCATTTCTCCCGCCTTCAACGGCACCACCACCGAGTCTCCGAACTCGTAGCTCTCCGGCACCTTCCACTCCTTTCTCTCCAGCTCCACGAACTCTTCATTCCGCGGCAGTCCATAAAAATCGGCTCCGTTCTCCCTACGATTCGCTCCCTCGCCCTTCCCTACGCCGCGAACGCCTCCAGCTTATCCAAACACCCGTTCGCTTCGAAGATCTCCGCGTACAGCTCCAGGCTCAGAAACTCGCTGAAGCATCCAGCGCAGGCCTTCTTGCATTCCTTCGTCTCTCGCACGTGCGGCGCGGAATCGGTTCCCAAAAACAATCGCTTGCAGCCCGACTGAATCGCTTGGATCAGCGCCTGGCGATGCTCCTCGCGTTTCAGAATCGGCAGGCAGTAGAAATGGGGCTTCAGGCCGCCGACGAGGAGTTCTATTCGATTAGGAAGGAGGGAAGGAGGCACGGTTGCGATTGTACATCAGATGCTGAGGGGTGATGGTTCCTCCGACATTCGCACCGCCGTTCAATACGAATTCGACTCCCTGCTTGGTTGTAATGTGTTCCATGATGATCTTTAACTCCGGAAGATCTGCATGGAGAGGTTTCAACACGGACTCGACGAAAGCAGCCTCTCGATCAAAAATATCGATCGACGGATCTGTTGCCTCGCCATGAACGCACAGTGGCATTCCCAACTCTGCCATTTTTCGCTACTCATTAAAAAGCTCCATTATCATTACTAGAACACTGTAGACATTATGGATATCGGTAACGCCATTGTCACTGTTCGTTGTCGCTCCAGCAGGGTAATACTTGCAAGCATACACTATTCCACTCTTTTTGGCCAGTTCAATTTCCTCCGGCGTTGTGTGGTCCGTGAGATATCTTCGTAAAATGCAAACAATAGAAGTACAGCGTCATTAACAACTGTAAATCACAGTTCTTGGGGAAATTGGCTTCGATTCGTTTCTTGTACTCTCTAGCCTACAATTGAAGGTTCCTGTTATAGGGACTCTTTCCACAGTGGTAATAGGATCGGGCATAAGATTTGGCATAACTAGGAAACGTTTATAGATCGTAGAAACCTTTGCTAGCGACCTATTGGAAACATGAGCAAGAAACTACTACACCATATTCTTTCCATCACGGAGATGGATGTGGAAATCATCCGGACGTCGAATTCGAATTCTCTGCATCAAAAAACAAAAACAAATAAAGATAGTGTTGTGGGAATCGAACGAACGAGATGGAATTCAATCAATTTGCTTTTTCTTTTTCCTGATTAATATGTAACATATTATTGATTGCGAAGAAATTTAGATATCAACGTATTGTGAGAATATGGAATTAATGCAAGTCAAAGGATTGACATAAATGACAATGCACTCAAACAAATAGAGGTTAATCCATTTAATATAATTTGATGAACTATTCTATCTATTTCAGCAAATGGAAAATAGTTAGAATTAGAAAATAAAACCAAGAAAATGAAGTGAATGAAAAACTGGAAAATAACGTTTTTACATATAATAATGCAAAACATTGCGGAATTGGTCAATTCCCTTACCAGTGACTATCATATTGATAGTTCCATCATCCAATATGTGCAAACCTGTGTGGATGAAGAATGGAAAGTGGATGGCTGGATTTCACTCATATTGAGTAATAGAGAATGTGTAGTATTGCAATTCAATAATGGAGTATTCTTGAATCAAGGATTTGTCCTCAATGATGAAAAAGTGTTGAAAGTGATTGGAAATCATCAAATTGGTGCTATTTCATATAATGAAGAATTCTTGGTAAAAGGAATCGTGGATTTGGATCATGGAAGTCGATTTGAAGGATTGGTATTGGTAGAAAACGAAAAAGAAAACGAAGGTAAAATAGGAATTCCATTTGGATATGGTGAAATGTATGATGATGATGGATTCTTGATGTACAAGGGCATAATGATCAATTGGAAACGATTTGGATATGGAACGAGTTATCATAATAATGGATGTATTGAATATGAAGGATATTGGTGTGATGATAATTGGTTTGGAATTGGAAAAGTGTTTGATTTATCAGGAAAGTTTGTAAAAGAATGTGAATGGTATAATGGAATCGAATGTGATACTGATGAAAAATATGAAGGAGATGGCAGCAAACCAAAGAATATTGGAATCAAATATTTGAAACTGAGTAACAATTGTGTATTGGTTGATTGGGATGTTTCCTTGTTCCACAATTTGGAATCAATTGAAATCGGGAATGAATGTTTTAAATCAGTGCAAACATTCAAAATCGATGGATTGAATCGATTGAAAATCATCAAAATCGGAAACAATTCATTTACCCAATATAAGAACACATATGGAGGGAATGAATCGAAATCATTCCACATATTGAATTGCGGATCATTGGAATCGATTGACATTGGTGAATTCAGTTTCAGTGATTTTGCTGGAGACTTTGAATTGAAGAATCTGCCACAACTACAATCCATTCAAATTGGAGCAATTGAAAGTGATTCATACAATTTTTATCATAGTTCATTTATAATTCGAGGTAAGCAATGATATGATATTGAATATTTGGGTAATGCATAGATCTTCCAAATCTACAATCCATTACAATGGGTAAATATACATTTTGCCTCTCTTTATCAACAATAATCGCAAGTATTGAATGAATTTGAATGAAATCATAAATTTAGATCTTCCAAATCTAACATCCATTCATCTTGGCTGGTGTGCATTACAAGGAAGAGAATATGACGAATCATGCTCCTTGATAATGCGAAGTATGAAAATGAAATGATTTGGAATAATTGAGTGTAGATCTCCCCCTTTTTTCATCGTTCCAAACAAACGGAATGTGCTTTTATTATACTGCAAATCTTGAATTGGAAAGTATTAGGAATCATTGGATCCTGATATGATTTAGATATTCCAAATTGCAGAAATGTTTGGGATCCATCTTCATTTACAAATGTCGTGTCACATAAAATTAGCAGTATTCTTTGTCCATTTATATTTTTATATATAATAGATGTCTGCTCCTCATTATTTCCAAATGTATATAACATTGATACATTTCCTTCTATTGAATCAACTGCTACATCCATTGTTCTTGAACCATGGACATGCAATGATATGGAATTTGAATTCTTCGATATCAGTCGATTTACTCTGTTAGAATCATTAGACATTGGTAGTAATAGCTTTGCATTTGTGAAAATGTTCAAAATTAAGGCTTTGTCAAGACTGAAAAGTCTGAGAATAGGAATACGATCATTTACTGAGCGAAAAGGTAGTTTTGGAGAAAACAAATCGAAATCCTTCCACATTTTGAATTGTGAATCATTGAGATCGATTGAAATTGGCGAATTTAGCTTCAGTGATTATGCTGGCGAATTTGAGTTGAAGAATTGTCCACAATTACATTCTTTGAAGATCGGATCAATAAAAAAGGATTCGTATAATTTTTATTATAGTTCATTTGTGATTCGAGGTATTGATATGAAATCAGCAGTGATGAATAGATCTTCCGGAATTGAAGTCCGTTGAATTAGGAACGAAAGCCTTCAGTAGTTCGCAAACTGTGAGAATTGAAAGTAAAGAATATGAGTGAAGCTGAATCATCAGAACTCCCTAAATTGCATTCTATCAATCTCGGTATGTTTTCTCTTTGTGGAAGAAGAAACGACCCATCTACCCGTTTGATCATGACAAGTTGGAATAAATTCAAAGACTTAACAAAATAGATCTTCCTTCCCTCTTATCCATTATTAATATTCAAGGAAATAGTTTTTCCTATTACAACACCGTAGTATTACAGAGTAAGTGAGGAACGTGTATGCTGGCTCAATATGCAGATATTCCGAATCTTACAACTTTGACCATTCCTTACTCATTTGCATCAGTTCAAGAGATGTCAGTATCGAGTAAGCACCAAGGATAATTGTTAACAATAGAATTATCCTCTGCATTTTGCACGTTTTTGAAGGGTACTCCGGGATATCATACAATCAAATTGAACGACTCGTCATGCAAGAATTGTACTATTTTTTAGAATTAGAACCTGTTTGTTTTTACATATGTATTTGGGATAGAATCTGTCTTGATGGCAAATAGGGGTTGTTTGTTGTCATAGAACGTGTTAATAATAGAATTTCTAAAATATATATTACTCATTACCGATTATGAGAATATAGAGACGTTATAACAATCCTCATCCGTGATATCCATTTTTAGGCTCATTCCATTTGCTTATCAAGGACCTCCTTACTTTAACAACATAAATATGTTCCAATTTCATGTTTTCTACAGTACTCCACTGAATAACTCAATGTCTCTGTAGTGTGCAATAAAAATCCTATTTCCCTTTCTCCATCCTATCGGTTAATTCGTTCTGGCTGTTGTAGTGTGTTTCCGTTTTTGTATGGCAACATACGCCACGTATCTACATTGATCACTTAGTATCTTGCAACAAATGATATAGTAAAAAAGAATTTTTAAATTTTAAACTCATTTTAAATATTGCTTTATCCTGTGGATAGTTTCATCTTCTTTCGATTTAGCAAATTGAACGCAGTAATCGTTTTCAAAAACTGTAAGAATTGTTTTAGACTTACCGATTCAAAGAAATCTAGTGATCTACCCTTGGTGAGTATAATCTCATGAACTTCATGATATCCGACATTAATAATTATGGAAAAGACGCTTTAGTACGGTTATTTTACTAAAACGATGCTCCACAATAAATCGATGTATTACGTTCCGCTTACGTCATATTTCTTTGTTTACTTCAATGAGTGAGGTTTTAAGGCATATTCACTACCACGCTATTATTAATAATGGATTTTTTAAACGAACTAGACCTTCCATATTGCACAATTTTAAATTTTCTATCCAATGCTACTCCGGCTATCCAATTTTAGACGCGTTTGTCTTTCTAGGAATAATGAAAAGTTCGTTCTCCAATCACATTTATGCACAAAAACAGCGAGTCGTGGTATTTATTTTATATCGATAAAGTGGATTTTAGTAGATTTTTGTTATGATCACTCCACTTCTGTTGCTTTTTGTTTTTGCGCAAATAGTTGTTGGAGAAATAATATGTGGAGCTGGACAGACGTATGCACGATTACTAATGCATTGTGAAGCTGCTTGCAATGAGCAAGCAGTGTCAATTTTGTCGGGAAGTGAAGTTGTTTATTTAAGCCCGATGTATATAGAATATGTAGATTCTGACACGGAAACCTGTTTAAAGTCATCTGTGAACAATCTGTATACTATGAATTTCACGGACACACAGAATGATGGCTGGTATCCGGGGTCGTTTTTGATTGTATATGGGAAGTATGGTAATATTTTCTATAAGTATTACCAGGTCAGTCCCACATACGAAACTCATCTTCTCTCTCTGCATTATGCTTTAAATTTAAACGAGGTTTGGAAAATATCGGAAAGCTATTATCCAGGATGGAATACCTATTGGTTTGATGATAGTGCGTGGAGTGAAGAGCAATTAGGAGTTCATTTTGGGAACTATTTAGTTACGCAGTACTTTCGGAAACCCTTTGCGGGAATCGACGGTATGGCATCATATGAAGTACGTCTGAAGTATCGATTTGGCGTTGTGGCTTATATCAATGGAATCGAAGTGTTTCGTGATAATATGCAGGAGGGACCAGTTACACCAACCACAACATGTTCTTCCTCTTATCAGGTGTCTGAGTTCCATGGATTCATTCGTCCAGGGAATGAAATAAGTCATACGCAGAGCATTCTGGCCGTAGAGATTCACTTTGCGCTTATGAATCAAACATTATTGGACTTTGATGCTTTTGTCGCCTTTATGGCTCCTTCTGTGTTTGAAAGCAATTGCATCGTTTATCCATATCCAATGGACATTACTATTTCTGATAGTGGTGTACAGAATCCGGCCGCTATTTTTGATTTTGATACTTCATCCCGTGTGATACTGGATTTATATGCAAACGATACTTACACTTGGACGATGACAGTGCCCTCCTCCATATGGCCGCTCGTGAATGGGCTGCGCTATTATTCAGCGTCTTCTATCAATGGTTTTCGACACGCTGTTTTTGCTGGTGTAGATAGATCGGCGGTTCATCCATTGTTTACCTTGCGCGACTTGATTCTTCAAGACAATGTATATTATAATTTCAATTCTTACTTTAACACGAGTATCTATAAGCAATTTCACTGGATCGTCTATGATTCATTTAGTAGTATATATATGGAACACGAGATCACGCCGATGATCTGTCGGACAGTTGTCCCTACTTCTCTCGAGCTCCGAGGCACTGACTTTGAAATCTTTCGAGATCTGGGAGCGGTGCTAATCCGCCCTGTCAACCTCGATTTTTCCGATTGCGAGCTCTCCCAAGCCCTGCCTGCAGGCTTAACGTTCAACGCGGATGGCTGCACGATTTCGGGGACTGCCACGGAATCGATGCCGCGAACCGAGTTTGTAAAGACGTCCAATGCCGTGTATCCTCCTGTGTCCGGAGCGTTTAACCTCACAGTCCGTGTTTGCACGGGAACGGTGTTGCAGGTTCACCGCGTCTATAAGAGTGGTGCGGCCAGCGAAGGATTCACTGTGTACAACGCGCTCGATGAGCAGAACGTGTACTATTCCGTTCCTGTGCAAGGAAGCCAACGAGATGCGGATGATACGAAGGTTTTCATTTGCTCTGAATCGAACCAGATCGGAGTCGACCTTATTTCATCTATGGGTGCATGGAATACAGGTTCCTTTCTGTATATTGAGTATCTTCTGGACGATGAGCAAACCGTAACGCTTCTTCGAGCGCACTATGATTCCTATTTGGGGCTGAGCACCTCGTACACCCTGACAGTGAATTTTCCCATTCGTCCTTTTGAGGAATGGCATTATTACACTGCTGGCGACGTTCCCGATTCCTGGTATTCTGCCGAGACGAGCGGATGGTCGAGCGCGTCGAAGGGGCACTTCACTCCGTTCACCAACCGCGTGCAGCTGTACAAAAAGACGTTCTCTCTGGACTCTCTGGAGAACGTGGCCGGGTTCATGGTGTCGGTGCAGTACCAGTACGGCGTTGCGATCTACCTGAACGGAATCGAGGTGTTCAAGAACGGCATCACGGAGGTGAGCTCGACGGCGACGATCAGCAACATCTACCCCGCCCTGACGTTCCACAGCGTGACGCTGCCGGTGAAGACGATGATCGTGGACGAGCAGCCGTCGGTGACGTATTTGCAGAGCGGGTCGAACACGATCGCGATCGCTCTGATCGCCAACTCGGACACCAACGTGAACTCCACCTTCGATGCCGCTTTGATGCTCCTCGAAGATGCTCAGTCCAGCCGGGTGTTTTCGTATTCTGTGAGTTTTGAGGGCGCTGAGCAGGTAAGTAGTAATCCCTTCGGTCATTCCCACGATTCCTATTTGAGCTCCCGGGAGTGCGGAGAGAATTCGATCGTCATCACGTTCGACAACGATCGTCGCGAATGGATCTCGTCTGTGCTTATCCAGGTGTACGCTGATGACATTAAAACCTACCCTCGCAAGTTCTCCGTCTTTGCAAAGAACCAGGCCGATCTGGAGTGGACCGCATTGGGCAGTTATGAGAATCTCGGCTGGTCGCTTTCCGGCCAGACCAAGAAGGTGTGGCTGAAGAACAACAAGCCCTACAACCAGTACAAGTTCGCGAACTTCGGAACGGGCGACAGTACGAGTTGTCCTTGGAAGCTGAACCGAATCGACATGCTCTCCGATAACCTGAATGTGAACATTCCCGATCTGACCTATACCGAAATCAATCCCTTTGTGAATATCGAGATCGCCGAGGCCTACCCGAACTCGAACTTGTACTACGAATTCTCTGTGAATCCCGAGCTGCCCAACGGCATCCACCTCTGCCCCGTTTCTGGAATGATTTATGGAACTGCGACCGAGGGAAGGGATACGCAGACGTACACGATCTCAGCCCGCAAGGCAACGGGAGAGGCGACGAGCGTTCAGCTCAGTTTTGATGTGGAGGTGTGCACTGGAGGTCGTTCGCTCATCACCGTGCGCATGAAGGTGGACTCGTACGTCTCCGAAAACACCTACGAGCTCTACAAGGGTCGCGGAGACGGAGGCGAACTGATCACCTCGGTGGACATGATGCCTGTCGCCAACTCAATCTATTTCCTGGACAAGTGTCTCAACGACGACATCTACACGTTCTACGCGGCCGATTCCTACGGAGATGGCTGGGACGTGACTGCGGGATACATGTTCACGGTGGATGTGGGCGCCACCATCTTTGAGGTGAAGGCCGTCCCGTCGGGCCAGAAGCCGGTGCGCGTGCCGACGTCGTTCTCGTCGTATCTGCCCTTCCAGATCAAGTACAGCGAGTGGATGGTCGCCAAGGTGAGCTCGCCTCCCGCCGACTGGACGTCTGTCTCGTACAGCGGCAGCGAGTTCCAGCCGATGAAGGCGGCGGAGATCGGCGCGAGTCAGTACGTCACGACCTACATCCGAAAGACGTTCGAGATTCCCAACCTCGACGACTACCAGGTGCTGAACGTCCGCATTCTGTACGAGGGCGGTGTCGCTGCCTACTTTAACGGCAAGCTGGTCGCTCGCTTCAATCTCGAGAAGGACTTCAAGGAGAACACGCTGGCAATGTCGGTCCACGACACCCAAACTTTCTCGAGCTTCCACATCATCCTCCCCATCATGGACGCCGTGGTCGGCACGAACGTGCTTGCCTTCGAAGTCCACGCAGCTCCGGACTCAGCGAACCCGGTGACCTTCGATGCGACGGGAATCTTCGGAGTCGAAGACTGCTCTCTGGTCCTGGATACGTTCTCGTCGATCACTGGAAAGACTCTGTACGGAAAGGATGTGAAGGACCTGTTCAAATTCGAGATTGGCCAGCTCGGTCAGATCGACACTTTTGCTGGCAACGCGATTGAGTGGACGGTGGAGAATCTGGAGGGAACCGTGTTCAACAGCTTCGGCTTTTTGGGCTCCAGCCTGTCCACCTTCAGCTACTCTCTGGAGGGCACGCAGAACGCGGGCGAGGAGAATCTGAACATGTTCTCGGTCGTGGACGAGCCCGTCTTCAGCCGCCAGATCATGCGCAAGGACTCTCCGCTCAACTACCTCCCCTTCAAGAACTTCAGATGGGTGGTGGACGCGAAGGGTCCCGGCAATCTCCAGCTGCAGACCTTCCTCTTCTACTATTGCAAGACCTCCGGAGAAATCTGTGAGGGAGACGGCGAGTACCCTGCCGTGGGCGAGGGCCAGTTCTCCCCTGCGTTGTGCGAGTACGGATTCACGGGATACAAGTATCGCGAATGCCACAACGGCGTGCTGGGCGAAGTGATGACGGAGTACTGCACGTACAAGATTCCTTCCGATTTGGAGTACCCGATGCGTACCGTGGAGATCGTGAAGGACGTCAAGATGAAGCCTATGGTCCCGACCTACAGCGAGCTGATCACCAGCTTCCGCATCAACAAGGAGCTCCCGCGCGGACTGAAATTCGACAACGTGACCGGTACGATCTCGGGCACTCCCTTGGAGGAGACCACGCTGAGCGAGTACACGATCGTGGGCGAGAACCCCGTGGGCGCGGTGCAGACGATCATCAATCTGTCGGTGCGGAAGGGACGATGCATTGGCGACGGCAACTTCCCCACGACCAACGTGGACGAGGAGGCCGTGTACGACTGCGCGCTGCTGGGAAGCTTCGTCGGCACGCAGAAGCGAATCTGCAAGCTGGGAGAGAGCGATGGCGAGTGGAGCCGAATCAGCGGAATGTGCATCTCCATCGTCACTCTCGTTCTCATCATTGTGGTGGCGATCGTCGTGTTATTTGTCCTTATTGTCGTCTTAATCCGAGTCACCCGCAGGAGAAAGGCTGTGCATGGCGTGAAGGCCACCTCGAAGACGACGACCACTCCTAAGAACAAGAACAAGGAGAAGGCCGCCAAGACGAATAAGGTGAAAATCTAAGCAGAGAGCGATTGATCACCCATCGATCTTCGATGGATGAATCAATCAATGAATCGGTCGATGGATCGAACGAATGAGGATCGTGTTTGTTAATCATTCGTTTTTTCTTTCATTGTCTGTTTGTTGCCTCAAACATCCCATCACTCCGCGAGCACTTCGTCGATCGTCATCTTCCCTCGCTGGTTCAGTCGGCACAGATAGCGCTCCATCTGCTGCGCGAACGGGTCTTCCTCGATCACCACCACCTCGTTCTGGTCCCACACCTTCTCCAGCGCGCACAGCCACACCAGCTGGAAATAGTCATAAATGCTGAGCTGTCTCTCCAGCAAGCTCTCGATCTCCTCGATCTGCTGCTTCACCGGCATCTCCAAGTACTTCTTCGCCGCCTCGAACACCAGCAAATAGTGCGCCAGCACGAGCTGCTCCGACCGCATCTGCGCGTCACCCCGCCGTTCCCTTCTCCTACCAACGCCACCACATTGCGCCGATTCGAGAACATCGGCACGCTCTCGTCCTTCAGAATCGCCACGTTCTCCCCGATCGGCCGCTCATAGCTCGCCAGACGCATTCTGCAGATCGCCGCCAGCGCGCGCAGCACGCGGAACTCGTTCTGCACGGAGATGGGGCCGCGCACGCGCGAGAACAAGTCGGAATACGCCGCGTTGACCTCCGCTCGGCTGAACTCCGCGAATTCCTTCACCGTCATCATCAGCACGCGCAGCTGCCGTTAAGAAACCTTCACACTTTCAAAAAAATAAACAAAACAACAACAAAACAACAACAACAAGACAACAATAACAATAACAATAACAACAACAACAACAACAACAACAACAACAACAACAAACCCTAAAAGGATATGATTCCGAACACGGTCACCGTCCCCGCGTCGTCGTGGCATCGACTCAGATACACGTACCGCGCGTCCGAATGGTCGTAGTGCAAGTCTCCGTCGAAGTTCAGCAGGTTCGACGAGAACACCGCGCTGTGCTCGCAGATCCACTGGCTCCGACGGCTCAGCTCCGCGCCGAACGTCTGCAGCGACGGGTCCACCGGGACCATCGGGATCCCCGCGGTGAGCTCCTTCTCCTCGCCCGAATCCACTTTCTCCATCACGTCCAGAATAATGGAGTTCCAGAATTCCCCGCAATCCGCGTCCTCGTCGAGCAGAAACTCCTCCGGCGAGGCGGAAACGCAGTCCTCGGGGGTTTCGGCGTGCGGGAGGGTGTGGTATCTCCGCGGGAGAATGGCGATGGCGACGGTGTCGGGGGAGCAGAAGTTTCCGTCGAGGTTGTCGTCCTCGACGAAGCCGTAGGAGAAGAGAAGGCGCCGATTGTCGCGGCGGCCGTAGGAGTCCATGACCTGCGCGCCCTGGCGCAGATTGAGGAGAGAGGTGATGACGAAGGCCTTCTCTTTGTCGTCGTATTCCCAGGTGGTTTGGCGCGGGCGCGTGTGGTTGAGCATGTCGGCGAGCGGGACGAGGATGCCGTTGTTCAGCGAGTTGAAGAAGGAGCCGAAGTTGCGGCTAGAGTGGAGAGGAGCGAGGAGAGCGACCTGCCGATGAGAAGGCGAACGCGGAGGTATTGATCGAAGGGGTAGCGGCAGAAGAAGGAGTTCACGTCGCACATTTTTTGGTAGTCGCGGTAGATCTCGACCACGCGCGAGCGGATGCAGATCGACTAGGCGGTGAGAAGAGAAGGACGGAGAAGAGGTACGAAGTAGGAGCCGTGGAGCTGGTTGATCTCGCTGTTTGTCCAGATGACGGGGATGTTGCTGATGTCCTCCGGAAGGGTGTCGTAGTAGGGTTTGTAGAAGGAGTCCTCGTTCTCCATGTCTTCGAGGAGGAAATTGGCAAAGTAGACGTGCTTGTATTTCTCGAAATCGACGTTTTGTTCCCGCAGATTGGCGGACAGCTCGCAGTCCCTTCCCATATCGCAGGACATGATTAGTTTCTTTGGAATTTTGATAATTTTGGTTCCACGCTGTATATCACGATTCAAATACACCCCGCGCATCTATTGGAAACCACAACTAGCAAACCTGTACGCTTCCTCCCATCGAACACATATCTACACAATCAAATTCGGCTCCGTTGTCTTTTAACCACTTGAGAAATATTTCAAACTTTGGGTCGTCCACAATCCCCTTCTGAAAGGAAACAGAGGTTACGGAACGCCCAATCGGAGTAAACAAGTCCTACATGTCATAATCTAGACAGCTCGACTTACTGGACCAGGAGAACTAAACTTTCGTATTTCACCGTCTTTGTAGTAATTGTACGAAATACTTAGGTTATACGGGTCCATGAGGAAAAATGTGTATGTTCTCTTCAGTTTGAATACTCGATATAAAATCAACGAGACGTTTTGTTTTTTCAACTATTCACTTTTTTTTTGGCACCATGGCTGACGATACAAGTAGATCTTGATTTGTGATTGGTTTAGGAATAGAAGGTGACATAGAAGTAATGAATCAAGAGATGTATCCTGATACACTCGATGAACCCGTGTTAATGACTTTTGTATTTTTAACTGGTACTCTTGATCCTTAAGAAGCGAGACGCACATATCATATTGGCAAAGCTCCGAATCGTCTTCTTTGCAAATTTAACAAAACCAGAGATACGGAAAGATATGGAGGAATGTAGTGTCTATTTTCGCCGATTATTGCTAGCCGATTTGTGGGGTCCGTTGCTAATCAGTATTGGTATAGCAATACTGATGGAGCCTATCTCATTCAGTAACAATTCGGCTGTACTGTTGATTCTCCAATGGTTGGGCGCCATTCTCTTAACTGTGAATTGCAAATTGCTCGGTTGCAACGTGTTTGCTATGCTATCGCCTTGTCTCTCCTCTAGTTCCTACGTTCAAATGTTTTCCAACATTGGCTACGCCTCCTTCCCCATCTTCCTTCATAGTTGCGTTCATTGGTTAATTCACGCCAGACCGATCAATTTTCTAATAGGCCTTTCTGCTTCTGTGTGGAGTCTGCGGAGTTCGCACGCTCATCCTGTTTCTAATGTGTAGCAATCTCTGCGTTTCTGTCAATCCATATCGACAATCGTCGTCGCGTTCTGATTCTCTTCCCCTGTCTTCTCTATATGTTCTTTATCAGTTTCGCGAATATCTGCTTTGTTTGTTGCATCCAACAGCCCACACAAAAACAAATTGCCCTTCCATTTCCTTCGTCACTTTCGCGCTCGTGCTCGCCTCCACTTCATTTCGCTTCCTTCCCAGCGACAACGTCGTCAAATTGCGAGGCCGTTTCGATCCTATTCTTCACTCATCCGCCCTTTTCTACGCCGAGTCATCGGCGGCGAGTCTTCAAACCCTCCATCCCTGCAGTCCATACACACAAAATCCGACTCATATCGACTCATCACCTGGTTCTTCCTACCCATCACGCCTTTCCTTTCTCTCTCCTTCCATACACGCAATGCAAATGAAACAACCGCTGGCAGATCCGACACACCAGCAGCTCCGTTCCATCGCGGAACCCTCCGCAGATGCACAGTCGCTGATACCCGCTCTTCTGGATCTCCTTCAGAATCCGCCGCTCCTTCAGCTATTCAGTCACTCCTTCCCCGCGGTTCTACGTGCACCGGGAGATGGATCGACTCCTTCAAGCACGCGTCGATCTGCTCCTTCTCGTTCTCCATCGGCGTCGTCGAATGGATCAAAACCTCCGCCTTCCCGATCCACACTTCGCACCGCGCGATCATCTACCTCAAAACCCGCGGTTATCTCTACCTTCTGCACGAACTGGATCACCGGCTCGTTCTCGTCCAGCAAAAAAAGCCGGTGGATCTCCTGCACTCGCTTCCACTCCCCGAAATCCCGCGGGAATTGCAAGAGATTGTGGGTGACGCCGCAGAACGTGATCACAAAAAGCTGCTGGATGATTTTGAGGATCGTGGCGTGCGAGTAGAAGTCCAGCCGCAGGCTTTCTTCGATCAGCAGAACGAATTCGCCTGGAAGCGACTGCGCGTGATTCGGAAGCGACAGATCCAAAAAAAGCTCCGGATTCCGCAGCACTTTCCGCAGCAGAAGGAACCATTCCCGCGGGGAATTCACGTGCTGCATGGATCCAATCTTCAACGCATCGAGATTCTCGCCTTGCAGCAGCAAATTCGCGAGTCGATGATTCCCCATCATCTGCAGTTTCGTCAGAAGAAACTCCCGGATCGCTTTGTCTTGAATCGGCTTCCGCCGCCCCGATCGGAACTCGTTATTCGCGGGGAGGATCGCCAGGCGGTCCAATCCCCGCGGGGACAAGAACTCCGAAATGTACCGGTTCAGCTCCCCCACGCGGATCGTCACCACCAGCGGGTGTTTCACCGTGGACACGAAGCTCCCGCGGTTCTCGGGGAGTTTCGCGAGACTGTCCTGAACGATCTGCTGCACGGTGTCGACGGAGCGTTTCAGCGCGGCCTGGCAGAGGCAGAGCGGGCAGAGCACGTCGGGAGAAGGGCGAGTTGGCTCGACGCCGAGGCAGAGCGCGTGGAAAGAGAGCCGGCAGCGGACGCATTGAATGATTGGCTCGTCGTCGTGCGTCGAGTGACACACGCAGAAGTTCGTCACCGCGGCTTCCAACTGCGCCGCACAGTCGTGCAGGTCGATCTACTTCTGAGCGGGTTTCCACGTTTCCACCATGCGGGAGCGACGGATGAGGTCGAGAAGGGCGTCGCGTTTTTCGATTTGGCGGTCGGATTGCTCCAAAAACTGCTGCGTTTCGCGGATTAACCGCTCGCCCCGGTCGATCCACGGCGCGATTTCCGCGGTGTGCGTGCCGTAGAGCGAGAACAGCGCGAGCTGCTCCGCGTATTCCTTCAGAACGCTCAGCGAGAAGGGAGTCTCGCCGGTCATCGCGGAGGGATACTGCGATTCGAACTGCTTCAAGCGGTCCAATCCCTCGCGGATACTTTTCCCGCTCAGCGTCGTCCCGCGGATATGTGAAAACTAGGCATCGTGAGAGACGATCAAACGGCCTACGAGGGCTTCGACTTGCTCGAGCTGCGACCACGAAAACGCCTCGCGTTCCCGGAAGTAAAGGCCGAGCAAATACTCGTTGATGTACAGTTCGTCGTACGCAGACGACATGAAAACGCGGAGAATCCGCGGGAATTTCTCTCCCGAACCGTCCACTCGCAGCTCATTGGCGAGTTTCAGGGCGATAAACAAAACCACCAGCGGCACGTGATCGACCGTTTCGCCTTGATAGGTTTGAAACGCCTCGCGCGGCAGCCCGCCGACCAGAATGTTCTTTTCTTCGATTCCCGACTCGTCCGGGATCGCGGTGTTCAGCGAGAAATACTGTTCCTGCATGGCGGGAGCGAGGAGTTTCCCCTGGAGGGTGAGGAACTTTCCGAACCGCGGGATTTGGTCGTCGGGGATGGCGGGAAGACGCGTCTGCATGAGCTGAAAGGAGGTATCGGCGAAGAATTGGCAGAGGTTTCGGAACCGCACGAGATCGTCTTCCTGATTCATGTAGAGCATGCGATGTCGCGCGAAGTAGAGGAGTCTCTGAATGAATTGAATGAGAAGAGAGAGACGTCCGCGAAGGGTTTGTAGCGAGCGAACACCGCGCAGATCGACGAAACGATTCGATTGGTGCGGAGCGCGAGGTCGTCGAGATGCTTCAGCACGTCTTCGAACGAATCTTTCGTCAGCCAAGCAGCCAGCAGCGTACAGGAGCTCAGATTCACTCGTCGCTCGAGATGCTTTTGATACGACGACTCCGCGATGGGACCGAAAATCGACGGGAACGACCCAACTTTCTCGGCGCTGGGCCGCATAAACGGCCGTTTCTGCTCGGATTCCAGGTCTTCCAACTGGATTTTATCGAACGTCCACTCGTCGTTTCGCCCCGAGTTCAAGTCCGAATCGCCCCAATCCGATCGGAACGTGTACTGCCCCGCGGATTCCCAGTCCTGCTCGTCCCACACCTCGTTGCTCTCTAGTTCTCATCGAATTCGATCGAACCCACCTGGAAGATACGCGGCCAACGCCTCGTCGATTTCGGACTGGAAGCAAAACAGAAGATAGCGAACTTCGCGGATCCAATTCTCGTGGTCCGACTGGGAGTTACGCACGAAACCGAACCGAATCTACCTGGATCGTGCAGAGCTCCTTCTCTTCGCACTCGTAGTACAGCCGGCTTTTCATGTTGTCTCGCAGTTTGGCGCACATTTTCTGATAGCTTCGCCGCTCATCCGGAACGTATTCCTCGCTGCCCAATGAATGGTAGACGTGCAGCCATTCCTGCGCCCAGCGACGCCAGTCCGTGTGTGGGCGTTTCAATCTGCCGTTCAGGAGAAAAGGAAGAGGAAACAGATTGGGAGGAAGGGTTTGGGAGGGCTGGAAAGGCAGCGAGTTGGCCTCATTGCGCATTTTCTCGAGCGATTCGTACGAAATTCCTGCCCATCAATTCATTGAAAAAAACGAAAACGAGGCTGGTTTCGAATCGCCAAAACCCGTTCATTGTATTCGCGGACGGTTTCTACCTTCCTCTCCAGCTCCGTGAACTATTCCTCACTCCTTTTCGATGCAATCCACCTCGGCTCGACTCGTAACGCCGATTTTCCGCCCCATTTCGAGGAGTCGCTCGGCTTCTTCCAAGGGACCCTTCGATCCGAGACATTGTTTCACGCTCGCGAACCAATGGTGCGAGTCGTCGAAGAACTTCCGAAGCGTCGGCAGCGACGCGAAAGCGAGCTGTGTCTGCAGTGAACGGGGTTTGATCGAGGGTACTTTGCGGACGGAGCAGCCCTGCTTGATAATCGACACGTCTTCGATGATTTGCTTGAGGAGCTTCATGTCGTAGCTGATGGAATCCAACTGCTCGGAGGTGTAGCGGTTCCAATACGCGCAGATGATGCGTGCCGCCAACGAAGACAGCTCCGAAACCACCACCACGCGTTCTTGCGCTTCTTGGAATAGTGTTTCCAACTCCGAAACTTCCGTCTATTCGATAAAACGCTCAAAAACAATTTAAAAAAAACATTCGATGACGTTAACGTATCCAAAAACGACGATCGCCATTCCGTCTATGCATCAAATCCGCACGCCACTTCCACCTCCGCGTCGTGCAGCGCAATCAGCTCATGAAACTCCCCTTCAGGGAAACGAGCACGTTGCAACCGATCACGAAACTCCCCCAGTTTCTCCAGTGTGAGGAAATCGGGGTCGTAAAGTTCGGCCAATCGATTGAAGTCGAACACGTGACCCGGTTCGTATTTCAACTCGCTGAGTTCGATCGAATTCGACGGCTTGTGAACCGAATCGATCAGCTTGTGCATGTGTCGCAGAAACTCCTTCCCCAACGCCAATCGGTTCTATGTTTCTCCGTTTCCCCATTCCTACGTCGACGTTGTACAGTTCCTGCGGCTGCTGCACGCGGTCGCTGAGCAATTGGTCGTGAAATTCCTGCAGTTGGGCGATCGAAAGACTCACGAAATTGCGGCGAACGCGGCGGGAGATCGCGCGCGCGGAGCGAATTGTGTCGCTCAACTGGCGCGCTCCGTTGACGATGAGACGCTTCTCGAGAATCTGCGGTGAGACACAGAAACACAATTGAATACGAGGTTGTAGATGTCTTCGAGTTCTTCCAAACACGGATATTTCTATAAAGAAAAAGGCCCGATTTTTGGAGGTACAGTCGACGAAGAAAACGGCGCGCGCATAATCGCGAGTTTTTCATCGATGCGGTTCGCCAGCTCGATTTTCTTCCGCAGTTTCTCCAGTTTCCCCACTACGAGATCGAACTTCTGCGCACGATCGAGCAATTGGAGCAAGAAGCTAACGGAACTGAACGAATTCACGCTACAATTCAACGCACTCGATCGCCCCAACGCGCTGTCGATTTGCTTCTCCAGCTGCGATTTCCCGCGGATTAACTTCTCGAACACGAAGAAGTCGTTACAACGGGGAACCGAATCGGGGAAACTCCGCAGAATCCGGTTGAGTTGTTCCGTGGTGTGGAATTCGCCGCTTCGAATCACTTCGTGGACGCGGCTTCGCCACTCGTTTACCGAGTTTACCGCGGTTTTCACGCGGCACACCAGAGAGAAGACGCGGGAGCTGGGAGGGCCGTGCGATTCGATGAGGGATTGGGCGTTTCGGAGGAGTTCTTCGTATTCTTCGATGGTCATTTTGTGGTCCAAATGACTCTGGAAGTTTTCCCGCCATTTCGCCCAGAGTCTACGTGTGACCGAACAAACAGATTGCTGCTTTTGTGTTGAATCGCCCGATTCTTCGGTTTCGGAAAAGTTTAGCTGAATGAAAAGAAAAAAAAGAGAGCTACGATGTGGTAATGAATGTCTTGTCTGGCTTCGCTGCCGTGGACGTCTTCGATCTTCCAGGAAGTGCGTTCTGCATCTCCACTCATGGAGCTATCGAAGAATAGACGAGCCTGACTCGCATCGCCGTTGAATCTAGAAATAGCAAATACCAATTTTAAAAACCGTGCAACGAGATTAAGAGCCATCTCTTCCGCTGTCTACAAATCAGATCGAATAGAGGGTGTCGACATAATAGTTTGTGTGCATCGGCGTATCAGCACCGATTTTCTTACGTACATAGGTGATAAAATCATCCACCTGAAATCAAAAAGAGGGGACATGACCTACACTCTGCTCGTTCTCTCCCTCTGCATGCTCAGGAAGAAATACACTGCTTTGGTGTAAAAATAAAATATCCGATGGAACTGTTGCGCACTGTCGTGGTATTTCACTTACGTCATATCGTTTTGGAATGTGTTCCGGATCAAACTTCGGGACCTCAGCTTGATACCTAGCATGAAAAGCAAAGATCGATCTCACATATCAACATCAACACGGCTTTCACTAGGCTCAAAAAAGAGCTCTTCTTTCGGATCAACATACCCTATCCAATCAGAATATTCAAAGAAACAGCAGTACCTTCGAACTTGGGAGGAACCGACATTTGAATCAAATCTCTACAGTTCATCTCCCTCCGCACTGCCCACGTTCTTCTGTCCAATAAAATAACAAAGGCGCTCCTTTTCCAAAACAAACACTTCCACTTGTAAAACAGTTTTCACATTGTACACAACATTTCACAGGCCAAGTTTGGGATGCATTCTCTTTTTCATGCCGAGTCTTGCCATGTGCAGGGCTATCCATCCTTCATTGGCATAATCTATCATCCTTCCATCACACCTTCTCAAAATCTCTTCTTTCACTCTGTAAACTATTCCAAGCAATTCATGTCCTTCTATTTCCCATCAACGTTCATATTCCCCACTCCTTCCTCCATCATTCCACCATCCCCCTTTTTCTTTTTCTTTCTCTTTCTCTTTCTTTCAAACAAACAAACTCACACATTTCTTTCTTATCCTCTATAATAATTGTTGGGCACGAACGGCATCTTGGTGACCACAGCGGGGTACTTCTTGTTGCGCACCTCCACCTCCACCTGGGTTCCGGCCGTGTGCAGTCCCTTCTTAATGTATCCCATCGCCACCGGCTTCTTCAGCGACGGCGACAGCGTGCCCGACGTGATCTCTCCCACCAGCTCGCCGTTCGAGTAGATCTTGGCTCCGTGTCTCGCGGGCGCGCCCTGCACCATGAATCCCACTCGCTTCTTCTCGCACGTCTTCATCTACAATCATCACCGCCGCTTCCCTCGCCCCACTCTCTCCATAATCGCCTTGTGTCCGATGAACCCGCCATCCGCGCGGCGCTGCTTGCTGATCGTCCACATCAGCGTGCCCTCCACCGGCGACACCGCCGTGCTCAGATCCGTGCCGTACAGACACAGACCCGCCTCCAGACGCAGCGAATCGCGCGCTCCCAGACCGCACGGCAGCACTTCCTTCTCCTTCAGGATTTCCTTCACCAGCGGGATCGAGTCTGCCGCGGGGATCTGCACTTCGTAGCCGTCTTCGCCCGTGTAGCCGCAGCGCGTCACGCGGCAGTTCACGCCGCCCACCTTGATGTCCTGACCCGTCATGAACGGCATCTTCGTCACGTCGAATTCCGTGAAGCGGCGCAGAACCGCGGGAGCCATGGCGCCCTGCAGAGCGATCAGACCGATGTCGCCGAGGTACTCCATCTGCACCTCCTTGCCCTCGGCCTGGAACTTGGCCATCTCCTTCTTGAAGTGCTCCATGTCGCCGTATTTGCAGGCGCCGTTCACCACCTCGTAGCTGCAATCGACACAACACACAAGGAGTACTGGTAGTCGCCGGCGTTGGTGATCACAGTGTCATCGATGATACCACCGTCCTCCTGGCACAGCAGAGTCAAACGGCCCTGGGTGGGCTGCAGAGAGTGGATGTCGCTCACAAGAACGCGCTCCAGGAACTCAACACGGTCCTTTCCAGTCCACCTGCCACTCATCCCCATCGTCGAAACTCACTTGATCTGACCCATGTGGGAAACATCGAACAGACCGCAGGTGTTCTTTCCTCTCACGGCCATATGCTCCTAGAATGAAGAGGAAACCGAAGAACAACGGGAAGCACTCCGGAATACTGCACAGGCAGAGCATATCCAGCGAACTCCACAATCTTGCCCTTGAGCTCGTTATGGAGATCGAACAGGGGAGTGTGAGCGATATTTGCGGAAACAGAGAAAGCGCGAATTGCCTAGAGAGCGGTAAGTCCAAAAGTTCTCCCAAACAGCTCCCAAATTGCCTACAGGTCTCGTAAAGGTCTTAGCTACGGTAGCAAGCATAATGTTGTTTGATTGATCAAATAATGAATGAGAACATGGGGAAACAAATCGGAGGTTTGTTCCTTATTATTATTATAGTGAATCACTGTACAGTTTTTGTTTTTCTAATTCACCGAAAAATGGGTAATTTTGAATTTTTTGGATAGGGATGGCGTGAAGAAGGTACTGCAATCCGTGGAATGCATCATCCACTTCCATGCAATTTGAATTCGCAATACCGCGGTTCCTACCCTATTTCAGCCACACTTGTTTCAAACCCATATTTCCTTATCGATGACCAAAAAGGCACAGAGAACAGGAGATAAGTGGTACGCCCTTGCTAAGCAGCAGGGCTACCGAGCTCGTTCTGCTTTTAAGCTTATCCAGTTGAATCGTCAGTTCAACTTCTTATCAAAAGCTCACGTGTTGATTGATCTCTGTGCAGCTCCAGGAGGATGGTAGAATGGCACGGTTGGATTGTAATTTGGTAGGTGTCAAGTGGCAGCAAAGCAGATGCCCATCGAAAGCACGATTATTGGCGTGGATTTGCTTCCTATTAAGCCGATACACAATGTCAAGACATTTCAAGAGGACATTACGACGTTGAGCTGTAGGGACGTGATAAAGAGAGAATTGCACGGAAAACATGTACTTCTGACTATGGCGATATTATGGAATAGGCTGACGTAGTGCTGCACGATGGTGCTCCGAATGTAGGAGGAGGTTGGAGCAAGGATGCGTTTGACCAGGTTTGTGCGATGTGCCTGCCTCACAGAGTAGAACTCGCTGGTCCTTCACTCGCTCCGTTTGGCTGTGGAGTTCATGACGAAGGGCGCGACATTCGTCACGAAGGTGTTCCGTTCTGCGGATTACCACGCTCTCATCTATATCTTCAACCAGCTCTTCGAGAAGGTGCAGGCCACCAAGCCCGCTGCTTCGCGTACCGAATCAGCAGAAATTTTCGTGGTGTGCCAGGTAGGTGAAATCCCCGCGTGAGTAACGCCCAGAACTACAAAGCGCCATCCTACATCGACCCCAAATTCCTCAACCCGGACTACGCCTTCAAGCAGGTGGGAGCCCCCAAGCAAGAAGTGAATCTGTTTGCCTCGAAGAACCCGCGAAAGCGATTCCGCGAGGTACGATCAACCCCGATCGGTGAGTGTGTAGGGCTACGACGAGGATTTGGGCCTGGGACTGAAGCGTGTGATTTCGGTGAAGGATTTTATGACGCGTTCGGACCCGATTCGCGTTCTCAGCGAGGCTCACGAGGTAGAAACGGAGAAACCGGTCGATGGTAGTTGCGATTCGACGAGGACAGCGCGGCGTTCCTGGAGAGTCCGCTCACGACGGAGGAAGTGCGCGCCTGCTGCAGCGATCTGCGCGTGCTGAACAAGAACGATTTCAAAATGCTGCTCAAATGGCGATTGCAGATGCTCAAAGAGAAGAAGGAGTTGATCCAGTCCATGCAGCATCCTGCCCAGCAAATCGGGGAAACAGGGGAAACCGGGGAAGCTGGAGAAACAGGAGAAACCGGGGAAACGGAAGAGAAAGAGGAGAAGAAGAGCGTGGAGAGCGAGTTGCAGGAAGTACGCGAGCGTATAGCGGTAGAAACGTGGAAACGGAGTAATGGATAGTTGGAGAAACGCCGTGAGGAGCGGAAGGAGCGAAAGCGTCTAGCGAAGGAGCGAAAGCGTCGGTTGCTGGGCATGGACAAAACGCCTGTGATGGATTTGGGCGATCAAGTGTTCAGCGTAACGGATTTGAGTCGCGTGGAGGTAGGAGAGAAAGAGGAGAGAGGGTAAACGATAGCGAGACGAGTTGGGCGATGTGGATCTGAACAAGGCAGAGAACCCGCTGGATTGGATCGATGGGGAGAAAGAGGAGGCAGAAGAGGATGGAGAGAAGGAAGAGGACAGCGACGTGGACGAAATGGAAGTGCTGCAAGCGCAGCTCGACAATTTGTACGAGAACTATAAGATGCGACACGCCGCTAATGAGAAGCGATATCTGCAGGAGCTGGAGAAGAAGAAGGGATTGCCCGCGCAGAAACTGCGGGAATTGGTGGGAAAGCCGCGGGAATGTGACGTGTAGCACAAACTGGACGAGTTGTATCAGAAGGAAGTGGAGATCAAGAAGGAAGATTTGATGAAGCAAGCGGAGGATGAAAACGACGATGAAAGTATGAGCGAAACCGGCGAATCGGACGATGAGACTGTCAAGAAATCGAAATCGAAATCAAAGAAATCCACTCGCATGACCGAGTCTGCAGCCAGCAGCGACGAGGAGAACGAGGAGAACGAGGCCTCCGATTCCTCGGACGAAGCCTCGGCGTCGCTGCGTCGTCAGCGTTGGTTCAGCGACCCGCTCTTCGCCTCCCTGAACGACGAGGCCTCCGATTCCTCGGACGAAGACGCGATCGCCGCGATGAAAAGCGAGGCGCGCAAGTCGCAGAAGCGGCCGCAGAGCGAGCTGCCGCTGGCGGATCGGCTGCGAGCGTACAACGACGAGGAGGACGCGGAGCTGCTCGCGGAAGCCCCGAAGATCGACGGGAGCCAAATCGCGGACGGAGAATACGTGCCGCCTCTGCTCGATGTGCCCAAATCGGATAAAGAAAAGCGACATGAAAAGCGCGTGAAGCGACTCGAGAAGGAGCGAAAGAAGAAGGAGAAAGAGGCCAAGGCGGATCTGGAGATCGTGGAAACGGGGTTCCCGCAGGCGACGAGCCATCTAACGGAGGACCAGTTGGCTCGGCAAGCGATGATCAAAGCGGGCCTGGGCTCGCAAACGGACGATTCGGCGTACGGTGACCTGGAAGTGGTGAAGGCCAACGAGCCCAAAATCGGCTCGGACGAACACCTGGAAGCGCTGTCGCTGGGGTTCCTTCTCTCCAAGCACAGCACGGCCAACGACCTCATCGACTCCTCGTACAACCGGTACATGTTCAACGACCCCGCGGGACTGCCGGAGTGGTTCCTGGAGGACGAGCGGAAGTACAATCGCCCGCAGCTGCCGATGACGCAGGAGATCATGGCGAGGCTGCGGAAGCAGTTCCAGAACGACGATCGAACGATCAAGAAGGAGCGCGAGGCGATGGCGCGGAAGCGAAGACGCGTGGAGCGGTTCCGAAAGCAGCAGAAGGCGAAGATTGACAGCATTAATAACGACGAGGACATGCCGGACAGCGCGAAGCTGAAGGCGATTCAGAAGCTGATGAAGGGAAAGGACGTGAAACATCCAGGGAAAACGTATGTGGTGGGGAAGAAGGGAGCCAAGGGCGGACGCGGAGTGAAGGTCGTGGATCGACGACTCAAGAAGGACAAGCGCGGAGAGAAGCGCGCCGCGTGGAGGGCGAAGCATCATTTGAAGGGGAAGAAGGGGAAGAAGTGAGCGACATGCATGGAAAGGGTTTTGGTCATTTATTATGTGGTAGTGAGGTGTTTGTTGGAGAATGCAGCGATGGAGTGAGGGGTGGAGGCAATAATGATATTATGGAATTGCACCACAGCAGTGATTCTCATTGTCCACCCAAATAAAAATTTGAGTTATAGACCATTCAGTAGTTTCATTCACATTTTTAAACCTCGAGAAATCTCAACTATTATCGAAAATACTATAGATTGAAAGGAGATTATTTGCATGAAATGTATACAACTTCCTTGGTCGATATTGACAAAAATACAAAACTCATTAATTTCTTTCCGATGCTACAGTTATTCGTGAGAACTGTGTCTGGAAGAACTCTTCCGCTACAGGTGGAGAGTGGAGAAACCGTGGAGACGGTCAAACAGATGCTCCAGGAGCGAGAGAACGTGGATGTCGATCACCAGCGCCTGGTTTTCGCTGGAAAGGAGCTGGATGATAGCAAGACACTCGAGTCTTACAACTTGAAGGGAGATGAAACTCTGGAAATGCTTTTCAAGATTGCTGGAGGAGTGATCGAGCCCACCTTGGCTGCTCTGGCCAAGAAGTACAACTGTGAGAAGATGGTGTGCCGTAAGTGCTACGCTCGTCTTCCTCTTCGTGCGCATAACTGCCGTAAGAAGAAGTGTGGACACAGCAACCATCTGCGCCCCAAGAAGAAGCTGAAGTAACTGTGAATGTGTATCATAGATGTATTGTTTTGTTTGTTCCAACAAACATCTTATGAACAAACCTTTATTTTTATTGCTCCTTACCATTCCCGTTTTTACCGTAATAAGGACTGACCATCAAACAGTTCCCGCCATCCCTACCTTGATTCGTGAATCTTATACCCATAAATCTTTGGCTGGAATAGCTTCTTCGCGTTGGTTATGTACTCCGGGTAAGCCAATAGGAAAATGTGAGGGAACGTAGTTCCAAAAAACGCTCCATCAATATCTATCTCTCAGGCCTTTGCGACTCACTAACGGCTGTAATCCAGAGGGGGGTGGTAAACATCTTTGCAGCAGGGACAGAAGAGCTTGACGCATCCATTTCCGGGTTTGTCAGATAGGCCGATTGGAAGAAGGTTATAATTGTTACAGTATACGCGAGGACATGTACCGAATGTGCACTCTTTAAATTTTTGGAGCTACAGCGTAAACAAGCAGAAATGGAGAAACCATAGCGTCTAATCCTTGTGCAGTCAGTATGTAGCGCGCGTGGATCATCCCATAAATGCACTCCGCATTTGCTTGAAGCTCGTCATCGTCAATATCCGCTATTCCTCAGAAGATTGGATCAGAAATACAGTCCATGCCCTCAAAGTTTTGTCTGTCTAAGATGAGATTAAGAGCTTGTCTATATAGATGAAATTCGGAGTTAATCCCGTAGAGGTTAAATGCATCCGTTATAAAATCAGTGTCGACTTCCACAAAATAGCTATTTTCACTTTTACTACAGAATTGAGAAATCCATGACTTGTTATCCCTAATTTTCAGAAGAGTTGGCAAAATCTACTCGTGATCATAGTCACTCGACTCCTTATCGTATGGTATTGTAGGAGTATTCTCCATTCCCAAACAAATTGAAGTTTTTTTGACAAAAAATGTGCCGGATTTGTTGTTCCATAATTCCATAAAAGCAGCATATCGCGAATTTGAGTGTTTACAAACTGAATCCATGCACCATTTGAGACAAAATGTCATCAAAATTGTATAGAAACAAACATCATCACCATTATTCCTTTAGAGAAAAACTATCATCCAGATACCCTATCGACAGCCCATCATTCAGCCACTTCTCTTCCTCCGCCGGGTGTTCCGCATGGAAAGACGAATACCTACACATGTTTCTCCGCCTCTTCTCCTACAGCACTTCCAACAGCTCGTTTATTCCTACAGTCTTCTCTCCGCGCGCCTCTGCGTCCTGCGCAAAGCTCTCCACTCTTTGCAGCGCTTGGTACATTGATGTCCCTTCTTTCTGCAACGCCTCGATCTACGTTCTAAAAATTGCACAGCCAGTACTAATCGATCCCGTTCGTTGATCTTCTCCTCTAACGTGCGCAGTTTGTGCTTCAAATCGTCGACCTGCTTCATGGGTTCACCCAGTCGCAGCGTTCCGTGGCGTTGCGGCGCTGTTGGTGGTGCTGCCAACGTTGACGAACGGACTGTGCGCTGAGAAAATGTCGCAGAACCGATCGAACAGCGACCGGAACTGAGTATCTGTTCATTTTGGCGAAGTTCCCGGTCGCGCTCAGAAAGATTGAAATCTTCGTGGAAACAGGGAAGCAAGCATACCTTTGCCGCCTTTGCTGTATTGACGCCGCTTGATGGGATCGTAATCACGCTCTTCGTACAATTTGTCATATAAGTTTTTAAGAAACTGTAAAAATTCTAAGTTGTCCTGCGGACGGCCTCGGCTGAGGTTTTCAATCGGAATGTTCTGAAAGGTAATGAAACGAATGCTAAGATACGAATTGGACATTCTTTGCAGTAAAAACACTCTGAATTAACCTATAATTCTTCTGAATTTCAAATGGCTCCTTTGCCAGAAAATTCACTTTTGACATTGGCATACTCGCTAGGGATGACGATACATGCAAAACAAATACACGGAAACAGAATATCAATGATCTGACAAGAAAACGCTCCTACACATGATATTACTCTCATAAAGAATACCGTTATAAACCTCTTCGAACTTATTAATACTCACCAGTAAGGTGTCTTTCAGCCATTGGATAATTTCGACTCGCGTGGCTTTATTTATCCCGCTCATACCTTTAAAAAGAGAGCAATGCTAGGCACACAAATTACACAAGAATTGATAAGCAGGAGTTTTTTTCTGCTGGACAATTTCCGTTAGATTATTTGGATTCATGAGCGAGAGTGATTTGAAAGCGTTGTCTGAGAGGCTCCAGGCATTAGAACTGCGATTGCGCAAGGTCGAATCGCTGCATGTCAGCTTCATTGGATCTGATGAGAATTAGAGAGACGACCCCAGTGATGACACTGAAGCACAGGCGAGAGTCAGAAAAGCGTGCAGTGAGAGTGGATTAAAGCAGTAAGATGTATTCCTTCGATGTCATAGCAGATTCTTCTTCCGCAGAACACCTACAGACTATTACGATTGGAAGCTTAGTCAACGAAGGTGTGCTTGTTGTTTGGACCTAATACGTAGTACATTTTTGAAGTGCCCCGTTCGTTGTCTCTGTAAGTCGGTAATTCTCGAGAACCGCGCATGGAATGGCGAGGAGAACAATGCTCGTAATAGCAGGTAACCTATTTTTGATTCTTTTATGCAGGTTCTATTTGGTGATCATTCAGTACATCACCAAGCTGGATACAGAGAAACTGCGAGGTTTGGTACGCGATCTGCTTCCTGAGGATGTTCGTCTTTCAAAAAAGAAGTACAATTTCCAATTGGCCGACGAAGCAATGTCTTACGAGCTATCCGGGTTCCGACACAATGCAGTGACGCCGTTCGGCATGCTTCGTCCGGTTCCAGTAGTTTGTTTTTTATGTGTTGAATGGAGATCATTCTGAGCAAATCGATTACGGAAATACCGGAGCAGGGTATTTATTTGGGAGGCGGCGAAGTGGATTTGAAGCTGTGGATTAACATTCCGGAGTTCATGAAGCTGTATGAGCCGTTTGTTTTGGATTGCACGATTCCAAAGGAAGGGAAAAGCGAGGAAAAAGAAGCGTTTGAGTAATGGATTGCGATGTTTGTTAAAAACTCTGAGAGGGAATATGAAATGAATGAGTAATATAATTATATTTTAAGAATGTGATATTTAAATAGGTAATTGAATAATAATAAAATGAGAACGGCCATATCTGATGGAAAGCGCCCTAACCCGTCCGATCTAGGAAGCTAAGTCATCACGAGTCGAGTTAGTACCAGTGTGGGTGACTCGCTGAGAAGTCTCGATGCTGTTCTTTTATTCAACTATTCTATTCTTTTTTATTCTATTCTATTCTATTCTATTCTATTTTTCACTTTTCCATTGTTACATTCTATTCCACTTCGTTCCAAAATTGTAACCCGCGGGAATCCCTTTCTTTCCATCGGGTTTCACAGCAATCCAATTCATTCACATTGTTCCATTCATATTTTTATTCGTTCATCGGTTTTCCACAACTCCATCCAATCCATCTTCCAACCAAGTATCAAAACCATTTTCATTTACACTAACACCAACTGCCAAATCAGAATCAACGGGTTGAACACACACGAATAACCTGTCATTTGGTTCAGGGGATGATCACCGAGAGTTTTTATCAGTTCCTGACGTCCCATTCGAGATGCAAATACCCTAACCACCCAACCAGTATTACACAATTACTACAGCTTGTAATGGAGAATGGCGAACTATTGATGGAAATCAAGTTTGGATTGAATCCTATGGATGTGAAGATCGACAATTCGTTTTATCGAAATACGTTTCACACATTCCCAATCGTTTTCTTTATGTATTTGAATTGTCTGTTGGAGTCCTAATTCCAGTTGTCGTCTTTCACTCGTTATTGCTTCTTTCTCATTTTTCGATTTGGGTCTTTCTACAATTATAAACACTCACATTATTCAAGATTTGCTTTCTTACAATTACATACCTTGATGGAATAACATATTATTATAACCAGAGTGATTGAGACATATTTGATTCCAAAAGGTAAATTGGACGATAGTCAATAAAATCATCAACGAAATCAAGGTATATCGAAACCTATCTTCTCACTCATTCAATCCATCCACTTTTTTTATTGCTTTTACCTTTCTATCATTATTCCACTTCCCCGCGGTATATCGCATCAGGCACAATGACTTTCTGCTTTCAATAGAATCACGGGAATATAAACACACACAAATCAACCAAACTCTAAACAACCTATCATCCTCATCCAACTCAATAGTTTTTATTCCACTATGAAACACAATAGTCGCCTCAATGAATCAACAACCAGCGATATTGTTAAACTATTGAATCTCGATGGATTATTTCAAGCAAACAAACAAACACCTATTTTTGTGAACATTGTTGATATCCATTGTGAAGTACAAGGAATTATCATTCACAATCATATTGTTTCTTTTCCAATCTTCTTTACATTCTATACACTCCAAAATCGAATCGAATCGAATCGAATCGAATCGATTCGAATCCAATCAATAGCCAAGAATCATAATCACAATCACATTTTCCAGTCCAAATACTTCCACATTATTTATCATATTACTCGAAATGCTCTTCATTCCAATCCATTCTATGAACAACATATAATAGCAGAAATGCAATGGAAGTTCTTATCGATATCCTTTTCTCTTACTCGTTTCAACGCCTGATTCAGTTCAGCAGTGTTACCAGCAAACGTGGATTCAGCCTCATTATCTCGTTGATGGGTTCTTTAGGCGTTCTTGGGCTGTGTTTTCTACTCTTTACCTCGAATTGAAACATGAATACTCTGCGTCACCACCGAGCTGTGGTCAGATTGGACATGTTCACATCGATTTTTGTAAATCGCGGAGAACTACATAGAAGCAAAACAATGCAATGAAATCCAAACGGTCGGCAAGAGGGAACCCTGGGTTGGAGAAATTACGGCAAATCCTTTCTGCGACGTGAATATCTTTGGTGTTCCGCAAATCAGAACACTCCGCGTCGATGTTTCCACCCGATAGTTCCGTCAGCTTCACTTGGTGAATTAGCGACGTTCTACAATGAACGTTTTTCTCCATGGATCCTACTTTCCATTCTCAAGGCGATGATGTCGGAACGGCGTATAGTTCTCGAAGTCGCGTTTTTCCGTCCAGCCATCACCCCATTCCCCACTCAGCCGCCCTTTATATCCGTTCTTCGCCACTCTCAAATCCATCGCAGAGGGCTGGCTATCAAGCGGAAGCAGCGTCGGACTGTTCAGTGCCTGCTTCTCCTCATCGCCAAGCGGAAACGATGTGTTCAGATCGACTTGGATGGATGAAATGAACAGCTCCGGCGTGGTTTGGCTCAGTCGTTCGCACTGTTTGCGAAACAATTGGTTCACTTGATTCCCTGGTTCTGGAAATCCTGATTCAGCTCCTACTGGTTGCGCTTTTTCAGACGGGAGAGGCCTGCGTACTCGTTCTTTCATGCCGCTCAATGTATCCATCGAGCGACCAGCGGTATATCACATCAATCTCCGCCTTCGAACGACCCAGATCGCGCGCGATGTGATGCAGCTCTCCCATTTTGAGGCTTCGCAGATCCAGCTGTTTCCTCGGCTTTTCCGTCTTTTCCAAGATATTTTCTTCGCTTTGCTGAGATCTTCTTGTGAGTTTGTGTCTTGATATGGATTGCAGCGATATCGCTGCCCGCCATTGGCTTTTTCTTTTCAAGAGCGAAGAGTCTAGAACAGAAAGGCGCGTGGATGAGCGAGTATCTTGTTTGGAAAATAGAGATACGCTTCGCCGACGGTATCTTTGTGCAGATTGCAGAAGTAGATATCGTGCGTCATGCTCATTCGCTTTTTCTTCTTCTATCCATTCATCGTTCTCCGCATAGCCATTTCGAACATCGCACTGATACACTGATCGGTGAGGTTCCACGACGTTCGACACACGCGATCCACCAAGTAGTTCGCAGCATTTAATTCGATATTGATAAAGTCAAGCATGTCGTGATAGAAATAGCGCTTCGCCAGTGTCTTGAAGTTCATCAATCCCTCCAATCCACCCAGCACGTTTTTATCCAGCTCAATCATCTGCTTATTCGTGGAATCATAGATCAGTTCCAAATATTATTTGTTTCGCATTAGAGCTACATTTCAGATTCTATTTCCTCTCTATACTCGCCGCAGATGTCGTTGTGAAGTCCAGAATGTTCGACACGCCTGCATCCTTCAGCCAGTAGTACGCAACTTGAGAACTCTGCATCAAACACACCTTCTCGGGGGTCAGATTGCGAGAAACCACACAGGATAGTTGTTTCGCATTTTATACCTACAAATAATCCCGATTTTTGGAATTTACGTTTTTGGATGTGTGGCTTACTGGGGGCGATGTGTCTCGCTTCCTTCAACCCCAATTCTTTGAGCGTCTGAATGCTTTTGAGCGCGCTTTGCTGGCCAGTTTAATGTCAGAGGAAAAGATGCAGCAATCGAACTTGGGATGAAGAATAATGCTGCGCACAATCCTCTTTCTCGCTTTGCGTTCGCCTCCATTTTCCAAAGTGCGATGAATCTGAAGAGTTTGAATGCGCCGCCTTCTGTGCTTCCACTTGAGCAAGAAAAAAAGTTCTTAGTGACTCTATTCCTCGTCCTATGGAAGAGTTATGTTGACCAAAGCCAATGCTTTATGGAGCTATTCCACCAATGATGTGTATGAGGTCTATTGATTTCGATCAACCAAGAATGATGAGATTTGGAGCTTGTAATGGAGGCATGGACTCTGAGTGTATGTCTGATGCAGTCAATTATTGTTCTATGCCAATGCCTCCTCCGATGGCCGCTCCACGAATGCGTCGAATGGCTGCTATGCCAGGTCCTACAATGGATGCCATGCCATCTCATCGATTCATTGCTCAGTCGGCTGATCGAATGGAAGACATTGACACTTACAAAAAGAAGAAGAGTGTAGAACATCACTACGAACGATTAGAGAAAACGAAGGAGTATCAAAAGGGATACTATTACCAAAGTACTGAAATGTTTTCTCCTGTGAGTCTTGTTCCCAATTCAGCGTTCTGGGCGTCCTTTGCCCATCATTTGCGCAGCGGCTCGTCTTGTCCCTTCCTCTCCAAAGACTTCATTCTCTGCACTCACTCTGTTTCGGAAGTATTATTCTACCTATCGGTGCTGGGGATTCAGAGTGAAGAAGCCGCCTATCACCTACAGAAATCGCAGTTAGTCACGAACTCGCCCGTGTTCGTGTTCCACAAAATGCTGAAGGAGGGAACAAAGCCTGCGGATTGTCCTCTCATGGTGCTGACCAAGTACATCGATAACAGCAATCACTGGAAGACAGTGAACGGGAAGAAAGTGGAGCATTTCATGGAAACCAACGAGTTCGTCGCGGGAGTTTCGTACACCTGTATGATTGTCATTACGAATGTGGCGCCCATCCAGCAAGTCGTGGAGATCATGTATCAGATTCCGCGGGGATCGTACCCTCTATCCAATCTCAAGTCTTTGGTGAACAAGGTGAAGATAATCGATGCCTTCAGCACCTGCACGTTGAGTTATTCGCTTCTTCTATTTCCCGAAGGTGGGAGACTTTGAGCATCTTCCAGCGCACATCATCGATTCAACGAAGGCGACCATCCTCGCTGTCGCTTCTCCTTCCTTCACGACGCTTCACTGCGTGAAGGAGGCGAAGACGCTCGATGTCACTTCGTGGAAAGATGTGGCGCTCAACGCTTCGGAGGACGTTCTGTTTGATTCCATTCGATCACATGATGTGCAGGAGCTGGAATGGAAGTATGTGTTGGGCAGACTGTCCAATGCTTCGTTCTTTACGAAGCTGATTACTGAGCTGCGTCGAATTCGATTCTATATCGAGGATATCTGGAAGTTCGGAGTGAAACACCGCGATCTGCAGTCCACGAAGGATCTCGTAGGAATGAGAATGAGGAAGCGTGTTGGACTGGCATTCTCTTCGCCAATGCTCATGATCGATTCAGTGGCTGAGGGACTCTTCAATATTCGCGAGTACAAACCCTACGTGAATAATCGTTGTTTCCGCTTAGGAGAGAGCATGAACATTCCGAACGACAAGCTAACGAAGTGGTACGAGCTTTTCTTGAAGTATCTGAAGCAAAAGAAGCCCACATGCAATGATTACGCGTTGTTGGTGTATTATTTGATTCTTCAGGATCGTGTGATGACCGCCCTTTCTGTGTTTAAACAGTTCGTCTGTGAAGAGCGAGAAGGTCGCTTTGTTTCGCGCGCAGACTGCGTTTGCAACGTCCAGGTCGATTATATGATCGCGTATTTCGATTGTTTCACGGAGAGTTTGACGCAGGCTCGCGAGATCTGTGCTCGCTATGAGTCCTATCCAGTTCTGTACTGGCGAAATCTATTCAGCAACATTTCTTCGATGGTGAAGCGCGTGGATGGAACGATGGATGTCGAGAAGACCTTCGAAATCAGGGACAAATCGGACCTTGCTCACGATGAATTCAAATCGAAACGATCGCAAATGAATATGGACAGTTCGCTCGAAGTGTCATCCACGAATCAGGTGATTACGCTGCACTACTACAATCTACGCGAGGCAGACATCAATCTCTACGAGCTGGATGTGGAGTTGCTCTTCAGTCTGAATCCATTCGTGTTCAACAAGTCTTCGTCGCTCTTCATTCGTCCTAACTACACGCAGCATGTCCAGCTGCCTCCTGAAGTCGATGGCGTGGGCGAGTTTATCTACACGCTTCCGAAAGAATACCAGGAGAAGAATGTTTTGGTGGAAGTGCGGAATCGAAAGGAACGGAACGGAACGCTGCGCGAAGCCTGCTATTCGCTGAACAATTCGCTGCTCGTGGCACTGTCTGTGAAGTCTGGATAGCTGCGAGTGAAAAAAAAGAAGACACATATGGGCATTCCGTGCTGCTATGTGAAGGTGTACGCGGAGACGAAGAGTGGAGAAAGCAAATTCTTGAAGGATGGATTCACGGATATCAGTGGCTGTTTTGATTCTTATTTTTCGGTGAGTACGGAGGTGGCCGAACAAGCAAAGAAACTGGAGATTTTTGTGGATAAAGAGGGGTATGGATCGTGTATTCGGGAAGCTTTGCCTCCCATTTCTGCTGCGCATTAGAGAGTATGTGTGAGAAGTGTTATTGTTTGTTGAAATAAAAGAGATAATTGAAGGACTTGAAGGATGAATGATGTGTGGTGTGTTGGATATGGGAAGTGAAAAGGAAACAATTGAAATGAAGACTAGAATAAGTTACTTGGTGTAGATTATAACTATTGGACGTAATGGCATGCAATACAAACACAATCGTTGAACAAATACTGATTGATTAGACAGCGATGAAAATTGCATAGCGAAAAGAATCTGGTCATAAATGATGAATGATAATGATGAGTAATTCAGCCTTCACGACAAGCATCGGATCATAATATAGACAATAACTGGTAGTGAATGAACAATAGACTGCAGTATTCCATGAAATATGGTCTATTTAGCATAATCAGTGAAATAGAATAACTTGAATAGGATTGAAATAACCACAATAAGGAAAGAACGTGTTTATTTTTAATATCGTGGAAGTGAAATATAGGAAAAATGACAATAAAACAAGGTTTTTGATAGCATATAGATTGAATATACACTTTTTGTAGACTTCATGCTGTACAGATAGCAATACTTGGATCATTAGAAAGCACAAACAACTGTGAATCCTTGTGTGAAAAAGAGAGCTTCATAAATAGTACCCGATATCACAATAGAAGAATAGAATGAAATACCGTCTATAGAGTTCTTTATAAATTAACTAGATTGACAGTGTAACTAATAGAGTGATAATAGTCACTATTGAATTGATAGAGAAATAGTAGAGTAAAAGAAACAAGCATTTTTCGAACACAATGAATAAACTCACTGAAACTATATCAATTCTAGTTGAAAATACGATTATCTATATGTGGATTTCAAATAGGTTTCAAACATAACATTCCATAAGATAATAAAGTATAATCCAATATATTCAAATGATCGTCTCAATTCAATCGCTCAGAATCTAGTGATTTGTTAAGGATAACACATATCAATATTGAACAATAAACTATGCTCGATTATATCAGTTTTGCTCCTCCATTCCTCATATATGCATTATTATATTCTTAGCATCGATTACACGAAGGATAGAAACAAAATAGCTAAACAAATCTGGGTATTGATGATTATTAAAAGTGTCAATCATTGATTGGATTTAGATCATTGACCAAAAAAGGCAGAGGGTATTTAAAAAACACTATAGGTATGAACATACGATGATTATTGAATGGAATGGAATGTGTAGATCCAATTCTGGAATTACTGCTCGATTTAGTGAACAAGATCAGCGAGAATGGAAGAAACATCTATGAATCAAATCAAATCAATCAAACTATACTCGAAATTGATTTCGATCGAACTTTCTGGAATGAAATAGGTAGCTTGACATTTTGAAGATTTGGAATATCTAAATACTATCAATATTCTCAATTATAAAATACTTTCCAATGTCACCCAACGAGGTTCATAGAAACTCCATTTTACAGAAGTTATTGATGTTAGAATTGGAAGATCTACAAAACAAATCATAACCAATCAATTCATTATTACTTCGAAGTGTCAATGAAGTTAAACCATACCCAAATTTTCCAGCAAGTGCACCATAACCTAGTTGAATGGATTGTAATGATGGAAGATCTACATCATCATTTCATTCGAATTCATTCAATACTATCAATTATTGTTGATTTGGATTCTTGGAATGCATGATAACCTAATGTAATGGATTGTAGATTTGGAAGATCTATGCATCATTCAAATATTCAATATCATATCAATACCTCGAATCACAAATGAACTATTATAGAAATTGCCTGATTCTCTTCCAATTGTCCCAATTCGAATGGATTGTAATTGTGGTAGATTCTTCAATTCAAAGTCTCCAGCAAAATCACTGAAACTATATTCATCAATTTGAATGGATTCCAATGATTCACAATTCAATATGTGAAATGATTTCGACCAGTTGCTTCCATACGCCTTCTTATTCTGAGTAAATGAATTGTTTCCGATTTTGATCGTTTTCAATCGATTCAATCCATCGATTTCAAGTGTGTACACTCGTTCAAAACATTCATCGCCGATTTCGATTGATTCCAAATTGTGGAACAGTGAAACATCCCAATCAACCAATATACAATTGTCACTCAGTTTCAAATGTTTCATTCCGATATTCAGTGGTTCTGAGCCATCGCCTTCATAATCAATATCATTTTCAATTCCATTATACCATTCATATTCATTCACCAACTTCCCATATCGATCATAGACTTTGCCAATTCCAAATCGCTTATCATCACACCAATATCCTTCATATTCAATACATCCATTATTATGATAACTCGTTCCATATCCAAATCGTTTCCAATTGATCATTATGCCCTTGTACACCAAGAATCCATCATCATCATACATTTCACCATATCCAAATGGAATTCCAAACTTGTTTTCTGTCAATATCAATCCTTCAAATCGACTTCCATGATCCAAATCCACGATTCCTTCTTCAACATTAGAATGTTCTTCATTATATGAAATAGCACCAACTTGATGATTTCCGAACACTTTCAACACTTTCTGCTCATTGAGGACAAATCCTTGATTCATGAATACTCCATTATTGAATTGCAATACTACACATTCTCCATTACTCAATATGAGTGAAATCCAGCCATATGGTTTCCATTCTTTACTCAAGCATCCCTGCACATTTTGAATCATAGAACTATCAATATGATAGTTACTAATAGCAGAATTGACAAAATCAACAATGTTTTGCATGGAAATGAAAAGAAATAATGGTAAAACGGTTATTTTGGAAACAAGATCTGGTTCATTATTTCTCGATAGAACACACGTCATGGATTATTGTGTATGGCTTTGATATGCTGGTGTGTTACAAACTAGAATACATAGGATAAAACCTCATTTTCTTTACCCATTCCTATTTTTCTTTATTTCGGTGCATTTCCATCTATTCATTTATTCTTGTGTTATTTTCAGATAATTATAGCTATAATTGTAAATTATTACGCATTTTGATCACCTTTACTCTCTCATGTTAGAATGGCTGTTCTATTAAGTCTAGAATGGATGTATATTATTCAAAATATATCAATTATGTGGTAGTTGATCTTGTTTTGGAACAATCGAACTCACAATAGTGAATACTGTTGGAATGGTTAGATTCGTAATAGAGAGGATGGCAGTAGTATGTAGAATGCAAAATCCATTATTAGTATTTGATTAGTAGTTATGTGTTGGCGTGTATTACGCGATAATTATGACGGCCAAAGTATCCCCTCAGGCCTCATCTTCCATCGATCACCGTTGCTGACCCTGGACAACATGTAGTTTTCACCCTTCATAAGAAATTAGGTGCGATATTCTAATCTTAGCTTATTTTGCTCACCCCACTGATTATGGTAAAAAGAGACAAACCATACACTACTCCGTGCTCATTTAAGGCTCACCTAGTAAAGGCACGTTCGAATGGATCAACTCGTACAAGTATCGGAAACTCTACATCACTTCTATGACTGTCCTGTTCACACCCAATCAAGTCATGTTCAACAATGTGAATTCTACGAATGTGGTCACAATATCGAATGACGAAGAGCTAACGATTCCTCCTGGATACTACATGATCGGTCAAATCATTGCCATCCTCAACACCATGACCGATACTACATTCTCGATATCTACGAAGGCTTCGAGTTATGGGTGTATTTATATCCAGTCCCCTCACACCATCGATTTCACCAATGCTCCGGATATTCGAGAAATCCTCGGTTTGGAAGGACAAATGGTCATTCTATCCGCTTCGTTCTATGGATCGAACGTGATTGATATCATGCGAAATCGTCAAGTGATCCAAGTGTACTCATCGATTGTGCGTTCCTCCGATCTGAAGATTGCCAATCAGAACAACAACCTGCTCACCACAATGATCATTGCCGATCCCGAGGTTAATTATCTCCGCACCATAGAAGACATCTGCATTCCGATGATAACCCGATTTGACCGATTGATGTTCCTGTTCCGCGATATGGATGGTAATATCATGCGATTGAACGGCGAATTCGAACTCCAGTTGACAAGAGAAGATGTGTACGATCAAGTGCCTTCCTCAATTCTACCGATGAACCAGTTGAGTATGATGGAAGTGTTCGATAATACTACGAAGAAGGAAGTGAAGCTGGACAATCCTCTGTCATTCGATCGATGTTCCATCTCGTCTGTGTCACTCTATACCGATTTCGTGTTGCACAACGTACCATCCGATCAAGTGATATTAATCGATGCGGGGACATCTCCACACGAGGTGTTAATACCCAGAGGAGCCTACGATATCGAAATGATCATTGCAATGCTGAATGCGAGTGATGCTTTGTTCGAATTGGTGTATAGCGGTGAGAATGCATTCCACATCACAGTGAATCATTTCTGCACGATCGATTTCACTCGTGCTCCCGAGATCCAATCGATCCTCGGATTCGAATCGAGTGTGCTGGTGAAAGGACTGGAAAATCCACGGCAATACTTCCTGAGTACCTCGTGTAACCAGATAGTGGTGTTGGCGAACGGCGAGACCTCCCTTGTCCTATCGATGCCTACTGATACTACACGTTCTCCCAGTTCATCGAGGCTGTGGGCAACGAAATGGACAAGGTACTTCCCTCGTATCGATGCCGATCAATGACAACAACCAGGCATACTTGGTCTCCGAGAATGCTCAATCGGTCGACCTGAGTGGTGCATCCGACATTGCGAACATCCTGAAGCTGGAAGGCTTACTGACACCTACTACTACCGTTGCGAGTGAACCATATGACATCACGAATGGCATGAGTGTGATCCGAGTGTACAGTAGTATCAATGCTCAAACATTCGGTCTGAAGAGTCTGTTGATCGATAACCTGATTCATGTATCGATGGGACTGAACAACATGATCACCTGGGACAACCTATCGATCGATGTGATTGAACAATCGAACTTGGATTCCATTGATTGGGTACTGACAGATGCAAATGACCGTCCGATCTCCTTGAATTCGAATGTGTACATCTCATTCACGATATCTTGTAAGCACAACTTCAGTAAGGTATTCAAGAAGATAGATAGATAGATATCAATGTCTATCTTCCATCTATATACATATATACATATATATATCTGAAAAGTAATAGTTTGATTGTTGTCTCCAACAAATAATCAGCCAGATATGTCTCACAGCTTGATATTGGACAACTACTCATTCCCATAGAGTCCATTCTTATGGGTTTCAGCTTTATTATCAACAATACTGATATCACTATTAGTGAGTAATTCTATTCATCCTAATGAGTTGGGAACCAAAGCATTTCACTTTCATCAACCAACTCAAACAGCAAGTATTATGTATACTATTGTTATTCATGCTCGTAATAGAACAACATTGTGAATCACTTTGTATCCCTATTGAAGTGGTGTACAATTCGATCCTTCCTTTAAATAGGAGATATTCTGCATTATTTGGCAGGTGGGGGATACTATATGGGTTAGAATAAGGGATAGTATTCTCTGGCAATATAACAAACTCTGATAGGTTCAGAGTGCATCAAAACGACAAAAACTGGACACCAACTATCCAAAAACCTAGAAACAGTGGAATATGAATATATCTCTATTTGTTCGTATAAAATATATTATGTATTCTACCTTATTTTGCTCAGTTCTTCAACGACACACCCACCTTTCTCACAAACTCTACTATTCGATTCTACTATACACATATCACATATTATTACTATAAATGATAACCCAAAAACTGCTTATCGCTAGCTTTTCCATTTTCATTCCTATCATCATCTTCTACATACCCTATTTCTTTCTATCCCATCTAGAGTAGATTCCAAATGAATAGAACGAAAAACAAAACGCTTCCACTGGAAACAACACTCTTCGATCTATTCATTCCACAATATCCCATTTCCGCTCATCTCCTTCCACTTCACAGTAAAAACAACTCCCTCCCTATTCGAAATCTATTCTTCCACTCATACCCAATTTCAACACTATTTTCACAATTGCACAATTCCTGTGTATTTTTGAAATCATTTGTTTTACAATAAAAGCTATTAGCTTCGTCTTACTGGGTTTGAATGTATTCAAAATTTGGAATTGGACTTGTATGTCCTGTCTTTTGTTTTGTTTTGTTTTGGGACTTCTATGTGTTTTTGTGTGTTGTGTTGTGGGAGTGTAAGTATTGTAGCTGGGATGGGTTCTGTCGTCAAGTTGGTGTGTTTGAAGAAGCTAGTGTAGTGTGCGCTATCGTTACTTTGACTAAACTGTGTGTGTGAAATATGCATCGTGAACGCATTCAATACCATAATGGCGGTGGACCCTGGTTCCATTTTTGCTGTGTGGAGTGTGTTCCGAGTGAGGAATTTCTGTACTTCAAACTGTGTAACGTGGCGAACCCATTCATGCCATGTGGGACCGCGGATACATGGAGATAACTTGCAACGTGGGAGGTATCTGGTACAGGCACGACGTTCTTGCCTAGGATATCTGTTCTGTTTCTCGTATTTTCATTTTCATATTGTGATGTGGTAGAGTGTGGTAGAGAGAACGGATTTGCGATGAGTGAAAGGGCAAACAATGGGAGCAATAGCTGTAGGTTTGTAGAAGCGGAGCGTGTGTGGAACTTGGGAGAATGGGACAAGAAGGCGGAGTATGCGAACTGCTGTGGGTACGGTCCTCGCCTCTGATTGATGGGAGCTGAGTGAACTGGAATGGCCAGTGGGAGCAGGCGAGTTCCAAGACGGTGCAGTTGTGCATTTGTGGGTCTGTGGAGCATGGGAAGGTGGAGGTGTGCGTGGTGCGGGTACCTCGCGCGCAGGAAAATGCAGAGCTGCGACACCTCGAAGAGGGCGTGGTTGAAAGACTGGGGTTGGTGTTCGGTGAACATCAGGAATGGGTGTATGGGGTCAGGAGCGGAGCCTCCGCGCGTTGTGGTGAAGTCCACGAGCGATCTGTGAGTGAGGCTGAAGGACATGGCGCTGTTCGAGAAGAAGGAATTGAACGTTGAGCGTCGAGCGGAATGAGAGGACTGGCAAAGGATCTCTTGCAGATGGTGGGGTTGGATTGGAGCCTTGGAGCGGTTCACGGAGGATAGGATGGATGTGTTGGTGGAGGACGTGAGCGGATGGTGAAGGGTTAAACTGCAGCTTGGGCTTGGGTTGCGCGGCGGATGGGGCGTTCCCCGCGGGACGCGATGTGTGGCACGTGTTGGAGGGTGGGATCCCCGCGACTTCCTACACGCTGGAGTGCGTCCCGCGCGAAGTGGAATGGAAAGATGGAGTGGAAGTGAGTGGAAGAGATCTCTATGATGGATGGCATATTCATTCATTCATTCACTCAATATTACTTGTTTATTTTATACTATTGCTATGTTAATCACATTGCATTTCACATTGTTTTGTTGATCAAATAGAAAGCAAGGTTTTCATTCATAGGATTCATGGATTCCATCCATTATCATATTATTCAATCGATTGTTTTGTTTAATGATACTATGATTCCTATTCACCATTTCAATCTATGAACCACATTCCTTTCTCTGCAATATCATTCTTTGTACTCAATATGGATGATCATTGTGACAGAAGAGAATCGAAGTATCAACAGAGAATCAATACAATAAACCACTTGTCAAATAGAAATGATGGATTTTGCATTCTACACACTAGTACCATACTCTCTATT